>NC_081405.1:700529317-700857650 GCF_030272615.1 Cryptomeria japonica | reverse complement strand
AAGAAAGTAAACTAGAGCAACCTAGAAAGTAAACCCTAATTTCTTGCAAATGATAATGTAAATGCTCTAAATCAAGATGCAATGTGATCTAAAGCATGAATAAATGATGTATCAAAGCTTATGCAAAGACATGAAAACAATACGAAATCATACCCAACCCTCAAGGGAGGAGTACAAGCCAATCTTCAGTCGGTAATCTCCTATTGTTCTTCAATGTCTTCCAAGCCCTAAGTGGATGAATGAATTTGATAGATGCTTGATAGAATGATGTTGAATGTTGTTGAAGTCCTCAAAGATCTGCCCTTTCGCTGCATATGAAGTTCCTGGAAACAAAAATCCGATCCCTTCCAATGAAGAAAGAGAGCTCTTATGTATGAAACCCTAGGTCGTAAATTCGTATTTTGGCTGACCTAGAGATTGAATATCCCGCCAATTTCTTGGGGTTAAGCTTTATTTTATGATTGGATCGTGCTCCCAAAATTTTGGGAAAAATGTCCGGGACCATGTGCACCGGGCGCCATGGTCCCGACAACTTTTCACCAAATTTTCAGGGCCGTCGGATATGATGATTTTAGAGAGAATCCCGAAGTTACAGGTGATTTTGAGATATTTTGACCCCGAAACCAAGCCCCCAAGTTCAAAAATATGACTTAATTAGGGTTTTTGATTAAGTGGTGTATTAGAGGAATAAAATGCGAAGGGCGTGCTTTAGTGAAAGGGCCCAACTTTGTGATGTAGAAAATGATGAAATAGGACCTTAGACCTAATTAATTTGATTAATTAAGTGCTTAAGGAGAAATGCAATACAGAATGCAAAATGCACTAAGGCGGGTGCTAAACTAGGTGTGAAATTGTACCACCCTAGCGAGTGCGTACAATTTACGACGCTACACAAACTATCTTCTATCATGTCTTATACAAGATGTATTTTTCCTGCAACCAGATGTTTTGATCAGCTCTTATACAGGATATATCGTTCCTGAAACCAGATGTTTTGATCAGCTCTTATACAGGATATATTGTTCCTGAAACCAGATGTTTTGATCAGCTCTTATATAGGATATATTGTTCTTGAAACCAGGCATTTTGATCAGTCTTATACAAGATATATCATTCTTGAAACCAGACACTCGATCATCCATGTCTTATACAGGCAGTATCATTCTTGAAACTAGATGCTCAATCATCCATGTATTATACAAGCGATATCATTCCTGAAACCAGACGCTCGATCATCCATGTCTTATATAGGACGTGTCATACCTGAAATCAATCTTAATCTCAATCCAATCAATCTAATCAATCTTATCAAACCCATGCATGCCATCACTATCTACTCTTCTATCTTTAAAAAAACATTCTTCTTCTTTCGAGAGATCATTCATGCTTTGTGTGCACGAACGATCTCCCGAGGGGGCATTATCATATCAAATCTCAACATCAAATCCAATATCAGTTTCCACATCAAAACAAAGATATCAAAATCAAACTCACATCAACAACATGAAAACAATTTGCTCATCTACATCAAGTTCAAAATCCTATGATTTCATATCAACTTGTAAAACAACTCAAGTTATCAAAAACCATATCAAAACTTGTAACACAACTCAAGTCTCCACAATCACATAAACTTGTAAAACAACTCAAGTTTCCCACCCATATCAGCTTGTAACACAACTCAAGTTTCCAACCCATATCAGCTTGTAAAACAAATCAGGCTTCACACATTGAACTTGAAACAAGGTATGCAACTCATCAAATCAAATCAAAAATTTTAAAAAAAATTGATTCACCTCCCAAGGGGGCATCACACATCAAAATATCGAATCTGGGGCACAACTTGCAAATCAAAAGAGTGACACAAAAATTGCATTTGATCATAAATCATGATAAGGCATCATTTTCTTTGAAATAACATGTGCACACACATCACTTCAAAGAGGGGCAAAATGTAGACGTATAAAAATGACCATATTCCTAAATGAATATTTTATGTTCATTTCTCTATTTGATTAAATCCAATTTTATTAAATTACCCACATTCCTCTATTTAATTAAGTAAATTACTCAATTTATTTAAATTAAATTCACTATACCCATTTAATGAATAAATCATTTTATTCAATAAAACCCCCCTATCCACTTTTAATTAAATTCAAATTTAATTAAATAGTTATTCTAAATTGAATAAATCTAATTTATTTAATTTCTCCAAATTGCAACCAAATTGAATTAAATTACTTTATTTCAATTAAATCCTATTATCCCTCCATCCACTTGCAAAATCCCAAACCCCTTTCTAATCCCTTCTAGAATCTTCTAATCGCTTCTAATTAACCTAACCCCTCCTCTAAACTTTGTCACATCCCTAAGCAAAGGGAAGTCACTTCTCAAAACCTCAAAGTCTTTGATAACCATTAAAGGCTTCAAGTCTTCAACCACTTAATTCCTCAAAGTCTTTGATAACCATTAAAGGCTTCAAGTCTTCAACCACTTAATTCCTCAAAGTCTTTGATAACCATTAAAGGCTTCCAACTTTCAACCACTTAATCCCCCAAAATCTCCAATAACCATTAATGGTTAACTCAAACCCTCCTACATGGTTAAATTATTTGTTTTAACTCAACCTTCATCCAACCCAAGGGTCTCATCAGGCCTTTAATGCTTTGACCATGATTATCTCTTAATCATTTGCACAAAGGTTTATCCTTGGATTAACTCTTAATCCATTGGGTAATCCTAACTTAAGCTTGACCCTTACCCTCTAGATAACCATGAGGTCTTCTCAGGCATTTAATGCCTCCAACCCCTTCTCTCAACCCAACCCTATGTTGACACTTGTCACCATTTCATTGGTGCCAATTACAAACATGGATCCCCAACTTTCAAACTCAACCCTTGATTAAACCATTCAATCTTGACCATCCATTGCCCTATTCTTGCTATAAATAGAGCTTTCATTCCTCCATAACAATCATCTTTCAAGTTTGTAGTATCACACTTATGCTCAAATACATTCAAGCTTTCATATCTCATTTTATGCTTATCATTTTAGCCTCTCTTTTAAATCAGGAATTAGTCTAAATATGCATGTTTAGAATACTTTCTTTATCATTTAGCTAAATCATAGACTAAATATATCTTGTTAGGATAGTACTCATACTAATCTTGTCATCTTATCATTTAGTTTACTGCATTTTAGAATCATACATAGTTTAGCATACCTTTCATACTAAAATCTATCAAAGCATCCCTCGTTCTTGCATTTGCCATCCCTGAACCATTTTGCTCAATGATCTGAGAGCAAAAACCTTGGTTTGAGGGACATTGTGAGATAGAGAACCATGGGACCAACCTTGGGAAGCTGAGTAATACTTTGTTACTCCATAGCTTGCACCAAGAACTCCTGTGTGTTTGTGTGGACTAGTATTTGACAATATTTTCACATATTGAGTTTTATCAGCCCACTTTTCCCACATACACTTTCAGATGAGCTTAGGCCTAGAATTTTCATTGTCTGTCTAAAATTCAAATTTTTAATCATTTGAACAATTAATAGACCTCTTGCGATTTGATTTAAGTTTTGAAAATAGTTTTGCCATATTCTTTTAACCATTCTCCTACAAGTTCATTCATTCATTTTATCGGGCATTGGCTTCAATATATTCTCATCAATGTCAATTAGATACTTTGGTTTCCTACAAATGATTCTAGGAGGTGTTAACATCAGTGCATTGTGTATAGTCAATTCATCAAATAGAGTAGGTGCATGTTCATCATTTAATTGATTATGCAATGTGGTATCTTCTTCAATTGCATTAGGTTCATACGGTAAATCAAATGTCTCTTCTTCAATTGCATTAGGTGCATTATGTTCATTTGGTAAATCGAATTAAGATGTTGAACATGAAATACCTTCTTCTTCCATTGTTCTTATGTCACGTAATTTCTTCATACGCTGCCTTTGTCTTTCATTTTCAGCCTCTCGTTGTTCCATCATTGCTCACTTGTTCTTTCCCATGGTTGATATCGGTTGTCCTAAATAGAATCATATTACATATATATGTAAACAAAAGTTCATAAACAAACAAATAACCATAAATATGCATCTTATCATATTTTTTTTGAATCAAAACTATTAAAAAACCACAATAATATTGACAAAACTAATAAGAACAACAATTCAATCATTTGAAATCATGCAAAAACAAAAAATTCACTTACTTCTATGTATAAAACAATGATAGAAATGCAAACACAGTTGCAGTGTGGCCTTCAACAACCTCAAAAACTTCTTTTGAGGCCGTTGAGGCTCTTGGGCAAATAAAACTATGTCTAAGTACCCTGTACGCGGTATATTAATAACCGCGTGCATGTTGTTAGTCCCTAAAATGTTGGTAAGACCAACAATATTTTGTTTTTCACCATGTATGTGCTTAGAACTCATAATTAGAGTGTACGCACTCCTACGTCTTAAAAATGTTATGGCAAGGCAACAAACTAATAGGCTCAATACCCCATACGCGCTATTTGTAGTAAAGAAAATGTGAAGGAAAAGGGAGGGAGGGAGAGGGAAGAGGGAAAAGGAGAGAGAGAGAGAGAGAGAGAGAGAGAGAGAGAGAGAGAGAGAGAGAGAGAGAGAGAGAGAGAGAGGGAGATAAGAAGAGAGAGAGATGGGGTATGGATGAAGGGAGAAGGAGAGAGAGAGAGAGAGAGAGAGAGAGAGAGAGAGAGAGAGAGAGAGAGAGAAGGGGAGAGAGGGAGAGGAAGAGAGAGAGAGAGAGGGAGAGGGAGGGCGGGAGAGAAGAAGAGAGAGAGGGATGGGGTATGGAGGAAGGGAGAGAGAGAGAGAGAGAGAGAGAGAGAGAGAGAGAGAGAATACACATACACACACATGTGTGTATATATATACAAGTAATATATTATATAAATATATATGCATATATATATATAAATATTATATATAAATTATATATTATATGTATAAACACATATTGTATATACAATATCATATTATACGCACTCCCAAAATTTAAACAAAAGTAGCATGTATGCATTGTTTATAGTTAAGATAGAGCATATGTGCTTCTTACACCATAAGTACCCCATACGTGCTTTTTATACCATAGGTACCCCGTGCACACTTTTGACTATTTAGGCTTGGAAATGGGCCTGGATTGATGAATAATGATGAACAACTAGTACTCTAATTGGTACTGAGAGGGGGGGGGTGAATCAGTACAGACAAAACTTGCTTTAATATTTTAACATTCACTGAACACAGATAGTCGGTTGTCTATACCACTGTACTTAACCATAGCAATACCAGTTAAACATAAATGCTTCAAAGAACTAAACCGGTAAAATAAAAGTACATCAAATAGCATACAACACTTTTCAAGTCTAGATAGCTATTTTATCAGTTTGAACATGCATGAGTTGCGTTAGCAATATCACAACCATTAGTTTTGCATGCATATACAACAGAACAAAAACTACTCAATCATCTCATAAAAGATACACAACCCATGACATAGATTTTTCACGTGGAAACCCAAATGGGAAAAAACACGGTGGGGATTAATACCCACAATCTTGTTTTTGAACTCTTTTGAAGTCTTCTCTGTTAGGAGCCTATTCCGGTTAAAGACTTTACAATAAGGTTCTATTAGGAACCGATCCTGTTAGGGATCACCCGGTTAAGGGATGGCTATATACCCTGTTAAAGGTTGAAACCATGTTAAAGGTTACCTTGCTAGAGGATTTAAATAACTCAATGAACTTGAGCCACCTGGTTAGAGGATTTACAACAAATTCTATTAAAGCTACCCAGTCAAGGGATTTACCATCTGTTGAAATGGTTAGAAGACAACAAGTAAAACACCGATCTGATAACAACACTTCTTGCTAAGGCAGATCCTTTTCAGTTCCTCTCTTTTGCAATCACACTCTATAGATTCCTCAATCTAGTTTGGCAAGTATCAAAACATGCGGACACACACACAACTTTTGCCAATGCAAACAATAACAAACATCATCAACCTTATAGACAACAACAATTAGGTCGGTTAGCATAAACCCTTCACCCTAAGCATTTTAGGTTTACAATTACAAGCGGTCCAATCCTGACCATTAAAATGCTTTGCATAGAATAGAACAATCTGAGAAAGATCTCAAGTCATTTTGCATCGTCCAATCTTCATCGCAACTGGAAAATAGTAACCCATCACGCACTTTTCTCATACCTCTAAGAAAAATGCACAATCCCGAGGTAGACATTCAATGCATTCAATCTTCATACGTAAGATCCTCGAAGAAATCCTTCACGTACACATAGCTGATGTGGCATCTTGATCCTTATCCTTATTCTTAACTAACTCATCACAAGACATCATCGGTTGCACCGCACAAGCCAAATCGAAAACCCTAGAGCTGAATTGAGACTAAAAACCGATAGTCAAACTGTGAACCCCAACATCAATTCACTCCATCCCGGTTGACTATAGCCGCTTCCAGTCTTCATACTGGTTCACCTACTTGGGTACCACATACCTATTCACTTATTGACATCAATGACAACATACATTGTCACCGCTTCATCATATGCCAACAATCTCCCCCTTTGGCATTGATGGAAATACTTAGGGAATCATTGCTCAGTTAAAAATGTACACACCGGTTGACACTATACCTGTGCAACTTAAAGAATCACCATTACCTGGACTGATCAATGTGTATATGCTCAACATCTTCTCCCTCATACATCATCAGATACTCAACATCTTCTCCCTCATACATCATCAGATATCTTCTCCCCCTTTGACAACAATGTCAAAGTGGAGGCACAAGCTTCCAATCTCCACTATGCTACTCCCCTTATGGAGTAGCATCCTTCAACACATCAATCCTGTAAGATCTGACATGATAGTACCTAATTGATGTGGAGGACACAACTTTAGTTTACTTCATGAACAGGCAAAACCCCTAATTCACCTCTCAAATAGGTAAATGTAGTTTTCGATAAGGGCTTAGTGAATATGTCTGCTAGCTGCTCCTTACTGAAAACATGTTCTAATACAACCTCTATATTTTGAACCTTTTCTCTTAAGAAATGATACTTGAGCTCAATATGCTTGGTCCTAACATGCAATACCATATTTTTGGAAATATTGATTGCACTAGTATTATCACAGAAAATACTCACTAGTTCAGATACAGTTAGTTTGAAGCCATCTAGTACATGCTTCATCCAGATTGCCTGAGTGTAGTTCATAAATGCTGCCACATACTCCACTTCAACTGTAGACTGGGAAATATAACTCTTCTTCTTACTTGTCCATGAGACGAGTCTCCCACCAAGGAAGAACGTTCCACCGGTTGTACTCTTCCGGTCGTCCACATTACCTACCCAATCTGCATTGGTAAATACTTTGAGATCAAAGTTGCCATTATATGGATACCACAGTCCATAATCAACTATCCCTTTCAGATATCTAAGAATCCTCTTTACTTCTACCAAGTGGAATTCTCTTGGACTCTTCTGAAAACGGGCCACTATTCCCACTGCATGAGTAATATCCGGTCTATTGTGCATGGCATAGTATAGCTTACCGATCATCGACCGATACTCCTTCTCATCCATCAACGTTGTATCATCCTCCTTTGTCAGTTTGCAGCCAGTCACCATTGGTGTTCCAACCGGTTTTCTCTCCTCCATGCCAAAGGTCTTCAATACCTCTTTCATATACTTGGACTGGGTAATGAAGATACGCTCCTTCATCTGCCGAATCTGTAGACCAATGAAGAACTTTATTTCTCCAATCAGAGACATCTCAAACTCTTTCTTCATTTCATCTACAAACACATGACTCATTTCATAATCTCCTCTGAAGATTATGTCATTGTTGGTATTTTGGCACTAAGTTGTCATTGATGTCAACCAACATGATAGAGATCCACATAAGGTGAGCATAAAGAATGAAGGTATACCGGTAAAGAAACTGGTCTAAAGGATAAAGAAATCAATCTGAAGGATGGTTGCTTTCTTATGATGAAGAGGCAGAATGCTAAAGTTGTCTCACACCACAAGAGGTGAAGATGTGCAACCGGTACAAGATTCTCTACCGATTAACAAAAGAAGAAAACTCTATCGGAAAAAGGGATATACCTGTATGCGTTTTCCAGACTGACTATGTGCTGGTGATCCATGTCTTGATCATTGTGACGCCATGTGAAGCATAGGTGGAAAACGTGTTGTGGTTGGTGAAGCCTCATCGACAAGGTTGATGAAATAGATAATTGCCATTAATGGAGGAGCCACAATTCATGAGATTGCATCTGACTGATTGTGGCTTGAGGAAGAAGGAATGACTGAGGAAGATCAGAGAGTAGTTGGCACTTGAATCTATGCAAGGGAAATTCATTCAAGAAGTCCTCGAAAAGAAAACTTCTAAAGCGCCTTATGTGTCGACTAATTTCATGACAGAAGATCTAATTCGAGATTGCCATTTCCAGTAAATGTGCATTGGATTATGGAAACCGTGTGCAGGTGCACCCTTCTAGGACATGTGGTTGATCCAAGATAGGTGGGATTGGATCTCATGAAGATTATGTTGGAAATAGGAAACCCTTACCACTCACTTTTTTTTTTAATTGCATTCTAGCAGGAATTCACCATATAAGAAATGAGAGCTCCAGATGGAAAAAGTTGTTGATTCTGTGAAGATTGAGAAGAGAAGAGAAGTGAGAGGGAGCAAGGAGAAAAATTGAGAAGGATTTATGAGAAAGTTGCAGTGTGAGTGAGCTAGCAAACCAATACTGGTAATACCATAGTCTTGTAGTTGAGCACAACCGGTAAGGTGTGACAGAGCAGGCAACATCATTGTGTGACACAATGTGTTGAGAGATTGTGTGTGAGAGGGAGAGAAAGATAGCAGAGGTTGGGAAACAAAGACAGTAATTCCACAACCGACAGTGTGATTTTCAGTGGAGGAGAAAAGACTGTCAACTGGCAAAGTGTTATTTAATCAAAGAGTTGTAGAATTCATTTGCAACAAGAAGCCTTAATTGTATTCAAATAGTATTTGAATATACATCACCAAGTTGAAGCTTGGTGCAGGGGTTGGTGCCCTAAAAGGCAGGGGCTGGTGCTCCTTGAGTTGGTGCCCAAAATCTTTGTAAGTCTGTGTTTTACTTGTGAGGCTGGATTGGAGCAGTAGTCTCCAGTAGCTTTTCTCACCGAGGTTTTTCCCATATTAAGTTTTTCTCATAAATATGGTGTTGTGAGTTACTTGTGTGTGAATGGTCTCTTTGGCTTTCTTTCTTGTATTGTCGGTGTGACTGTTTAAGTAGTTAAGTAAATAACTGACATTCTCAAGTTAGATTAGAAGAAGAAAAAGTTAAGAACCACTAATTCATGCCCCTCTCAGTGGTATTTTGTGTTCAACAATTGGTATTAGAGCCTAGGTTCCTAGTTATCTTTAAACCTTGGGTAGATTTTGGCCTTTGAGCACAATGGAAAGAAGTGAGTCTGCTTCCTCAAAAGCTCCCATGTTTTATGGATCAAACTATGCCTTTTGGAGCAGAAGAATGGAGACCTATATTTCATCTCTTGGTTTCGATGTGTGGATGTCGGTCAAGAATGGGTATGCTATTCCTAATACTCCTTCCTCTGATCCGGATGCCAAAAAGGAGTATGAGAATAATGTAAAGGCAAAACATGCTATCTTAAGTGGACTATCCGATAATGAATTTGTCAAAGTCATGCACTATATTTCAGCAAAGGAGACATGGGACAAATTGCAGAGGTTGTTTGAGGGAGATGCAAAAGTCAAAGAAGCCAAGTTGCAAACACTAAGGGGTTAACTTGAAAGCATCAAAATGAAAGATGATGAAAAGATTGCAGACTATCTTCAAAGATTTGATGAAAATGTGAATACCATTAGAGGACTTGGAGAAGAGATTGTAGATACTAAGGTGTCAGCCTTTGACGAAGCCAAGGATCTGAAGAATTTTACAATGGATGAGCTATTTGGCTCCCTGATAGCCTATGAGATGAGAACAACCGGTGATACTTCCTCAAGGAAAGAAGCAACATTCAACATCACCAAAAAGGGCAATTAAGTTATTACTCACAAAGAATCCAATGAAGATTCTGATGCAGAAGTAGCAAACTTTGTCGAGAAGCTCAAAAGAGGATCTAGTCGGTACAAAAGAAAGCTACCACTTAAGTGCTTCAACTATGGAAAGGTAGGACACTTCGTTGCAAACTGCCCCCACAAAGAAATCGGTGGAGATGAGTCAAGAGAGTTTAGAAGATTTGTCGGCAAAGATAGTGAAGAAATGACTACCAATAGGGAAGAAGAGGCTACCAAAACCAGAATAGCTTATATACCTTTGAGGAAGACACAACAAATGATGAAAATGCATCAAAAGATGATGAGTGTGAGAACAATAGAAAAGTCAATCTCTTCATGGCACTTGACAAACCAACTAATGAAGATGAGGAAGAAGTGGATCTTGAGGTTGAAGTGGATTTACAGAGCAAACTTATAAGTGCTCTTGAAGAATTGAGTAAAACAAGAAGAGAAATCAAGAGGGTTAAGCTTGTTGCAGTAGATGAACAAGATCTTTTGAAACAATCTCTAGAAGAGTCTGGTCAAGTCATATCTGACTTGAAGCTGCAACTGGAAGAAACCAAGAGGATTAGTGAAGCAATAGCCTTTGATCTGACAAAGAAAGAAAAGGAGAATCAAGAGTTGGAAGCTGAAATGATAAGGCTCAGAAAGGAGCTTGAAGAAATCAAGGAAGAAAAAAAAATAAGGAGCAAGTATGAAGGCAACACTGAGGCCTTAGATAAGATGTTGAGCAAACAAAAGCAATCCAAAGACATAGATGGCTTAGGTTTTGAAGAAGGTCAAAGTTTATCCCACAAAGATAAATTTGACAAAGAAATAATTTTCACCTCTTCAATTGAAGGTGAAGGAAAGAAGAAATTCACCATAGGCAAGGATACTAAAAAAAAGACATATGCAGATGCTGTTGGAAATTGTTACTCAAACTGGTATGCAGAAATGAACCAGAGGCCACACTTCTTGCACCAAAATGAAGATCCAAGGAGAAATTCCAAAATTGATCGTGAAGGATTCACTAGATTTAACAACATGAAGGGAAGACCCTCCATGAGGCAGCTCCATGCAGGACCAAGACAAATTAACCGATGTGTTTCAAACTTTCATGGTTACTATTAACGATGCAATAAATTCGGACATAGAATAGCTGACTGTAGATTAAACAATAAACCTTCTATGAATTATGAAAGTAGAAACCCATTTAATACACTCAGGGATATGAATGTTTTTTAGATTAATTAAAAACAGGTTTTAAGGGACTCAAAACCCATATACATAAGAAAGATATTCAATATAGCAACAAAAAACAACAACAACAAAACACCAGCAAAAAGACCAACAATAAAGGAAAGGATAGCAAAAGGCCAGCAAGAAATTGGCCTCAAGCCCAACAAAAGACAACAATTAGAAATTCTTCATGGTTTCTTCTGCATCCTGTACCAAAATCATCATAGCTTTTGCCACTTCCCTCAAATCAGTATTCTCCTTAGCAGTCTAGCTATCTTTCATCTTCATTTCCTTCTCCGTCGTAGTCTGCCTGGTTCTGCGCCTAGAGGTCTGGTGTTTTAGGCTAGAAGTAGGAGCATCTTCAATAACCACGAGGTCCTTCTCTTGGTTTTTCTTTTCCAGGTGGTTCACCAGTGCATTCATGTTCTGGGAGGAGACTTTTAGAACCTGGAGGCTATGATCCATAAGGCTTTTCAGGGCTTTCTCGTTTCTAGCCATCCGGGCATTGACATTGTCCTTATCCTCCTCCACTTGTTCCTTCAGAATTTTGATGATGTCCTCTAGGTGTTTTAGGTCACCTTTAATCAAGTCTTTCTCCTGCCAGTCTTCCATTTCCATTTCTTCCTCTGCTTCACTATTCTCCATCTCCTCATGCGGCTTCCCAGAATCAGACATGTTGATCAACTTGTTGATCTTAACTTCCAATTCCCTCTGTTTACCTTGCATGTTGGTAATGTTTTCCACCACCCACTTCTGAAAGTTGAAGAATTCAAGGGTGCAATTACGGGCGGTATTTAGTATGCTTTCTGCAGAATCTTTGCTTTGTTCTGTCTCCTCCTCATTAGGGTTTTCACCCTTAGGCTTCAGAGCCTCTCTCTCAATTTCCGAGCCGACAATATTATGTTGAAAATTCTCAGGGATATGAATGTTGTCTTCTATCAGTGCAATGGATATGGTCATAAGAGTTTTGACTGTAGGAAGAATAAACATGCACCCTACAATAATTTTAAGGACGTTCCCTTTAATGAAAATGTTAAATGCTATAATTGTCAAGAATTTGGATGCATAGCAAAATTATGCAAAAACAAGAAGATCAAGCAAACAAAGGCAAATCCAGATCAAGGGTTGGTAACTGAACCAGAGCTCAATATAGTAGTAGACAAGAAGAAGGAAATCAAACTAGTTTGGGTTGAGAAAGAAAAGGAACAGGCCGAATCAAGTCTCTTAGTACAGACGACCTTGCATGCTGAAAGGAAAAATCTATGGGTGGTAGATAGTGGTTGTTCAAACCATATGACTGGTGAAAAAAAGAAATTCATCAAACTTGAAGACTGGAATGGTGGATCAGTAAGGTTTGGAGACAACTCCTCAATCAAAATAAAGGGAAAAGGAACTCTAAGCATTGATGGAAAACTGAAGGCACATGATGTATATTATGTGGAAGGCCTCAAGCATAATCTGCTGAGTGTGAGTTAGATGTGTGACAAAGGTTACAAATTCACCTTTGACTCAACCGGTTGCCAGATAAAGAAAGACAGTATCAGTAAAGTTGTGGCAGAAGGAAAGAGAACTAATGGAAATATTTATAATCTGAAGGAATGCTATGAGTCACAATGTATGTTAGGACAAGTAGATGAAAGTTGGTTGTGGCACAAAAGATTAGGTCATATAAATTTTGATAACTTAGTTGCAGTGAGAAAAAAGGGGCATGTGAGGAACATTCCACTCATCATCAAACTGGTAAACACATTTTGTGATGAATGTGTAAAAGGTAAGCATACAAAAGTGAGTTTTAGGACAAAGGAGCACAACACCTCAAGACCACTTGAAATTGTGCATACAGATCTATGTGGTCCAACTTGAACAAGAGCACTTTTCGGTGAAAGATACTTTATGCTCTTCATTGATGACTACTCAAGGATGGCATGGGTCACCTTTCTACAAGATAGATCCAATATATGCATCAGCCGTGGCAAGCCAAGGTCTTCCCAAAATCACCGGATATCCTCCCAGTGTTGCCTTTGGAGATAGAATCATAAAGTCTGCAAGGTATTCCCAAGAATCCAAAATAACCACCACATCTTCAATCATTCCATCAGGTCTCATTGTAGAGCTATCAACAAGCTGTAGAACTATGGGTGTAGGCCTTAGACTATTGTTTTCAAGTTGTTTCATTACTTCTCTTGTCATCACATTAATGGCTGCCCCTAAATCAATTAAAACATTTCTTATTTGGCAACCATTAATGACTATACTTACAACAGGACTACCTGGATCAGAGTATTTTGGAATTGCAACCTTGCCTAACATAATATTTTCTAATTGACCCATAACATGCACAATTTGCGGATCCTTCTTCTTCCTGCCAGGCTTTTTTAAACATGCTTCTCTCAGTGCCTTACTATATATAGGAACATCTTTTATTGCTTGCAACAATGGAATTTTAACACAAACATGAATGAGTTGATCTATAATATCAAAACCTTGCTCTTGTTATGTGAGAACTTCTTTTTCTTGCAATCTCTGGGGAAATGGCGATAATATCTTCTTCTGAGGTATTGTATCTGTTGGATTAGAGATTTCTTATTCTTCTTGTACCTCAGTGATAACTGGAGGAGATGGATTAGGCAGAGTGGTCCTAGATCAGAGGTGAATATCACTCAGGGATAGAGAATAGGTTGGGTATTGATTAAGATCAGCTGAATAAGCTTGTTGTTGCTGCTGAGATTTAATATTAGGATTTGGGATTGGTTGAGTGGGCAACTGCGTTGGTTTAGGAGGGACTATAGTGGCTGCAGAAGGAGGCATTATTGCAGGAGGCTATGGCTACTGAATAGGCTGTTGATAACCAGAAGATTGGGCAGTCCATGGCTGACCCCCCCTCCATTGAGGAGTAGGTTGCCAATTCCCTTGAAACTGACTTCCTTGGCCTTGAGGTGGATACCAATTCCCTTGTGGCTGCTGCCACTATGGCATTTGATTAGCAAAATTCTTCCCTTGGCCTTGAGAACTATACTAGTTTTGATAATTACCAAAACTTTGAGCATATGGTGATTGCCATTGGTTATTGGGTACATAAGAATTTCCACTATAACCAGAAAAAGAAAGTGGATCTAGAGGCATACCTTGTCTTTGGAAATTTGGCCTCCTTTGAGCAACATAGAAAACTTTCTCATCCTCACCATGTATTGGCTTGAAGTCAGGAACCTCAACATTTGCAACCATTTTACATCTACAATCCTTCTTTCACTGTCTACAATGAGGGCAAAATTCTGTAAGAATTGCATCAACCTCTTCATGCTTCTTCTTAGTTGAAAGTGTATCCATCTGAGTAGCCATATTATTTATGATGTCCTCCTTAAAGTCCTTCAATAAATGGCTAAGTTCCATTCTAGAAACTCCAGTACCAGATGCTGATGAAGGTGCTCCTGGCTTGAAACACTTGTTTTTTTTAGAAGTAGATCTGGAATACTTGTTACAAATTTGTCCTATTTCAGCCCAAGTGGATTGTGTAATGTCACCTCCTCCCATAAGATCCAAAGAATTAGTGCATTCATCACTGATTCCTCTAAAAAATATCAACTTGAGGGAATCTTCATTTAGAGTACTATGTTTGGAATTTTTGACACTAAACAGAAACCTCTCCAGATAATCTTCAAGACTCTTATCTTCTTTCTGTGTCATTCTAAAGATATCATCCCCATGATGATCAGTGCCTCTACAATACTCTTTATATTTTGTAAGAAACAATCATTTCATCTCATCCCATGTATTGATTGTGCCACTACCCAAGCTCATAAGCCATCTTAAAGACGATTCCTTCAAGCTGGCAGGAAATATTTTGAGTCTATGGGCATTTGTAGTATAGACAAAACTCCTACAGAGAACATCAAACTCAAACAAAAATGTGTCTGGATCCTCTGTCACCAATCCATAGAATTTAGGGAGGGAAGAAGCTGGAATGTTCTTGAGATTAGTGTTATCATGTTGATTAGATATGGGGAACTCAAACATTGGATCCAAAGGTGGTGGTGGTGGTGGATTATTTCCACCAGGAGGTGGGTTTCCTTGCATTGGACTTGTGGGGGTAGTTACTATATGAAATTCTTCTTCTTGAGGTCCAAAGAGGAACTGAAGACTACCTTTTGGAAATTCAGATTCAAGATGGTTCAAATTCTCTGGGGTTTGATAAAGTTTAGCAAAAGGGTTTATATGTAAGGAATTATTTTATGCATGATTATGATGATTGGGCAGAAATCTACCTAGAACATCTCTTCTTCGCCTATGCATGAAGATTCATGAAATTTTTTCAAACAATCAGATGCCAAAAAAAAAACAATTAACTAAAAATTGAAAAGACAATAATAATAATAGGTTCTTAGTTTGACACCATCCCCGACAATGGTGCCAAAAATGTTCAACCCAACAATAAGAATAATAACTCTAGTTGAAGTCTCAACCTGAAGTTTGGACATTCATCTGGTAAAGTCACTATTTTCATAGCTAATGTTCATTTGATTATCAACCCAGGGACGTAATACTTGAAATGGGTCTGCACTATATATGCACTAAGTTCAGGTGCGACAGCTATTCAACATTACTGCTGCAACTAACATTATGTGGAAAAGCTAAGCAAGAATTGAAACTATAGAAAGGCTACAAGAAAACTTCTGCATAAATTCATAAAAACAATACTGGATAAATTCAATGTTGATAAACAAAAATTACTCTATTCTGGTTTGGTTGCAGGAACAGTCAGTGGATCTATTTCCAGTGGCTACAGGAATAGTCAATACAAGAACGTCTATTGTAGCTAAGGAAAGAAAACCAATCTTAACAAATGCACAAGAACACTCACCAAGTGGGCCCCCTTGGATGAGTGATACCAGGCTTCCCAAAAACAATGCTAAAAGCTCAGAATAACATATTTTTATTCATCGTTCTTTGGAAGTCATTACATGATTCAATATGAAAAGAAAACTCAAAAATACTTAGGAAAAATCCTCTACTATGTTTCTCTTCTCTCTCTATCTAACCCCTAAGAAGACAAATAGCTTATTATTAAAAAGAAATCATCTACAACAGACAACATAAATCATGCCGAAAAGAAGAGGCGGATAATTGACCAAGAAAGGAGATAGCTGGAGTTATGCTACAGGAAACGCGGATCTAAATTGAACCACAGTCATAACATACTATGGCGGTATTTACAACTTCAATGTCCACCTAAGTTAGACATCGGTAGTATTGCTTGATTGCTCCGCTTATGCCATTCCTTACGCTTCTCAGTTTTTTTGGAATTTGATCTTTAGTCATCTTCTTGAGTATCCTTTCCTTCAACTGGCGTGAAAGGCGAACATCCACTGCAGCATCATTTATTCCCTACACTACAAAAGAAATAACATACAAGAACATACATACGCATTTTATTTAATCAAGACATCTATTAATTTCACATATGATATTGCCCTAAACAATCCGCATGGCAACAAGAATAAATCACATGGCTGCAGGAATAAACCACATGGCTGTAGGAATAAATTGGCAAAGATAAAATATGATTTAAAAGGTTTAGGCTAACATATGGAATACATATAGTAAATTTCCAATACATCACTACTACTATGCACACCAAAAGATGACAAAAACTCAAGAGTTTTGAGGATAGAAATATGACAATGTCTCAACTCATCACCTATATTACCGGTGTGACTGTTTAAGTAGTTAAGTAAATAACCAATATTCTCAAGTTAGATTAGAAGAAGAAAAAATTAGGAACCACTGATTCACCCCCCTCTCAGTGGTATTCTGTGTTCAACAATCTACAAATACTTCACAGATGAGTATCTGATCACCTTCAGATTTCAGGTAGATGTTGTTGTCCTCACTTTTTCTCTGAAATCCTATCTTCACAAGATGAGAGTGTAACCGTTCATACCATGCCCTTGGTGTTGGTTTTAATCCATACAGGGCCTTGTGTAATCTACACACAATGTTATTATCTTCTGACAAAGAAAACCCATCCGGTTGCTCAATATACACTTCTTCTTCTAGGATTCCATTCAAGAATGTAGACTTCACATCCATCTAGTATACCTTGAATCCCTTGAATGCTGCAAATGCAAGTGGCATTTAGACACCTTCTAGTCTTGCCACCAGGGCAAAGGTTTCTCCATAGTCTTCCTCTTCCTAAGCATATCCCTTGCATACAAGTCTTGCCTTGTTCCTTACTACTGTGCCTTCTTCATTCAGCTTATTCTTGAAGACCCATTTGGTACCTATGACATTGTTGTGTTCCGATCTGGGCACCAAGGACCATGTTGCATTCTTTTCTATCTGGTCCATCTCCTCTTCCATTGCCTTTATCCAGTCTTCATCGGTAAGTGCCTCTCTAGTGGTTTTAGGCTCAAACTCTGAAATCATGCAAGAGTTTTCTTTCACCTTTCTCCTTGTGAGTATCCCTACATCTCTGTCTCCTATGATCTGCTTCGGATCATGATGTAATTTCACATACCTAGGAATGACCCTAGTTGGTTCCGCTTGCTTTTCCTCTTCTTCTTCTTCTTCTTCTTCTTCTTCTTCTTCTTCTACTTTATCTTCTTCTTCACCTACTGTAGATTCTGCTAGTATAGGAACACTGAGGTCGTTTTGGTGTTTGCAACTTGTTTCCTTCTTAATCGGTTCCTAGAAGGCTACAACCGGTTCATCTTCCGCTTTCTTGCTACTGGTTTCCTTGGGCTCCTCAGGGGATTCATCAACCTTGACATTGATACTCTCAACAATTTTTTGAGTCCTGTTGTTGTAGCATTTGAGAGCTTTGCTTTTAGTGGAATATCCTAGAAATATTCCTTCATCACATTTAGCATCAAAATTTCTCAAATGCTCACCTCTCCTGATATAGAACTTACTACCAAACACTTTGAAATAACTCACATTAGGAGTTTTTCTGTTCCAGTACTTGTAAGGCGTTTTGTCTTTACCTTTCTTGATGAGTACCTGGTTCATAGTATAGACTGCAGTGCTCACCGCTTCCCTCCAAAATGTGTGAGTGATATTTTCTTGAATCAACATAGTCCTTGCCACTTCAACTACAGTCCTATTATTCCTTTCTATTGTGGTGTGCTTGGGGCAGACAACTGCCTCTTGATGCCATTCTCTTCACAGTACTTGTTGAATTCATTAGAAGTAAACTCATCTCCCTGTTCGGTTCTTAGGCATTTTATTCTTCTGCCACTTTCCTTCTCCACCAATGCTCTAAAGGCTTTGAACTTTCCAAATGCCTCAGACTTGTCTTTCAAGAATGTGACCCACATCATTCTTGACCAGTCATCGGTAAGGATCATGAAATACCGATCTCCATAAATACTTCTTGTTTTCATCAGACCACATAGATCAGTGTGCACTAGATCAAGTAAGTTCTCTGCTGAAAAAGGCTTACCTTTGAATGTTGAGGAAGACATCTTCCCAAGCTGACATTCTCTGCATAAAGCATTCTCCGGTTTGTTCAGCAAAGGCAATCCTCTTACTGCCTTGATCTTACTAGCTTCAAAAATATTATCAAAATTCATATGACAGAGTCTCCTATGCCATATCCAACTATCATCAAATTTCGCCACCAAGCACTGACTAATCTTGGCATTTAGCTGAAACAGGTTTCCTCTGGTCTGCTTACTAGTGACAATAATTTCAACAAGTTCTTTCCAATTATTCTACAGACTCCACATTTGAACTCCAGAATAAGTCCTTTATCGTTTAGCTGAGCAACACTCAAAAGGTTGTGCTTAAGGCCTTCTAACCAATAGACGTCATCTGCACTGCTCTTTCCATTCAGTGAGATGGATCCTTTTCCTTTCACCATGCAAGGTGCATCGTTGCTGTAGCGTCCTAAAATTGCGACACTTGCAATTTTGACTGCATTTGGGTCTTCACGATGGCGGCGCAACACGGAACCTGAATGGAGACCCCGAAACCTGTTTATGACACCAAAAACTGCATTTTTCAAGCACCCTGGCCTGATCCTCCTTGCACCCCGCTGTCCCTGGAGGTGGGACCATGGCGCCCAGCGCCCTGGTCCTTCAGGACTAGGGCACCTAGCGCCCTGGTCCCCCAGGACCATGGCGCCCAGCGCCCTGGTCCCTGGCCCTATTTTGGGCCCGGTCTCCTATGGGGCTTCGGGTCTTTATGTTTGCAATTTGGAAAATAGTACTTCCTGGTCGGCCCAAGGTCGGAAAAATCAGTCTTTTAACCCTAATTGACAAGTATAGAAACTACATTTCCTCTCCCATTTTGAGGAGGAGGGACATATGTGTACAAGACGCGGAAACGATACTCAAGCATTCAAGCATTTCCTTCAAGCAATTGATCATTCTAAGTCTCCATTCAAGGCTAAGTGTTGCATTCAAGACAAGGATTCAACCATTGAAGAGGAGATCACATATCACATACAACATACAACATACAACAACATCTACACCTTCGCATGTAAGAATACAAACATTCTTACAACAAGGTACTAGTACTTGTTTTACATTACAATCATTTACATTTACAGCAATTTCTCATTTCTTGGTTAATTCCAAAATCGGGGTTTGACCTAAAGGCAAACCCCTCATCCCTAACCCCCCAATCGTCCTCTCTTTTCTGTGTGTAGGTTGCAGGTACGCGGCTGTAATTGAAGATCTGGAATCCTTGTGCAGAGACGAACAGATCCCCCTTCATTTCGCGGATTTTTCGGAGGACCGTGTGCACGTCGGGCGCCATCGTCCCGTCAACTTTTGCTCAAATTTGCAGAACAACACTGTCTCGACATTTTACTGCTAATTCCAGGTCCGCAGCTTCATCCCATATCCCTATCTCTGTTTATAAGCAAATCTTTCCTACTTTACATGCATTCCTAGTTCAATCATTCTTTCCACATTTCTTTACAAAAGAGGGTATCCTTGATGTCTTGACCCTTGAAACTCATATAGAATCCAATCTTGCATTGCGTGGGATTGGATCTTGTGGGTTTCAACCCCTCTTTTGAATGTAAAGTCCCTCCTAAGTGAAAACCATCAACCCTAGTGACTCTCCCTTCTCTCTCTTTGGAGTTGGGGAGGGGAGAACAACTAGGGTTCGATTTTTTCCGCTTTACATTTTGGTGAACCTGACGTGAACATCCTTTCTGATTATTCATGGTTAGATCTGAAAATTGGATGCCTTGATTACATTTCCATGTTTGATCTTTTGCAAATTTTAGAGGTTGATTGCATAAAAACCCTAAAATTTTCTTTTTTAAGTAATTAAACTTGTGAAATGTTTAATTGTTAATGCTTGTTTTAGATCTACCCTTCTATTGCAAATTGTCAATTCATATTTGTGCTTTAATTCTGAAAATTAAGTGGTTAAATGTCAAAACCCTAATTTTTAAGACCTTCTTGATTCAACCTTTGACTGATAATTTCACTAATCAAAACACCTCCAAATCGGCTGTAACTTTGGATTCCGCAATAAAATCACAATATCCTTCATCCTTGAAAATTTGGAAAAAAGTTGCGAGGACCGTGTGCACCCTGAGCGCCATCATCCCTGACATTTTTTCCGAAATTTCGGGAGCTAGATCTTACTGTATTTTTCTGCTAAAATCCAAAATTTTCGCTGATTTTATCAATTTTAACACCTTCAAAATTAAAGTCAAAGTTGGTCTAGTGATTGCTTGGATTGAGGCTTCTAATCATTCAAAAATTGTTGAAATTGAAATTTGTATCAAAATTGTGTTTCTTACAGTCCTAAATCTGAAAAGTGTGTTAGCATTCATTCGAAATTTCAGTACTTTATTCAATTTTTTGCAATTTGTGACTTTTGAAATTAAGTGTTTAATTGCAACAACCTTGATTTCCACTTTCAAATTTGAATTTTGCATGAAATTGAGTCAATTTTTAATTTTCAAAGCCTGCATTGCTTTCAGTATTCCCTCTAAAATCATAAAATTCAAAATTTCAGTTTCCCTCTCTTTTTCAAAATTCAAAATTTACATTTTTCAACAATCTTGGTAGGGTTCAATTTTGAGATTGCAACTTTAATTTGGCCTATCTACAGATCGTAAAATCACTAGCTTTAAAATCATCATAACTTTCATCCCTGAAAATTTCGAAAAAAGTTGCGAGGACTGTGTGCACTCCGTTCGCCACGGTCCCGGACATTTTTTCCGAAATTTTGGGAGATTGTCCTGATTGCATTTAACAGCTTAAAGCTAGGAGATTGGCTGATTTTATTGAAATTTGCTACCTCTAAAATTCAAAATCTTCTCTCTTTAGTGCATGAGTCTTACAACAATAAGCCCTACTTATACTATTCCTATTAGACGAAGCCTTAGAATTAAGTCTTTCCAAGGTGTAATTACCGAGGAGATGGAACCTAATTTGAATGGCCTTTTTAACGAGGACATGGGTAATTCCTCTAATCCTCTTAAAGATGAAGAAGCTCTCCATGAGGTTTCTGTAGAACAACTTTCAAAATTGGATAACCAATTTGATGATTTTCAACAATGGATGTCTCAAGAATACCCCGATAGTGAAGCTCTTTCATTAATTGAGGGTCTAAAATGTATGGTTCAAAGTGATAAGAATGGAATTGATATTTTGCGTGGTATTGCACACATTGTGGATTCGAATGTGATGCCTATGAAAAGTTGTACCGAAACCTTAGGTTACACACAACCTCCTACTCAAGTTAATCATTCTATTCCTTTGACAACTCCTATCGCTAGTATACCTACTTTTACATCAAACATAATGACTACTTCAATACAAGACATTCCTCCTATGATCACCAGTCATGGGGGCAATCCCTCTTCTTCAATCAACCCTCTTCCTTCATTCAATCCGACTTCTTCATTCATTCCTTCAATGAGTGTTCCTCTTATATCTCCACAAATGAACATGACGCAAGGGGGCAATTCATTTAACCATTCCATTCCTCCTTGTAGTGTTCCTCCTTTCCAATCATCTCCTATGACTAACTATCATAGTGTCCCACCACCTTACTCTCTACCTTCTTTCAATAACATAATACCTCCATCACAATCTAACACGTCTAATATGAACTCTTCGACTGAAGCGACCATTAACAATCTTGCACAAACTATCTCTTCCTTACAGCAACAAATTGCCTCTATGAATCAATCTAAGTTTAGTGTGCCCACATTTGATGTTGCGAGCCCACTTTCTCTTGACATTGTTCGAGCTATTCCCCCTAAACATGTTGAAATTCCACATTTGGAGCTTTATAATGGTAAGGGTGATCCTCTAACACATGTTAAGACCTTTCAAACAATATGTACCGATTTTGCTTATGACCAAAGGTTGCTTGCAAAACTATTTACTAGAACATTAAGAGATAAAGCCTTACAATGGTATTGCTCGTTGCCTTCCTATTCTAGTACTTCTTTCGAACAACTTGCAAATGCTTTCTGATGCTCTGCAAAAAGGATTAGAAAACCTGTTTGATGGCAACACACACAAGAGCACAAGAAACAAACGTTAGTGTTAGCAACAAAAGATTATCCTAAACAGGCATATCAAGAGAGATATTAAGCATGAAATAGAAAGCATATAAACATAAAATGAAATAGCTAATCAAGATGCTCATAGTTGCTCCTCCCTTGTTCCTCTCCTCTCCAAGTCCCAAATGAGTGTAGCTCTCAGCAGCTTTTTGCACTATGGATGCTTATGGAGGATTGAGATTTAATACTAAGCTTCAAATATGAAATGAAAAGCTAAATACTATGCTAGAGTAGATAGTGATGCTATGAAAAAGCTCTATGCTAATGCCAGTATAACAACAATACTCTAAAATGCTTCTCTTTTGCTTGAGGAGAAGGGTTCTATTTATAGAAGAAATGGGGAAATGAAGGGTTAAGATTGAATGGTTTAATCAAGGGCCAAGTTTGAAAGTTGGGGATCCATGTGCACAATTGGCACCAATAAAATGGTGACAAGTGTCAACATAGGATTGGGTTGAGAGAAGAGGTTGGAGGCATTAAAGGCTTGAGAAGACCTCATGGTTATCTAGAAGGTAAGGGTCAAGTCTAAATTAAGATTACCCATTGGATTAAGAGTTAATCCAAGGATAAACCTTTGTGCAAATGTTTAAGAGATAATCATGGTTAAAGCATTAATGGCCTGATGAGACCTTTGGGTTGGGTAGAGGTTGAGTCAAAATAAATGTTTTAACCATGTGGGAGGGTTGAATTAACCATTAATGGTTATTGGAGACTTTGGGGATTAAGTGGTTGAAGGTTGGAAGCCTTCAATGGTTATCAAAGACTTTGAGCCATTTAGTGGTTGAAGGTTGAAAGCCTTTAATGGTTATCAAAGACTTTGAGCCATTTAGTGGTTGAAGGTTGAAAGCCTTCAATGGTTATCAAAGACTTTGAGGGTTAATTTGTTGAACACACAAAGCATTAATTGCTTTTCAAAGACTTTGGAGTCTTTGAGAAGTGACTCCAATTTGCTTAGGAATGTGACAATATTTAAGGGATGGATTAGGCTAATTAGGAAGGGT
The DNA here is from genome assembly GCF_030272615.1 of Cryptomeria japonica. NCBI lineage: Eukaryota > Viridiplantae > Streptophyta > Pinopsida > Cupressales > Cupressaceae > Cryptomeria > Cryptomeria japonica. The sequence continues at coordinate 700,833,747 of NC_081405.1, read as the reverse complement.
TTAGAAGAATTTAGAAGGGGTTTAGGCATGCAAGTGGATTTTGTAGGAAAATGCAAGTGGGAGAAATTTTGGTATTTTCAATTAAAATAAAATCATTTATTTCAATTAAATGGTGTAAGTTGAATTTGGATAAATATTTAAATAAATATTAATTTATTTAAATGAGAAAATGAAGATAAAGCATTAAAATGCTTGAAGACTTTGAGGGAAACCATTAAAGGCTTGAAGACTTTAAGGAAAACCATTAAAGTCTTAAGAAGATTATAGAAGGAAGCCATCAAGTTTGAAGACTTTAAAGCCATCAAGTTTGAATACTTTAAGGGAAACCATTAAAGGTTTCAAGTGGGTGAGGATAAAGGTGATTTTAAATAAATGAGTTATTTATTTAAAATAATTGTGCAACTTGTATTTGTAGGAAAATGCAAGTGGGTGGAGGATAAAGGTGATTTTAAATAAATGATTTATTTATTTAAATGTGAGAGGTGGGATTTTGGGGGTTTTAAATAAATATTAATTTATTTAAATGTGAGAGAAGATTTAATTAAATAAATATGATTTATTTATTTAATTAATGGTCTGAATTTGGTTAAGTGAATTAAATCAAATAAATTGAATAATTTATTTAATTAATAGGAGAATAGGGTTAAGATGAATTAATTAAATATTAATTTAATTAATTATTAATTGATGGTTAAATAATCAAATAAATACTAAGTATTCATTTAATTAAGTGGACAGATTTATGTGACTACATTTGCCCCTCTTTGAGACGGTGCGGTTTATCGCGTCGTTTCAAAGAAAGAAAAATAGGTGTGAAGAAATGCCCCATAAAATGTAAATTTAATGGGTGGTATGCCCCCTCGAGAGATGGGCCGATTTTTTTTTGAAAAATCGGGCGATCTCTCGAAAAAGAATGAAAAGCGAAGGGGAGGTAGAATAGAAGAAATTAGAACTAATGATGAAAGAATGGGAGAAAATGGAGTGAATATGAAGAAACAACAAGCCAACGAATACCCTGAGGTCATGCAAGAGATACATAGCAGATGTAGTGTGGGGTTTGGATTGATGTTATACAATTGATCAAAATTGGTTGGACAATCTGGTGCAATCGGTTTAATTGCCTCGGTCAAGTCAAAGCGTGACAGTTGATGTCAGTTGGTCGCTTGGACAAGATAAAGTCTGAGTAAGTGAATCAAAGTGACCTGATGTGACTTAGACAATTGATGTAATTGCCCGATGAAGTCAAGGTATATGAAGCAAAATACTCGTTGAGACGTAGACAATTGATGTAATTGTCTGTTGGATTGTGTTTGATTGGCTAATCAATTGATAGGATGTGCGTGTGATGGATGGTTGTGGGGAATCATGGTAGCCCCGTTGAGACTAGGTCATTGTGATAAATGCCTGATGTAGTCTAGGATTACCATAATCGATTACCTGTTGAGACCCGAAGATACTTGATCAGAGTATCTGTTGATAGTCTAGGTGTGTGGGAGTCGATGTATCTATGCAAATAGAGTAACTTTCTTGACTTATTGGATGACTTAGGATAGGAAACACAATCCCTCCTATTTAGAGATGGATGGTGATGAACGTGGCTTGATTAGGTTGATTGGGACACGATGTAGGGTATGTGATGGTGATTATCGAAATGGGGAGGGTGGGGGGGGGTTCAATGTTAGATAGAAGAAATGGAGGACCTATTACATTCCTATGGAAGAAGAGGAAAATAGAGTATCCATTGTCATTACTATGTATGAATGATATGCAGCTATTTATGAATGTATGGATGGATGGAATGCAACGAAATGCAATATATACAAATGAGATGGAATGATGATCCATGGTGCTTTATTTTTCATCATTGAGCTTTAAAATGTTATAAGAAAATACAAGCAACTTGACATAAAGATTCAAGGTGACTAGAGTATTTCTTACATGGATTTTATATAGCAAGTTAATACAAGCAACTTGATATAATGGATCAAGTTGACCTGAGTATTGCTTGCGGAACAGACAAGGATTATCTCCTTTCATGCATGACTTGGATTGTCCTCCTTGATCTTAGGCTGATCATATCCTGAGACAAGTGCATACCGTACTAAGAAATAAAAACCTTTATCCAAATTGGATGAGGAGGAACCAAAGAATGAGCAGTGTACCTGTAAACAAACAATATATACATAAAGAATAAAGAATATGGATCCTTGGTAATGGTTCATGCTCATATGGTCAAGGTATACGCTGTAGTCAGCAAGCCGTAATGATCTATGACTGCATTTGGCATAAGATCACGTAGCTTAGTGAACTTCCCACGTAGACACCATTAGTACATGCCCCAGAACTTCATCGGAAATAATGCGCAAACGATACAAAACAATGCTGAAAGATCCCGATACAGATAAACAAATGATTGTACTCACAAATCAACCAAGTATTTGACAGCCTAACAGAATTTTCTTGTCAAAGAAAACATCATCTTGTCTTTGTTTTGGTAAGGAAGGATGCATCCTTGTTTTAAAGACAGTTTTGGATTGTTGATGTGGATTGTGTGGTTGTTTGGTAAATGGTCATTGTGTGAGTAGTTTGTCGCAATGTTTGTTTTGGTATCTGCATGGATGAGTATGTACAAGGTGTTGCCATGTTTTTGTGTGATTTTTCAATGGTTTTGTCGATGTTTTTGGATTTTGAATTGTTTTGAATGCTTTTGGTATTTTTGCGAGATATTTTTGAATGTTTTTGGATTTTTGATGATTGTTTGAATGAAGAACTTAATGAATCATAAGACAATGTAGAATCCACTTCCATCAATAGGTTAAAGGCATTGCCCCCAGTTTTAGACATGACTATGAAAAAGCGGGATGCAAGATGTATGGAGTACTATCATAATTGCAGAGGAATAACAAGCCATGGTTGATGGATGGATGTGTGTATGTATGAATGTGATTGCAACGAGCCTGAAAGATACTAGAGCCATTGCCTTTACGAGTGGCGCCTGTTTGCCAGGTTTTCGCCATCGTACTTACCCAAGGTGCCACTGGAGTGGTTGTTCACTGTTTGGATGCATGATTTTTCTTTACTTTTTTGTTTTGAATGGTTTTGTATTTTCTTTAGGACATTTTCTGAATGTTTTTGATATTTTCTGATATGTAGGGGAGCCTGATGCTCTGTACACCTTAGGTATAAAACCGTTTGAGGTGCATGCTGTTGATTGGATCTGCGAGCGGTTCTCCGTCTGATGTAGCCAACTGATATGCCCCGGACCCGAATACAGCAGTGACAACATATGGGCCCAACCAGTTTGATTCAAACTTTCCTTGATGTTCTCTGTTTGGTTGGTTGCGAGGATTTTCTCGAAGAACAAGATCACCTACCTCAAATGTACGAGATCTAACTCGGTGATTGTAGCTTCTACTCATGCGCTGCTGATAGGCTTTGAGGTGATTGTATGCAGCTTGTCGCTTCTCATCAAGTAACTCTAAGTCCTGAAGGCGTGAGACTCTGTATGCTTCATCATCAATGAGATTATGCAAGGAAACTCGTAATGATGGTATCTCAACCTCAATAGGTAAGATAGCTTCGGCACCATAGACCAATGAATAAGGAGTTGCACCTGTAGGGGTCCGAATGCTAGTTCGATATGCCCATAGCGCTGGATTCAATTGAACATGCCAATCACGGCCGGCATCATTGACTGTCTTCTTTAGGATTCTCAATATGTTTTTATTGGATGCTTCGGCCTGACCATTGCCTTGTGGGTAATAGGGAGTGGAAAAGCGGTGTTGGATATGAAATTTCTCACAAAGCTCACGGACATCCTGATTTTTGAAAGGAAGACCATTATCTGTGATGATGGAGATGGGTACACCATACCGGCAGATGATGTAGTTGAGGATGAATGAGGCGATCTGCTTGCCGGTGACTTGGGTAAGTGGAACAGCTTCGATCCACTTGGTGAAATATTCGGTAGCAGTAATAATGAATTTATGGCCATTGGATGAAGATGGATGAATCTTACCCACAAGGTCAAGGCCCCATTGACAAAAAGGCCATGGTGTTGTGATTGGTTGCAGTTCTTGAGCTGGTGCATGTATTAGGTCGCCATGAACTTGACATTTTTTGCACTTCCTAACAAAGTAGTAGGAATCCTTTTCCATAGAGGGCCAATAGTATCCAGCTCGCATGATCTTCTTGGCGAGTGACGAACCACTTGAATGAGTCCCGCAAATTCCTTCATGTACCTCTTCCAAAGCCTTTGTTATCTCACCTTGTTCCAGACATCGAAGGAGAGTACCATCAAGACCGCGTCGGTATAGGGTTTCGGCAATAATGGTATATCGAGCAGTTTGGCGAATGAAGGTTTTACGTTGGTTATTTGATTGGTTGGGAGGAAGGGTGTGATCGCGGAGATAGGTGTAGAACTCACCGTACCATGGGGATTCAAAACCAACAAGGCAACATATCATTTCAGATTCGGGGATATCATAAGCGGGGATCCAAAGTTGTTCTACCAAGAACTCGTAGCGTGTTGAATTCTGTGGAAGATCTAGTAGAGATGCGATGGTAGCCATGGCGTCAGCAGCTCGATTCTGATCTCTTGGTATCTGCTCAAAAGTGATAGTAGTAAATGATGTCTTTAGACTGTCCACCATTTGCTTGTATGACATGAGTTTATCATCTTTGGTCTGATACTCATCTGTTGCTTGTCGAATGACTAGTTGGGAATCGCCATATACTTGCAGTTCTTTTAATTTCCATTGTATGGCTAATCTGAGTCCTGTGATCAAGGCCTCATACTCTGCTATGTTGTTTGTGCATGGAAATGTGAGCCTGTAAGACTTCGGGATGCTATCACCTTGAGGTGTGATAAACAGAATGCCTGCCCCCGAGCCGTGCCTAGTGTATGAACCATCAAAATATAATTTCCATGGTTGTACTTCTGTGATCATGAATATCTCTTCGTCTGGAAAATTGGAAATGAGAGGATGATCACCTATGAGAGGTGCATCGGCCAACTGATCTGCAATGACCTGCCCTTTGATAGCTTTACGGTCCACATACTCAATGTCAAATTCACTTAGAATCATCACCCATTTGGCCAAGCGACCTGTCAATGCTGCTTTGCTGAGTAAATACTTGAGTGGATCAATCTTTGCAATGAGTTGTACCTTGTGTGTTAACAGATAGTGCCTCAGTTTAGTGGCTGCCAAGATTACTGCTAGGCAAGCTCGCTCAATAGGTGTGTAATTGAGTTCATAGCCCACCAGTGTGCGAGAGATGTAGTAAATAGCACACTCTTTACCTTCTGCATTATGTTGTGCCAGTAGTACACCCAATGCTGTACTTGTCGCTGAGATATAAAGTAACAACGGTCTACTTGGATCTGGTGGCATCAGCAAGGGTGGATTCATGAGATAGTCTTTAAGTGCCTGAAATGCTTGCTGGCATCTGTCATCCCATTGAAAGCGGATGTTCTTGTGTAGTAGGTGTGTGAATGGGTGACACTTATCAGCCAATTGTGCAATGAATCTTCGGATAGATTGAAGCCGTCCTTGTAGTGTTCTTAGCTGACTGATATTCCTTGGAGGTGGCATGTCCATGATTGCCTTAACCTTTGCTGGATCGACCTCAATACCTTTGCTTGAGACAATGTATCCTAGAAGCTTCCCGGAGGTCACTCCGAAGACACATTTCTTTGGGTTGAGTCGAACATGGTATTGTTCCAGTCTATCAAAGATTTCATCTAAGATGTGGAGATGCCCATCTCTAGTGAGTGATTTTGCTAGTAAGTCATCCACATAATCTTCCATCATAGTATGCATCATGTCATGGAAGATGGTAGTCATTGCTCTTTGATAAGTCGCTCCTGCATTTTTTAGACCAAAAGGCATTACATTCCAGCAGTATGTGCCCCATGGACATGTGAAGGCTGTCTTATGTTGGTCCTCTGGTGCGATCTTTATTTGATTGTATCCTGAAAAGCCATCCATGAGTGAAAGCATGGCATGTCCTGCTGTCAAATCTACTATGATGTCGATATTTGGTAGAGGGAAGTCATCCTTAGGACATGCCTTATTCAGATCTCTGAAGTCTGTACAAATGCGGATGCCCCCTTTTGGTTTGCCAACTGGTACAATGTTGGAGATCCATTCTGCATAATCAATTGGTCTAATGAAACCAACATCCAGGAGTTTCTTGAGTTCTGTTTTGACTAGCACGACAATCTGAGGATGCATCTTACGAAGCTTCTGCTTGACAGGTTTGGCTCCTTTTGCTACTGTGAGATGATGCATGACTAAATCAGGATCAAGCCCAGGCATGTCTGCATATGACCATGCAAAGTTGATCTGACGCTGTTGGAAGAACTCTATAAATTGAGGTTGTTCCTCTGGAGTGAGAAGAGATGCCAGATGTATGATATGAGGGTTTTCAGGAGTCCCCACATTGTATTCTTTAGTCTCCTCAATGAGGATCGTTGATCGTTCCTGTTGTGTATTAGCAGGGAGAATGTCAAACCCTTCATCCTCAGGCGCCTCAGAGAGGTTTTCACCGTTGGATACGCTCTTTCTTTTTACTTTTGTTGGATCAAACAGTGCCACAGTGTGGTTTTCACTAGAAGATCCATGTTTTAATGTTATATTTTTGCAGCTGAAGGGTTTGGCATCCGCCCCGAAGTATGCTGCGCTATTAAGTTCAATTGCGAATCCAGCTTTGTGATCCCCGCTTGGTAGATTATCCCTTAATTCCAAAAAGTCAATGATAGCCTCATCGTTTTGGAAGAGGTCAAGACATGGGGGATTTGGTTGGTTCCATTCGATGAGTTCAGGGTGGATAATGGGCATTACTTCATCGATTAAGTTAAGTGCGGGAGATGTATCAGTGAGGGTTAAGACAGTGTGGTGAAGGTCGTTGATGGTACTCTCCCTGTCAGAATCAGGCGTAGGATGAGACGTAGGGTCTGTGGAAGATGTTTCCAGCTCAGGTACCCAAGTGGTCTTTATCTGTGCTTCTCCGTAAACAGGGATGTCTTTGCGGGGTGGAGGTGGTGATGTGTCTTCCTCATCTGAAGTGTTAAGTTGCACTGAATCGAATTCCCACTCATGTGAGTCAGTCTCTGAATCACTCTCCAGCATCCGATTGCTATACCATACTGGGATGTCTTTGGAGTTGAACACGGCAGGCGTGATTGGTTTATGTATCTTTGTAGTGATCGGTGCTGCAGGAACCGTGATGGGATTTAAAGGATCTGTCACTAGAAGTATTGGTAATGGTGACTCAGTGGCTTTTGCTGGAACTACTGGTGCCATAGATGTCGCTGCGGGTGCGGAGATAGTTGCGGCTGCTATGGGTGCTGCTGATGGGATTACTGATTCGTTTGATGGGATGAGTGACATTGGTGATGGTGGAGTTGTGAGCCTTGAGGGGGCAGTGGGGATAGTGCTTGATGGTGCTTTGATTATGAAAGGTATCCTCTTTGCAGTAGGTGGGCAAAATGGTTTGCTGGGTTTTCCTTTGAATCTGAGTTTAGGAAGGATCTCTTTTTCAAAGCCAAGGCCTGTATTACCTTTGGGCTTGAATTCTGGTAGTAGAGGTTCGTGTCGTCCTTGTTTGCAGTATCCCAAAGCACTCTGACCATCATATCCCATTCTTTGCATAATGAGGAGGCCTTTGCCATATTGTTCCGTAGGAAGTGTAACTTGCGGTTTGTCAGTGGTGATGGGATCTTTATAGATCCAGTCCGCCAGGTCCTCATCTTGTGTCTCTTCCTCTTGACTCTTTCCAAGAATGAAAGGCGTTAAGGCACATGGAGGCGTGATGAGTGGTTGCTGGAGCAACTGCTGTGGTTTACCATGTGTTCTAGGAGAAGTGGGCATTTGTCCCACACAAAAGAGCTGACTCAAGTTGTATTCTCCAGGACCTTCCTCTGCGATTTTCATCTTAAGCTTTTCTTGCTTGGGTATAGGGGTGTTTGAACTAGCAAGAGAGGCGGGATTTACATATGATGTGGAGGAAATGGCTTCCCTATTATTAGGAACAGTAATTTCTGGTTGATGGCTGATATTATGGCAAAATGCAAAGGGATTTGCATCGCCCAGGATTGTGATCTCTGCACCATTATGTGGGAACTTGATACATTGATGGTAGGTAGATGGAACAGCTTGCATGGCATGTATCCAAGGTCTCCCTAATAATAGATTATATGGCAGAGGAAGGTCCAGAACCTGACAAATTATGTGCTTTACCACAGGGCCAACCCGGATTGGTAGTACCACAGCTCCTTTGGACGAACGCTCTGCATCATCATAGGCCTTGATGGTGATCTTCTTGCGAGGATCCACTGATTCTATTGCATATCCCAATGCTGTGACCAACTGTAGTGTACAGATGTTTAGGCCTGCTCCATTATCTATCAAGACTCGCTTGATCCTGTGTTGGTTGACAAAGCCTTCAATGTGGAGTGAGGCGTTATGAGGTTGCTGGAAGGAAGAGTTGTCACTTTCAGAAAAAGTGAGACAAGGTGATGACTTTAGAGTTCCAACCATGGCTTGAAATTGGTCCGTGTTTAGGTTTGCAGGGACTGACGCCTCTTGGAGTGCTTGATCCAAGATTGTTTTATGAGAGGGTGACAGACGCAAAAGCTCCAAGATGGATATAAGCGCAGGGGTTTTGTCTAATTGTTCCACAAGATTGTACTGCTTTGGGTTGGAGGTGGTGCCTTGTGGAGCTGCCTTTATGGTGACCTTGCCACGACGTGTAACAACATTGCAATTTGAGTTGGGATTTTTGAAGGTGATAGTTGCAATTTGTTCACTGGCATCATACAGGTGATTGACAGTGTAATTATACGCAGCCTGCGTATAATCAGTGGTATCAGGACCTCGTCTGGAAGTGGAAGGACCCCTTTGATCTTGTGATGGAAGTGGATTCTTGAACATCTGATGATCATTATTGGTTGTTTTTGGGTCATGTCCTTCAATTTCAATTTCTCCTCGGTCAATAAGATCCTGAATGAGATCTTTCAATCGATGACAATTACTTGTCTTATGTCCTCTTCCTTGATGGAACTCACAATGTTCAGTATCTCTCCACCATGCTGGTTTGACTTGAGGCTCATAATTTGATAACTTAGGTAAAGTGATCAAATTCTGAGAAATGAGTTGTCGCATCACTGTTTCAATGGGTTCCCCTAAGGGAGTGTATGTGCGTTTTTGTTTTTGTGGACGAGGTCTTGGTTCATCATGAGATGTGATGCGACCTTGATTAAGAGGAACATTTGTGTTATTTTGAGGTGGAGGATTTTGTCCTGCAAATCGAACCACAGGTTGTGCATTTTGGACAGTCCGAGCATCCACAACTCCATCGTTAACGATATTCTTATTCTTGTTCCAGAAGTTCGGTTTATCGCTATTGAAGCGCGGGCGAGGACCATCTTTGGGTTCATTAAAGATTTTGATGAGTCCTTTCTTGATGAGTGCCCTTTCACATTTTATACCCTTGGTGATCATATCGTTAAAGGAGTCTGTATCTTTGACATCCAGGTGAAATTCCATTTCTTCGTTTAAGTTGGAAATGAAAATTTCCACTAGTTCTCGTTCAGGTAACTGAAGAGAACGTCTGCTAGACATTTGGCGCCATCGTTGCAGGAATATTGAGAATAGTTCACCTGGTTTTTGTTTGGTGTTGCATAGATCAGCCATGGTGATGTCGCGTTCAATGTTATAAGAGTAATGAGATAGGAACTGCTGGATGAGTTCCTCAAATGTTCGTATGCCACCTGGTAGTCGGGAAAACCATGATGTGGTTGTTCCTCCCAAGCTTTGGGGAAAAAGGCGCATTAGGTATGTGTCCTCATAAGCGACTTCGAGACAAGCGGAATGAAATTCTCGGACATGATCACGGGGATCTCCCTTTCCTCTATATTTTTCGAATTTTGGTGTTCCGAACCCGCGTGGAAAGGGTGGCATATAAAGATTCCTATCAAACGGATAGGGACAGATGTCGTTAAGTGAGAATTGATTGGTCTTAACACCACTATGAAGTTGTTGGGCGAGATTCTCGACTTGTTGCCGCAACATCTCCATTTCATTTGGAGGAGGAGGTGGTGGGTTACCTCGAGGAATGTTATATCTGATGGGATCTCTACGCCTTTCCTCCTCATGGTGACTTTGTCTTTCTGATGCTTGTCTTAATTGGGCAAGATCAAAGTCTGAGGGGAGTTTGGCTCCTTCTTGAGCAAGTCTTAAGAAGTGAGCATCCGCATTGCTCCTGAGAATTTCATCAAATAATCTGTTAAAGTGAGGGTTATGTTGGGCCCTCTCTATTGTTGCAGGAGTGGGAGTACTTGGGTTTTCGTCATTCACATTTCCTCCAAGTGCTTCTTGAAATTCATTGAGGTTGTCCTCTTCTTCCTCAATTTCTATTTCTCGCTGCCTTGATCGTGATCGGGTTTGAGCCATTTTGTTTGCAAGTTTGTTTTGAAGTTGATTGAAGATGATGATGAGTGGTGATGAAATGAAAGATTGATTGGTTGGTGATTTGTGTTGTATGGGGATCTCTAGCACTTTAAGGTAGATGTAACCGAAATTCCTTCTTTGAATTGCTTGTTTGTTTTGATAAGATTTGATGTGATAAGGTGTAGAGAAATCTGAGATGTGTTACAGATTGGACTACCTAGCAATGAGAGGATTCACTCATGAACTAGTTTTAACCTGCGTAGATGTGTCTCTTAGGATGAGCTTATCCTAGATGTAGAAACAATCTAAAAAGTGATGTGATGTGTTTGATTTCAAGCAATATCTAAAAGAGAACTTGGGACAAGAACCTCTTAATGTTTTGAGAGTTGGGACGGATTGATGATGAAGTGATGATGTATGAATGAGATGATGGATGTTTTGTTTTCAACTTCAAAAAAAAATTTGTGTTACAAATGGAACAAACTCTACTTCTTCCCTTTCAGGAGTTGGTGGCATTTCTCGAGCTGTGTTGTAGGTGATACAGATGTTTGGGAAGAATTTGGGATTAATCTTTCCTCCTTGATTTTTGTGATAACTCAGAGCTCTATATTGCATAAAAGCTCTGCGGTTCAATGATTTGGAATCAAACTCGTTTGTTTTACCTTGAAGATAGAGACGCATGCGATGTAGAAAGACTCTATGTGAGACAAAAATTTGTCTATTGAGATAGAAGAATTTCCTCCTTTTGATCAAAGCCTTTGAGCTTAGTGGTCTCCTTTTCAAGGTGATATTCTGATGACACTTCTTCTTTCGCAAGATGTGAAGAATGGTCATAAAATTTGTCTCTTTGTTGTTTTGCACTTTGTTTTTGGTACTTTTGGTTGTTTTTGAGAAATGTTGGATGAATACTTTGTTTTTGGGATTGATTTTCTGATTTTTCTTTGACAAGAAAACAAAGCAAGCACACAAACACAAAATTGTAGCCTCAAAGGCACAAATGAGTATGGGTCTAGATCAACCCAATCCTTGGACTTGTTTTTGACCCTTCCTTTAGATTTATTTTAAGGTGTATTTCCAAAGCCTGAAGTTGGCTCAATTTGCACTAGGTCTGTAAAACGAACACACTTCAAACACTTTTTATCCCTAAGGTCAAATGGCCAGTTGTGATAAATTTAGCCCACATCTTGATATTTCTTCGACTTTGGTACTACATACCTTATGAATCCCGCCTTGGCAGGTAAGGATGTGATATACTAAGTCTTGCACGAGCATAACAAATAGATGATCCCTATGATGGGGGAGTCACCACTTTTATCAAGCCACAAGTGACTTTTCAAAAAGCTATGTTTCTGCTCAAGGAAATATGTATGGTGAGTATCTTGGGAGCAAAACCATCTATGCTCTTGCACTAAATTATACCTCAAATATCCTCAATCAATAGAACAAGTGGGCTACTACTTAAAGGTGTTTAGTCATGTTCGATGGCTTTGGACATAAGTTCATTCTGCAGTGACTCACTTAAGAGCCTTGTAACTGGTGGTGGGGCCCATTTGTCCTTTCGGCCAGTTACACTGTAGGAACAGCTATACCCAAGGCTACAGCTTTCGCTCTCACCTGATTTCTATAGCGGCTCGAAGGATTTACCGCTCGAGGTCGTTCCCAAGAGTATCGATCCCTTGGCAGGCCTCTCTTAAAAAGATAAAATGTGAGTGTTACTAACACTTTTCTCTTGCACCTAGGACCACGAAAGCCAAGGGAGAGGATAGTGTGTGTTAGAAGTAGGACCACTCGACCAACTCTTTGCACAAGTGTGCCAAGCACGAAAAACACCTGTTCTTTTTAATCTATCATTGCAATGTGATCTAACTATTTGGAGATGTTGCTCCAACAATCATGGTGTTCTTTTTAATTTTCAAAGGCAATTGTTTGAGTAAACTAGAATTTGAAAATCCTGGTCAACTTAATGAAAAACACGTTTGCATGAAGTAAGATTGCTTTAAAAATGAGACAAGTTGATTGTGAATTTTATTTGCACCAAAAATGGAAGTGTGGATTGTGAGTTTTATCTTGATGCAAGAAATAAAATTTGCCTTGTTGATTTTAAGCACCAAAACGAAGTTTGTTTCCTAACTTGCAAAAAAAATAAAGTTGTTTTTGTATAAGGTTGTGGTTCTTTTTACCTTTGAACAATGAAATTCTTTTTAAGAGCCCCAAACAAATGTGTGATTCTTTTTTAAAAGCCCAAACTTGAAATGTGAAGTTAATTTTAAACCGAAATAAAAAGTGAATTCATTTTTAAAACCAACTTCAAAAACAAGTTAGTAAAAAATATAAATCTACTCTTTAATCTAATTTAAATCTGCACAAAAGAGAAAAATAGTTAGTAAAATCCGCCTATTTGGTGGGCTTCTACAAGCCTAAATTTTTTTATTTTTTTTTTGGTTTTTTATTTTTTTTGGTTACAAAGTGATTTGTACAACGTTTTGTTACAATAGCGCTAGTCTGCATTTGAACAGAGGCACTATTTAACACAAACGTATTAAAAGAAAGGGAAAGACAGAGAAGGGAAAAGCACTGAAACAGGGGGAATAGCGCCAAAATAATGCCAAACGCACCAAAACAGTGTCAAAATCGCAACCTGTGTGACATTTTCAACATTCAAACATGTTATTGGTTAAAAAAAAAAAATAAAAATAAAAAAATTGATCTTTTTGGTGTTTGGATTCACGTCGAGTTCACCAAATGATGCTCTGCAAAAAGGATTTGAAAACCTGTTTGATGGCAACACACACAAGAGCACAAGAAACAAACGTTAGTGTTAGCAACAAAAGATTATCCTAAACAGGCATATCAAGAGAGATATTAAGCATGAAATAGAAAGCATATAAACATAAAATGAAATAGCTAATCAAGATGCTCATAGTTGCTCCTCCCTTGTTCCTCTCCTCTCCAAGTCCCAAATGAGTGTAGCTCTCAGCAGCTTTTTGCACTATGGATGCTTATGGAGGATTGAGATTTAATACTAAGCTTCAAATATGAAATGAAAAGCTAAATACTATGCTAGAGTAGATAGTGATGCTATGAAAAAGCTCTATGCTAATGCCAGTATAACAACAATACTCTAAAATGCTTCTCTTTTGCTTGAGGAGAAGGGTTCTATTTATAGAAGAAATGGGGAAATGAAGGGTTAAGATTGAATGGTTTAATCAAGGGCCAAGTTTGAAAGTTGGGGATCCATGTGCACAATTGGCACCAATAAAATGGTGACAAGTGTCAACATAGGATTGGGTTGAGAGAAGAGGTTGGAGGCATTAAAGGCTTGAGAAGACCTCATGGTTATCTAGAAGGTAAGGGTCAAGTCTAAATTAAGATTACCCATTGGATTAAGAGTTAATCCAAGGATAAACCTTTGTGCAAATGTTTAAGAGATAATCATGGTCAAAGCATTAATGGCCTGATGAGACCTTTGGGTTGGGTAGAGGTTGAGTCAAAACAAATGTTTTAACCATGTGGGAGGGTTGAATTAACCATTAATGGTTATTGGAGACTTTGGGGATTAAGTGGTTGAAGGTTGGAAGCCTTCAATGGTTATCAAAGACTTTGAGCCATTTAGTGGTTGAAGGTTGAAAGCCTTTAATGGTTATCAAAGACTTTGAGCCATTTAGTGGTTGAAGGTTGAAAGCCTTCAATGGTTATCAAAGACTTTGAGGGTTAATTTGTTGAACACACAAAGCATTAATTGCTTTTCAAAGACTTTGGAGTCTTTGAGAAGTGACTCCAATTTGCTTAGGAATGTGACAATATTTAAGGGATGGATTAGGCTAATTAGGAAGGGTTTAGAAGAATTTAGAAGGGGTTTAGGCATGCAAGTGGATTTTGTAGGAAAATGCAAGTGGGAGAAATTTTGGTATTTTCAATTAAAATAAAATCATTTATTTCAATTAAATGGTGTAAGTTGAATTTGGATAAATATTTAAATAAATATTAATTTATTTAAATGAGAAAATGAAGATAAAGCATTAAAATGCTTGAAGACTTTGAGGGAAACCATTAAAGGCTTGAAGACTTTAAGGAAAACCATTAAAGTCTTAAGAAGATTATAGAAGGAAGCCATCAAGTTTGAAGACTTTAAAGCCATCAAGTTTGAATACTTTAAGGGAAACCATTAAAGGTTTCAAGTGGGTGAGGATAAAGGTGATTTTAAATAAATGAGTTATTTATTTAAAATAATTGTGCAACTTGTATTTGTAGGAAAATGCAAGTGGGTGGAGGATAAAGGTGATTTTAAATAAATGATTTATTTATTTAAATGTGAGAGGTGGGATTTTGGGGGTTTTAAATAAATATTAATTTATTTAAATGTGAGAGAAGATTTAATTAAATAAATATGATTTATTTATTTAATTAATGGTCTGAATTTGGTTAAGTGAATTAAATCAAATAAATTGAATAATTTATTTAATTAATAGGAGAATAGGGTTAAGATGAATTAATTAAATATTAATTTAATTAATTATTAATTGATGGTTAAATAATCAAATAAATACTAAGTATTCATTTAATTAAGTGGACAGATTTATGTGACTACACTTTCATTCAACAATTTCAAAACAATATAAGTCCTAAAGTTACTTTGATTGATTTAATGCATTGTAAACAAGGTGTTAAAGAAAAAGTGATTGATTTCATTGGTAGATATAAGCATTTGTATGCTCAAATTTCTTTTCCAGTGCCTGACAATGATATTCAAAGAATCTTTATTTCTAATTTACAAAAAGACATTAGAGAAAAACTCCTGTTTTCTGAGTTTACTTCTTTCCAACAGTTGTGCGCAACTCTTCACAATTATCAACTGACTGTGAGTCAAATGGAACAAGCAAATCCTATGGCTCCGAGTGATAAGGGTGATAGTAGTCAACAACCATTTGGGAAGTTTAAACCGAACAGAGAGTCCATCAAATTCAATTAAAACATCATCAACAACAATGTGAATGCGGCATCAGGTGTGCCTCCTATTTCTAAGTTTTTCAAGAAAGAAAGAAAGTTTACTCCTTTGAATGAATCATTGCATAGTATTATGAATAAGTTATTGGAACAAAATGTGCTTACTCTTCCTCCTATAAGGCAAATAGATCCTGCAAAGATTAATTCACCCTATTTTGATAACAAATCTTTTTGTCAATTTCATCGTCATCCTGGGCATGATATTGAAAAATGTTTTGCTTTAAAGGGTAAAATTCAAGATTTGATTGATAATAATACTATCTCTATTTCGGGAGTGAATGATAAAGGCAACACATCTGTAGCTCCTCCTAACCAAAATCTTCAGACTTTTACTGATCCATTGCCTTCTCATACCTCTAATGTGATTGATACTAATGATTCCTCTGTCTCACCTGATGATCTTGTGTCCATGACTCCGAATGTAATTAACTTTGTAGAGCAGCAGAAAATCCCTAAAGAACCTTCCATCACCTTTGATTCTAGTGAAACTATCAGGGCACCTGATGGTCCTTTATATATAGTTGCAAAAGTCAAGAATACACCTTGCCGTGGAGTGCTTATTGATCCTTCTTGTATGGTTAATATCATTACTGAAGAATTTCTTTTTACTTTGCAATTGAATCAAGTGATCTATGACGAAACAAATGTGATTGTGAAACTATTTGATGCATTTTCTTCTCCTGCAATTGGTTCTATTACATTACCTATTGAGGTCCATAACAAATCCCTTGATGTGGATTTTGCTATTATTCCATCATCTGAACAATTTCGTGTGAAGCTAGGCTATCCTTGGCTATCTTCCATGAAAGCTATTGCTTCTCCTATTCACAAGTGTTTGAAATTTCCCCATAATGGTGAAGTTGTTACTGTCAATCATAGTCTCTTTAAACCAGCTGAAAGAACTTCTAGCGTTCCTATTGATTATTTTTGGCCTAAACAATTCCAACCCCTTCTTCCGCGAAGTGATCATCTTTTCAAATCTTATCAAAAGTGGAAAAAAGATATGATCCTATCTCTAAGTGAACCTAGAACACCCAAACTTGACATTCCTATCGTTCTTGAGAAGGAAGTTCTTCCTTTGAAAGATAAAACTAATGTCTTTCCTCAAGAAGATTCCCAACCCATCCCTATGGATGTGACTATGCTTATGATTAATAAACTTCCTAAAAGTAGACCTATCCCTCCTCGTCATGATGGACTTGGTCTCCTTCCTAAACCAAATATTCCTCCCTTATATGGAGCAGTTCCTCCTCCTTCCTCTTATGGAGAGAAGATACCTTCCTCTTCTCCTATTATTCAACCTAAGAGACCACAACCTAAACACCCAAGTGATAAGGATGAGAACATTCCTCCTCCTCAATCTTCTCAACTTCCTACTAAGACTAGACGAAATTGTTCTGCACGTGAACGCCGGCGAAAGCGTCGTCTTAGAGCTCAAACTTTGCAATCCCCAAAAACACCTTCAGCCAATATTATTCCATTTTCTCCTCAGCTGATGATTGAGCCGAAATATCCTAAACATAAGATGCATGATGGTCTTGATCCCGTGCGAGTTAAAGATCCTATTTTTATAAATCTTGATGATGATATAGATGAAAATGTTATTCATGATGAAAATGTTACTCCTGTTCATTCTGATAGTGAATATGAACATGTTGATGTTGATAATTATCTATCTAATGAATTTTCTAAAGCACTTATCCTAGCTCCTAGACAAGAACACTGTGGCTTGGGATATGAACATAGCCCTTGTTTGGATCTTGTGATAGCTCCATCTGCTGTGTTGGATGTTCCTCCTCTAGCATGTTTCCTACCTTCCTGAAATATTGATCAGCAAGATCGGGGGGTAGATGACGTGCTAGACTAGTTCATTAGCATAGCAGATTCTCTCCTCCTCTCTTTTGTCACTTCTTCTATGTGTTATTCTCATTCTTCTATTTGTTGTCCTTAGTGTTTTCTACTTGAGGATGATGCAAAACATTGAGATCTCTTTTGGTCTCTCTCATGTTGACTCAAAAGACACATGTGTTCCCTTCTTCTAGGTGACCTTCCTTGATTGGGGAATGAAGAACAATTATGCATACATACATATGATATACATGAATTATCATATAGCATACTGACCCCAAGGAAAGCGAAGTCACCTTGTGCTTTGTGTTTTGTGTCTATTATCCTTGGGCTTATCTCATACTTGGGGGCTAAATCCTTGTGATAACGTGCTCCTTTGTCATTTCTTATATGTATCACTACCTTAAAGCAATCACCCCCGGTGAGGCATGTGCGATCGCTTTAACGTAGGGGGGCATACATCCCATCCATATCTTTTCAAGATACTTGAAAATTTCTTGACAAATTTAGCTTTGCCTTGAAAATTTTTGATATCTTTCTTGCATGACTCATAGTGAGGGAACCTTACTACTGACAGTCATGGTTCTCCCTCGTGATCTTCCCTTTTACTTTGTCAATCGAAGTTGTAAGATCCTTAGTCCACTAGGGGCTTGGTGTATCTTGCCTCCTTGACGTGGTGAAAGTTTTTCAATGTTGTTTCCTTGTACTTTACCGGAAGTATGAGCGTACGCTTATACTCCCGCTAAAGTGGGGGCTAAATGTAGCATCCTAAAATTGCGACACTTGCAATTTTGACTGCATTTGGGTCTTCACGATGGCGGCGCAACACGAAACCTGAATGGAGACCCCGAAACCTGTTTATGACACCAAAAACTGCATTTTTCAAGCACCCTGGCCTGATCCTCCTTGCACCCCACTGTCCCTGGAGGTGGGACCATGGCGCCCAGCGCCCTGGTCCTTCAGGACTAGGGCACCCAGTGCCCTGGTCCCCCAGGACCATGGTGCCTAGCGCCCTGGTCCCTAGCCCTATTTTGGGCCCGGTCTCCTATGGGGCTTCGGGTCTTTATGTTTGCAATTTGGAAAATAGTACTTCCTGGTCGGCCCAAGGTCAGAAAAATCGGTCTTTTAACCCTAATTGACAAGTATATAAACTACATTTCCTCTCCCATTTTGAGGAGGAGGGACATATGTGTACAAGACGCGGAAATGATATTCAAGCATTCAAGCATTCAAGCATTTCCTTCAAGCAATTGATCATTCTAAGTCTCCATTCAAGGCTAAGTGTTACATTCAAGACAAGGATTCAACCATTGAAGAGGAGATCACATATCACATACAACATACAACATACAACAACATCTACACCTTCGCATGTAAGAATACAAACATTCTTACAACAAGTTACTAGTACTTGTTTTACATTACAATCATTTACATTTATAGCAATTTCTCATTTCTTGGTTAATTCCAAAACCGGGGTTTGACCTAAAGGCAAACCCCTCATCCCTAACCCCCCAATCGTCCTCTCTTTTTTGTGTGTAGGTTGCAGGTACGCGGCTGTAATTGAAGATCTAGAATCCTTGTGCAGAGACGAACAGATCCCCCTTCGTTTCGCGGATTTTTTGGAGGACCGTGTGCACGCCGGGCGCCATCGTCCCGTCAACTTTTGCTCAAATTTGCAGAACAGCACCGTCTCGACATTTTACTGCTAATTCCAGGTCCGCAGCTTCATCCCATATCCCTATCTCTGTTTATAAGCAAATCTTTCCTACTTTACATGCATTCCTAGTTCAATCATTCTTTCCACATTTCTTTACAAAAGAGGGTATCCTTGATGTCTTGACCCTTGAAACTCATATAGAATCCAATCTTGCATTGCGTGGGATTGGATCTTGTGGGTTTCAACCCCTCTTTTGAATGTAAAGTCCCTCCTAAGTGAAAACCATCAACCCTAGTGACTCTCCCTTCTCTCTCTTTGGAGTTGGGGAGGGGAGAACAACTAGGGTTCGATTCTTTCCGCTTTACAGTTGCGAAACTAGACAACACCTCCATCATATTCTTCCAGAGTCAGAAACTTTCTCCGGTCACCAGTCATGTGGTGAGAACACCCGCTATCAATGATCTACTCATTAGAGTTGTTAATGCGAAAGACAAGGGCTTTCTGATCAGACATCTCTTCCTTTACAACTACAAACACTATGTGCTCATTCTCTTCATCCTCAGATTCTTCATCGGTAACACCTTCATCCACTGCAACAAGACAATTTCTCCTACCACCTCCTTTATACTTTCTAAACCTTTCCGGTTTATCCTTATTATCATTGTTAGGATAGTTAACAACTATATGTCCTATCTTATTGCAAGAAAAACATTTTAGAGGAAGCTTAGATCTGTATTTTCTAGTGCCTTTTGGAAGTCTCTTAGCAAGAAGAGCTTCAAGATCCATTAGAATCTCCTCATCATCCATACTCTGGTTGGCCTTGATTCATAACTATTGTTGACCTCTTTTCCTTTTCTGGTTGGTGCAGAAGAAACAAATGCTCTAAAGGCTAACTCTGCATAGCTATTCATAGCTATTCAATTCATATGCAATCAACTTTGCAATAATAGAGTCTAAAGATACCTTGGTTTTGTTGATAGACCTTAGCTCTTGAATAGCGGCAACCCTGATTGCATAGACTGATAACAATGATCTCAAAACTTTGCTGACAACGGTGGCATCATCAATTGTTCCACCAGTGCTCTTGATATCTCCAACCACAGTCTTGATCCTTATGCCATATTGTTGAATGGTCTCTCCTTCAACCATCCTCATCTCTTCAAATTTTCCTCTAAGGCTTTCTTCCTTAGCCTACTTGACATGCTCATCATCGCCATAAATGGTTTCCAGTGTGTCCCAAACATCCTTAGGAGCGTCCTTATATTGTACATCAATGAACTCAATGTTAGAAAAGCTGCTAATAAGGGCTTCCATGACTTGCCCATTTTCTTGAATCTCTCTTTTCTAATCATCGGTCAGAGTGCCAGTAGGGATTACATAGGAATTCTCAACACAGTTTGAGTGTTGAGCACCCAAACTCTTGATATAAATCTTCATTCTGTCCTTCCATATTTTTAAGTTGTCCCTATTGAACATAAGACCTTCCCTCTTCATCATTAAAGCAGGATCTTTTGCCTCAAGTGGTTAAGCTTATATCACGGAGGACTTGGAGGTGCTTTGAATCCAATTGATGAATAATGATGAACAACTAATACTCTAAGCGGTACTGAGAGGGGGGGTGAATCAGTACAGACAAAACTTGCTTTAATATTTGAACATTCACTGAACACAGATAGTCGGTTGTCTATACCACTGTACTGAACCATAGCAATACCAGTTAAACAGAAATGCTTCAGACAACTAAACCGGTAAAACAAAAGTACATCAAATAGCATACAACACTTTTCAAGTCTAGATAGCTATTTTATTAGTTTGAACATGCATGAGTTGCGTTAGCAATATCACAACCATTAGTTCTGCATGCATATACAACAGAACAAAAACTACTCAATCATCTCATGAAAGATACACAGCCCATGACACATAGATTTTTCACGTGGAAACCCAAATGGAAAAAACCACGGTGGGGATGAATACCCACAAGCTTGTTTTTGAACACTTTTAAAGTCTGCTCTGTTAGGAGCCTAGTTCGGTTAAAGACTTTACAATAAGGTTATGTTAGGAACTGATCCTGTTAGGGATCACCTAGTTAAGGGATGGCTATGTACCCTGTTAAAGGTTGAAACCCCGTTAAAGGTTACCTCGCTAGAGGATTTAAATAACTCAATGAACTTGAGCCACTTGGTTATAGGATTTACAACAAAGCTTGTTAAAGCTACCCGGTCAAGGGATTTACCTTCTATTGAAATGGTTAGAAGACAACAAGTAAAACACTCTGATCTAATAACAACACTTCTTGCTAAGGCAAATCCTTTTCAATTCCTCTCTTCTGCAATCACACTTTGCAGATTCCTCACTCTGGTTTGGCAAGTATCAAAACATGCAGACACACACACAACTTTTGCCAACACAAATAATAACAAACATCATCGACCTTATAGACAACAACAATTAGGTCGGTTAGCATAAACCCTAAACCTTAAGCATTTTAGGTTTACAATTACAAGTAGTCCAATCCTGATCGTTAAAATGCTTTGCATAGAATAGAACAATCTGAGAAAGATCTCAAGTCATTCTGCATCGTCCAATCCTCATCGCAACTAGAAAATAGTAACCCATCACGTGCTTTTCTCATACCTCTAAGAAAAATGCACATTCCCAAGGTAGACATTCAATGCATTCGATCTTCACGCGTAAGATCCTCAAAGAAATCCTTCACATGTACATAGCTGATGTGGTATTTTGATCCTTATCCTTGGTCTTAACTAACTCATCACAAGACATCATCAATTGCACTGCACAAGCCAAACCGGAAACCCTAGAGCTGAACTGAGACTACTAACCGATAGTCAAACTGTGAAGCTCGACATTGGTTCACTCCATCCCGGTTGACTATAGCCACTTCTAGTCTTCATACTGGTTCATACCAGTTCACCTGCTTGGGTACCACATACCTGTTCACTTATTGACATCAATGACAACATACATTGTCAACGCCTCATCATATGCCAACATGGATGACAATGCTACAGTTTGGAAGTTTGATTTCCCTCCATTTCCCTCCTTTTTGATGTGTTTTATTTTATCAACTTGGTTTATCAACTTTGTCATCATCAGGTTTACACTTCATCAAGTGGGTATTTCTAAAATTGCTACCATATTTTCACCCATCTTTTGAGCTTTCTAACCATATAATTTTTTTAAATTTTGAACAACAATAACATATTATTATTGAATTTCTTTTACCAGTGTCTCCATAGTTCTCACAGACATACGTGCACCATTTTTTTAAATAGCTTTTGATATACTTATCCAAATTTGAAAAACTTTATATATTATTGTAATGCACTTGATTCTTTACAATTTAAAAAAAAAATGTATTTTTCAATTTTTTTAGTGCAACTTATGCTTCGCACACGAACAGGTACCTAATTTTCAGGATGTGCTCGATTGGAAAAATCATTAAAAAAAAATACACATTTTCTAGTGCTCACTCTTAACTATCTTTCTTCCAAAGGATTTGTCAAAATACTAAATCTAACTATGACGTTTTTTATGCGCACTTCACACACTATGTTATGTTTTTTAGAAAAAAACTAGGGTCTTTTTTTCGTGCGTGAAGGATTTGACCCCCTTAATTTTATCCAATTTTGAAAAAGTTTAGTAGTTTGGAAACTAGATTCAGAGTACTACAATATTTGTTCTTTGATCATCTTCATATCCTGAGTTGATGACTTTCAAATTTTGCTTCCAAGTTTAGGTTCACTTGATTTTAGAAAAAAGTGTCCACTTATAACCCCATTTTTGACCACCATCTTTGTGCACTTACCCATGTTTTGGATTTGGAATTTCTCTTTCTTCCTCAATTGAATTTCTTCTCTTGTGACATAATTTGGTGATACATAAGGTTCAATTGTTTCATTTTCAATGTTATCAACATTATCAACATTTTTTTTTTTCAATTTGATGTTCAACATTTTCAAATTCAATTTCATCTTCACTTTCAATCACATTTACGGGTTGAGAAGCACCTTCACCTTGAAGAGTATTTGACATGCCTTATCTTTGATTCTTCTTTCTTAATCTATCTCTTTCTTCTTGATTTCTTTTGTATGAGTTTTATCTTCTTTTTTTTTCTTTTTTTTTTTCTTACAACAACTAATGCTCCACATTATACCTAGACAAAAAGGAGTACAAAAATGATTGTTAGATTGAGATTTGTGTAAAAGAGTGCATAAAAAGTTTAATTTTATCTTTATTACATGGAAATCACATTCTTCCCAATAATAGAGAGCATGTGGGGGTGGTTGGAATGCTCAAAATAGTCATTTATTCCTTTTTACATGTTTCACAAAATGGATATCCATTTTGTATCACTTTTTAAAAACAAATCAACATAATAATGTAACCTTATTAATAATACATTATATATAGTTGTATCATCAATCTCTCTCTCTCTCTCTCTCTCTCTCTCTCTCTCTCTCTCTCTCTCTCTCTCTCTCTCTCTCACACACACACACACACACACACACACACACACACACATACACATACACATGTATATGTATATGTATACATGTGTATATATGTATGTGTATATGTATGTGTATATGTATACATGTATATACAGTGAAATACCATGTGGTGTGTGTTGCACACAAACTTCTTCCACAAATGAGATACAATAAAACCTCTATCTGACCATACAAATTGACATGACATCAATTTCCATTCCATCCATATCCACTCTACCCACCATTCTCTTTCTCGTATTCTTCCTTCATTTATAATTTTTAATCTAAAACATAAAATTCATATGACAATATCCCCTCAAACTATTAAGTACTTTTCTTATGAAACAAAACATACAAAAGTACTTATAAGTGACAATGCTAGATCACCAATTATTTATAAGTAACCATACTTATGTGAAACTAGATCACCTTACTAGTTTTTATCTCCAAGTAAATTGTCTAAACATGCAACTAACATTAAACATATTCAAAATTGATGAAATTATATACGATTTATTGTTTTTTTCTCCCACAACCCCCCTCTCATTAGATACATATTTGCCATTTGGTTCATGCTTATATATTTATGCATGCTATCATACAAATGAATTTAAATATTGACCTATTTAAAAACAATTTCAAAAGTTCCATAGGCTTATTGTAGGAAATGACATACAAACTCAGCTACAATATTCTTTTACTTTCTCTTCCTATATTTATATCTATACTTTACATTTTTATTATTATATGTTTTTTATTGTTTTCAAATGGTTATTACTTTTATTTTTATGTTACAAAGTTATTATTATTTTTTAATGAATAAATGTTCATATTATGGTTTACAAAATAATTATACACATTTCATTTGATTTTTTATGTATCATTAATATATATAAATAATTTAAGAAAACAAATATTTCAAATTTTAATGTTTATAAGATCAAGAACTATCAGAGATGTATTCTATAATATATCGGTTAAGGGTTAAGTGGTGTTATTCTTATGAGCATCAAGATTCACATGATATCAGAAGAGACGTGCCAGCATCACCTGTCACCTTAAAAAATTTACGTGACATTAGAAAAAATGAAAAACTATCAAATTATTACATGATGAAACGTTGTGCCAGCATCACCTGTCACCTTAAAAAGTTTACGTGACATTTTAAAAAATGAAAAATTACCAAATTATTTACAATTACAAAAATGAGTTACGTGACATTTTAAAAAATGAAAAATTACCAAATTATTTACAATTACAAAAATGAGTTCATCTGAATGACCCTATCAATCAAATATAGAGATGTGAACTCATAAATCAAAGAAATAATTGCTTATCTCACGTAAATGCTTTTCGGGTGGATATACACTGAAAACGATTGTAATGTCACTATTATCACATTCTAAGAAAAAGACGGCATAGCAAACTGCATTTACTGAACCTTCTGTAACTAGTTTTCTAATACTGAGTGTGCGTATCTCCAATCCCAGTTTCCAGTTATAAAAATATTTGAAATTTAGAGGATTATCCACTCAAAACCAGAACTGTAACACAAATCTATTCTATATATAAATTTTGACAAGAAATGGAAGATGGAATTGAAATACAAACTGTACCTTAAAGCTGAACCAAGAAATATCTGACCCATTAAATTCTCCAACAAAAGATTAAACCTCTTTATGAAACTCTCACATTCCTATAATTTATTCTAAAAAAGTGTTCTCTAATTTACAAAGTCCCAGGACTAACAACCTCATTAATACAGCTCTGATCATTTTGAAAAGTTCTGCAAGATCTGCTGTTTTTAGCACAACCCATTCTACCAACTATCAGTTCTGCAATATATAACATAGAACTTGCTGTTTCAAACATACCCACTTCTACTGACCATTAGTTTGGCAGTTTCAGACAGGGATCTCCTGCTGTTTCAAGCACAATACCCTACCCACTCCTACCAACCATTAATTTGGCAGTTTCGATATCGAACCCTGGGCCTGCTGCTATTTCCAGCACACCAACTTCTTTCAATCATCATAAGGAAACTTTTAAACATGGGACCTGCTGTTTCCAACTGATATTGTTCAGGTACCTGCACAACTCTTCCTTCCTACCATCACTTGTCTGTTTCCAACATGGGTCCTCCTGTTTCAATCACATTTGGCTTCTCCCATACATTTCGCATTCTGAAACATTAGAAAGAGACTGATGTCATTTAGGGCACAGTAGATCCTTTCACCCACCAGTTCCAGAGTTCATCAATGAGACCCACACCTGCATCTATCAGCCATCAGTGAAGAAATGGGACCCACTTTTTCAAGCACATTTATTTTCTCCAGTTATCAATTCTGCAGTTTTCAGCCATGGGACCTTGCAGGAGAATTTCACAGAGGGGACTTGGTTATTCCAGCACACCTTACAGGGACCCAGCAGGACCTGCTGATTCCAACACGCATCTATCAGTTTGGCAGTTTCCAACACTGCATCATACCAACTTCTATTACAGACACCCAATAAAATGTTCTCAAATATGATACTAAGTACAGTGGTGACCCAAAAACTTTATCCTCAACAACAAACCAACTTCCATTGAGTTACTGTAATTGAGGTTGTTTCCTTTATTCAGGACTGTTTGTTGATCAGATAATAAATTTGTTTTCTTCAAGTTGTGGCCCAAAGTCTGAAACCATACACATCTACCACCAACTACTATTCAATCAGAGGCAGTTTTAAAAGCATGTTTATGTGATGACTTGCGAAGCCCACCTAAATCAGAATAGTTTGTGAGATTCAACAGTGCGAGTTTTGTAATGTGTTTTGAAACTTTTTAAAATTAATTATTTTGATAATTCTAAGGTTTTTTTTTTATAATGATTTTTTTGTTAAGATTGATAAATGTTTTTTGATCAGGAGTTATGAATTGGTGGTGTCACAAAAGGGGAACTTCATCTCCATTTAATCAATTAACAATACCATCTCAAATGATAAATGCTTTTGACCAGGAGTTCTGAATTGGTGAAGTCACAAAAGGGGAACTTCATCTCCATTTAACCAATTAACAATACAATCCCAAATGATAAATGTGAAGTCACAAATTATGAATTGGTGAAGTCACAAATTATGAATTGGTGAAGTTACAAATGGGGAACTTCATCTCCATTTGACCAATCAACAATACCATCCCAAGGAGTTTGAACCTTGACAGCAAGAACATAACTTGGGCGAATAGCCCAGGCCGTCCGGTAAGCGGAGGAGGCCTAAGTTGTGGGTATGCTCCCCATTGTCTTGGGTTCGAATCTGCCCCGGGTTCGCCAATGCACTTGCTCTGCGGACTCATGGGTGCCTCCCTAGGGGGACTAGTTTCGCCTGTGCATCCCTAGGGGGACTAGTATAATAATAAATTTAACTAGTATAATTTTTTCATGAGTTTATCTTATTCCAATCTTATTATTGTTTATTTTCAAATTGGTTTTGATCTTTAGGTCTTTTATCTTTCATCTTACTTTATTTGGGAGTATCCAAATGACTCAAGTTATTTATGTAATAAAAAAGTTGAACTCTAAAACTTTTCAAAATCAAATTCAATTCAATTCTTGCTAGCATCTTCCTAGTAATCATTATGATGTGTCCTAGCACACATTTGTATTGATTTGTATGTTATGTTTGTGTATTTAATGACATTCAGTCATTCATTTGAAATCATCCTAATAAACTTAGATAAACACATAAATCATTAGAGAACATTGTCATAATGGTATTCTTCAAAGCATAAATAAATTTTAAGTATTATATTTTTGCACTGAATTAATCTTATGATGTTATCTTATTACAATCTCAATATTATTATTTTTTTAATTGATTTTCATTTTTAGATCTTTTGTCTACCATCTTGCACTAAACTTGGCATGACTTGACTAAAGTTATTTATGTTGTTAAAAAATGAACCCTTAACTTTTCAAATTTAAATTCAAATTAAACCTTGTTAATATCCTTCCCCTAGACATAATGAGCTGCCCTCGCACACATTCTTGTTGAATTGTATGCTATGTTATTGTGTTTAATGGCATTCACTCATTCATTTAAAATTCTAGGAAGGTTAGTGAATCACATAAGTAATTAGAGAGCACTACCATAGTAGTATTCATCAAGGCATACATAAATAAATCCTTGATCATTATTCCAAATTCATTGAATAGATCATCTTAGGCACATGACTAAGGAGAACATGACCCTCACAATTTAATAGATTCTCCAAATGTGTTGTTAAACTTGTCCCTTCTTACTGGTATTCAAACATTCAAAGATCAAGGTGAATTTATTTCAATAGTCAGACTTATGTCTAAACAATTTACAAAATTTTGAAACATTAATCTAATCAAGCCTTACTATTTCAACACCTTAGCAAGTCAATTTTTGGTGCCTTCCAGAACATATTTCCACCATAAGACAAAGGAGGTGGATGAGACAAAAGTGTAGGTTATTTTTTAATAAAAATTTAGCATATTCATTCTTTATAATGAGAAAAGAATATTTTTAGTAAGGTTCATATTTATTCAAAAGAAATTAGATTTTGTGTAATTATCACTTTCAAGAGATGCTAGTAGAGTCTCCTTTGTGTCTTTCAACCCCACCATAAAAAATTACACATCATCTATATTGGCGGTCTAGAAAACAACTACTTTTCCCACCTAGGTTTCTACCTTAAAGTCCTTAATGTCCTAAATAATTTAGTGCACATGTTCCTTCTTTGAATCCTCAATAATCTTATTTTTCCTCTAATTTTGGTTTGTAACTATAAACTTAAGATCAAAGATGCGAGGAGGCACCATGTTTGGAATTTAAGGTCACAACTATTTTTGGAGTTCAACGATGACTATCTTGGCTTAGGCCATAGTATTTTTCATATGTGTTCTTACCTACAATACTCATGCACTTCCTACAACAATATATGTACCTTAACCAGCAAAACCCATGTTTATTTGCTTGCATTTTACAGTCCTAACATGAAATACCCATTTACCCTAGAGTTAAATTATGAAATCTTGTCCATTTTTCTACATATTACATTCATTCTCCTATAGTTTTTATGCACATTCCCTAGCATTAAATCATGTCAAATATTATAATGCAAATCTCACAAATTTCTCTGCAAATCTTATGAATTTTCCTTAATTATTATTCATACATGAAGGGAAATTAAGTGTAAACTTCTTGCCCTTGGTTAAAGTAGTACTTAGTGTCATTTTAGATTGTGGCCTATGATAACTACTCTTGTTTCATGGATTGTGTTCAATTCATAAGGGCTTCTAGGTTATCTTCATCCTTGGTTTATGGTTCAATCTACACGTGATTTTTTGGGAAAATCTGAAATTCATAACCTCCTCCAAATCTATAGTGGTCACCTCATAGGTTGGTACCTTATTGATATAATTAAAAATAAAATAAAAAATTAGTAGCCTTTCTTCCATTGGATTCCTTGTTCCTATTCCACATAGATACTACCTGCTCTTTGAGTGTGCACCTCTATAAATAACCTCCCTTACCTCAACCGAAAAAAATATTTTATTTGTTTAATTCTTCATTATTCTATTTTTTTTTCAGGGGGGGTGGATGGAATTTTTATTGGTAAGTGGGAAAAAATCATTTAGGAGGTCGTAATAACATTTTTCCACATCAGAGGGTATTGCATATTTCTAGCAATAAGACTATTTTAAGTCAAAAGCCCAAAAAAATGAAATAAATCGCAATATTTGATATACATGATGCGTCTAATTCACATTGTTGGGTTAGATGTTCATAATTGAAATATTGCATCTAGTACATAACATAACTATATCAACAATGTATGTGGCTTTGTACCTATAAATCATTGAAAACAAATAAGGATATTGTCATTTTCATTTCTTTCAATTACCCATTTACCACTAGATCATAAGAAAGAAATATTGATAGGATTTTTTGCTTTATTTATTTCTAAGCAAGGTTATTGATAGGATGTCCTTTTTAGTGTACTACCTAGATGACACATACCTCTCTACTCTCACATGATTTATCCTCCCTTCCTTGAAATGATGTGTATGTTGAAAGAATGGGATTCTTCCATGTATCACTAGGTATATTGAAAGGGTGAATATATGAAGAGGTTGGTATGTCAATGTCTAGTAGTATATAGAAAAGGAAACTTGTTGGAGATATAAGGTACCAATCCATCTCTATTTGACAACAAAAGATAATAGGTCTTGATACATATGCAATCTTTGTAATCATGTCCACTGTATACACAAATGACAAGTTATACTTGTAAATTAATGTTAGTAACAAATAAGAATTAAAGATAACATGAGGATGTTGGAACTAATACAAGCCTTTATTTATGAATTTTTATAATCAATAAAAGATGTTGTGGTAAGAAACCAATAATTTTCAAAGTCATTTATAGAATTATAGCTCAAATCTACCTAGCTTAATACATAGCTCAACTATACCTTAAATTTATAAAATCTCAGTCATAGCTCACTCCAATCCTCTTCAATCTATAAATTACTAGCTCAACTAACCAATCTACAAATTTTAATCTTTATATAGCTTCTCCACTTCTCACTTCTTAGATTCTTAGCTACACATGACTCTATAATTTAGACAACATTTGGATATTTTGTTCTATTATTTATGTTTATATATATGATTGCAATGAATTTTTTTTATTTTAATACTCTCAACTATTCTCCTTCCCTCCAATTTTACCATTACTTTTATTCTTAATTTGATATGTACAAGCAAATATCATAATATACAAATTAGAAATTTTAATTATTGTAAATTAATTTAAAAGTACAATACATATAAAAAAAGTACTTGATTTGAACGAAATCAATTTTGATGAAGTTTACTTCCCTCAATTTGGGTGAGTGGGAGATCAAAAGGGTCCAAAAAGTGGCGATGTGAAAAAATGCATTTTTCATTTGCCCAAAAACATGAAAATCTACTTTGACTTTTTGCTTCAAGGGTTGGATAAAAGTAAATGTTGCCATGGTAAAAATCAAAGCAAATAAAATTGTTACTTATGGCAGATTATGAAAAAAACTGAGCTAGAACTTGTCGTTCTTACCTACAATAATGACAAGGAGATGAGAGAGGCTTAATGGATATCAAATTTGAAATATTATCCATTTGTTAAAGCCAAAATTATTTTGAAAAATCCATCAAGGTATTTTAAAGTAACAACTATTCTTCGGGCATGTGCACCAAGATAGGGGACCAAAAAGATGCCAAATTATTTTTTGCCCCCATCAAGCTATTGGGCGCGTGTGAAATAGGGCGAATGCCCTATTTAGCACACACAAAATGTAAAAATATAAATTAAAAAAAAAATCCCATTTGATCTATACTATTGCAACCCATGTTTTGGTCTTTTTCGGCGCTTCCATATAATGCTCACTAAAAGGAGAAGCCATTTTTCACTCTTGGACGTGTGAGATCTTCATCAAAATGGCACCACAATGTTGAGGGGGTTGAAGAGGTATTTATTTCTAATTTCTTAGTGTCAAATGTTGAATAAATTGTAGATTGAATTAGGTTTTTGAATTAAAATTTGTTTTAATTTCCAGGAATTGTGAATTTGCACTTGAAAATATTGAAAACCCACCATCACCTCCTCGTCAAGATCCTTCTGAAGAAAAAGAACAAAAAACACCTCCTTCAATTCATACACATCCCCCTAGCACACAAGAAGACATGCTAGGAAAAATTGAAAATAAAAAAACAACTTGAGTTGATCACAAGCCTTAAATATCTCACTTCAACAAACCCTCATACTAGCTACAATCTATCATGGTCCATGTAGGTTAAGTGAGTAGACAAATTGTTTTTTGGTCCAATAAAAGATAAGAACAAAAATATTTTTATGCAAACAAGCTATCATATGCAGAAGTAAAAAGAAAGGAAATTAATAAATATAACTTGTGTGCAGTTGTCACAGACCCTTGGACCAATCAACCTTTGCACCTTGGATGTAGGAGGTTCCCTATCCATTGGTGCCACCACGAAGGGATAAGGATTAACTTTTGGGATAGGTGGTGGATGGTTTTTTTATCAACCTCCATACAATAATCATAAGTTTCCGCAATAATTTTTGAGCAAACTCTATTGTGAGTTTGTCCTCAATGAGATCCCAAACTATTTTGAGTATCTAAATTTCCAAGGTAGAGGTGGAGGCCCCTCACATGACAGAGAAAGGGCACAATGTGTCCCAAACCTAGTACTAAGACCCTTATCCATACCTATGGTGGAGCATGTGATTGTTCCTTCCATTGTGAAGGAGAGTGTTGAGGTGGATACCTTAGACTCCATTAGCTTATTGACTCAAAGCCTTATATAGCATGCCATCCCTCTAGTACATGGTTATGTGGGTGAATCTTCTAGACCTAGAGTTCCAACTCACTTATGTCAATTATGCAAGTCTCTTTGTACTTATGACCCTGATAGTAGTCAACATGCACCTACATAAGAGACATCTGCTATAGACAATTTGGTCACATGACATAATCTTTGTTGAATGAGACAGTCAACATTGATGCTTAGGTAAAAAATTTCAAGTTCATTTAATTTTGTTTATAAATTTTATTTTGAAATGTAAGAATAACTAAATTAGAGGAATAATTATATGAAAATCCAAGGTCAGAGTATTTTCACTACCTATGGCATTCCCCAACCCCTGTTTTTCATGACACTATCAAGTCCACATGTATGTATCCAATAAAAATTTTAATTATTACATCTGAATGTTTGAACATTTTATAAAAGGTTTTCTTATAAGTCACTTTAGATGTCAAATAGTTTGATGTTGGACCTTCAACATTAACACCTTGTAGTGATGGTCGTCAAAGCACTTTTACCCAGGTAACCTTTATTCATTAATGGTATTGTCAAACAACAATAGGGTAATTTTGGTAATTGAACAATAGGTTGAAATCATATACTCCTAATATTCACACCAAATTGAAGCGTGGTATTTCTGTAGCAATAGAAATTCTTGAAGCTTTGACAAAGGTAAGAGACTAATTGGTAAATTTCACTTGTTCTTTTAATGGTCTATTAATGAAAATGTCAATGCTACTTGTATGTAGTTTAATTTCTATCTTGATGCTTTTTGTAGGGGCTTGTCACTCATCATCGTGAACATGCTTCCATTTTGGATGAACATCATAATTATCTATATGCGATAAGTGATTATTTTGTTATATGTCATTCTATAATTCAATTTTTATATATTTTATACATTAATGTCTATACTTTTTATTGTATCAACTACAACACTAGAAAAGTCTAGAGAATAGGACTAGTGAGTGCACTCAAAAGGCGCCAACATCATATACATCTCCATCCACTTGATAGTTGAAGGTAGCTCATGATCTATTTCCTTTCCCTAGTGAGAAGTAAGTAGACCAAGACCCTTTTTGTATGCATATATGGCATTTTTGAGAATATGTTTTGCATTATGGATATGTGACATTTTATATCTATACGGCTTTTGACAAGCATCTATCACTTTATTAGATTTATTTTATACTCTTCTCGACATAAAACGTTGTATGACTTTATGACTTTTTGGATAATGCAAATCATTTTTACAATTGTTATCCATAATTGCACTACAAATGATTAATTGAATAAATGGTTTTAGTTGTTTGTTAGTAACCTTAAAATGGGAACAAAATCTACTCACTATTCTTAGCAACCAATTTGAAACTTCCTTACTCACAAGAATTATAACCTCAAATGATTTTTCTTCTTTCCTTGATTTGCGTATAGAAAGTAAACACATCATTTGAATTTATTTTAGGATCTAATAAATAATAAATCAATCATAGGTGATTATATTTAAATTACATAAAGAGTTGAAACAATAAATGTAAAAGAGAGCTAGAACATGATTGGCTCTATGTTGCACTACAAATGATTAATTGAATAAATAGTTTTAGTTGTTTGTTAGTAACCTTAAAATGGGAACAAAATCTACTCACTATTCTTAGAAACCAATTTGAAACTTCCTTACTCACAAGTATTATAAGCTCAAATGAGTTTTCTTCATTCCTTGATTTGTGTATAGAAAGTAAACACATAATTTGAATTTATTTTAGGATCTAATAAATAATAAATCAATCATAGGTGATTACATTTAAATTACATAAAGAGTTGAAACAATAAATGTAAAAGAGAGCTAGAACATGCTTGGCTCTATGTTGGTTTATGGTTGTCAATAATGAGGATTTTGTTGCATATACATTTGATGATTGAAATCAAAATTTTTTAATTATATCAAAATTTGTTAGATTGTGATAATTATATACTATAAATCTTGGCTTGCTTAGAGTGGGTTGTTACTACTTATCAAATTGCCATTAGTTTTTATATTCAAAGTCATACTATATATTCTAGTCGGTTAGTACTACCGAATCATGCAGTCGGTATACACACAGAGAAGTCGGTATGCACAATCTCGTCGGTTACAAAAGAAAGTAG
Source organism: Cryptomeria japonica (assembly GCF_030272615.1). NCBI lineage: Eukaryota > Viridiplantae > Streptophyta > Pinopsida > Cupressales > Cupressaceae > Cryptomeria > Cryptomeria japonica. The sequence goes on along the minus strand of NC_081405.1, from coordinate 700,799,749 downwards.
TTACAGGAAACACAGTATACACTAAGCTGTCTATCGAGTATCTTTTTGAGACTACTGAGCAGTAAAGATGACACACCAAGTTGATATTCACCGAGTGAAACGTGTTACTAGATACATTGAACTTGGACATGCATATGAAAATGTGTTACAAGATCAAGGCACATCTAACCGTTATTACATTGGAAATTGCACTGGAAGATTGTATATGATTTTGAGATCAATCTAACCAATGAAATATTTTGTATAGTTATTCATTCAAGGAATCTTGTTTGTAAGATCGAAGCAATGAATTGGATCACCATTTTAAGAGATCTATTTATACAGCATGAGTTAAGAGCAAGGTGTGTGCATGTATGTATGAAGGAAGACTGTTACAGAGACACAAAGGTCACCGAGAAGGTTTTTAGAGAAAAGTCGAAGAACAGAGTAAACAAAAGGGTTTACCGAGTTACTATATGGGTTACCGAGGTATACTATAAGCAAGGTAATCTTATTCTGAGCACATAGAATCTGCTATAACATTTCAGATGTAAAGATGCAGATATTTGTAATGATTTTATTATAATATTGTGAAGTTGAAAGAGAAACCTTTAACAAGGTAAAAGACTCTAACCAAGTCTATAAATTGTAAAGCCTCTAACCAGGTGTAGCATTCAGAATAAATGTTGTAAAATCCTTTAGCAAGGTAGATCTAACAGATCTTGTTACTCCTAACAGGGTAAGCTATCAGAAATAGCTAAATGTAGCTCTAACCGAGCATTCTTTATTATTGCACTAGTGAAGTTGTGGGTGCCATCCCCACCGCAGTTTTTCTCTCTAACTAAGAGTTTCTGCGTAACCAAAATATATGTGTTATGGAGTGAATCATGTATAATTGTTACCTATTTGTTTTAACTTTATTTTATGTTACTGCACTATTCAGTTTATGCATAACAATAAAGTTATTATTCAAGAAAAGTTTTGAAGTACTGATTCACCCCTCCCCTCTCAATACATTAGCTTTCCATATCGGGGCTAACAATTGGTATCAGAGCTTGAATCTTGGAAAAGGGTTTAACTACCTAAAGAGAAGGATCTTATCAATGGAAGGATATAAACAATCTTGGAGGATTGTATATCTGCAAGAAGAGCTAGATCATGCAAATCAAGTGATTGCAGACATGCAAAGGCAAATGCAAAAATCTCTGAAAGTAAGAAGAAGATTATCTGATGACTTGCAAGATTCTCAAGAGTTATTGGAACAAATTGAGACATCATCTGAGAACAGTATATCTGAAGAAATTGAAGAAATGATTGGAGTATTGAAAGAAAAGAACAAAGCATTCGCTGATCAACTAAAAACAATGAAAAGAGAACATGAACATTTCAGTACACAGATGACTGAAAATGTAGATGCATTAAGGACAACTGAGGATAAAGCAAGATATCTACAAAGAGAGAAACAACAACTTGAAGTCTTAGTATCTGATAAGAATGATGAAATCATAAGGTTAATTGGGATTCAACAAAATATGACAGATCAACTAGGCTATGCACATCATGAAGCAATTCTAAAGAATGATGAGAATCAAGCATTGAAACTTGAAGTATCAAGGTTGACTGATGAACTTGAAACAGAGAAGAAATCCAAAGAAACATTGAAGAAGAGTTATGAAGCATCAAAGATGTTGGATGAGCAACTGAATACAAGAAGACCCAACAAAGATGCAGGACTCGGGTACAAAGGAAAAGACTCTACCGAGAAAGGAATTCATACTACCGAGAAAGAAGAATCATCAAAGCAAGCTGGAAACAGGAATAAAATCAAAAGGAAGAAGCCTATTTGCTACTACTATGGAAATCAAGGTCATACTACCAACATATGCCAGATCAGAAAAGGTAAGCAACCGAATATCACTAAGTCAAATGAGTATTGTTACAAGTGCAATAAATATGGTCACACATCTAATCAATGTAGGATAGAGTCTTTGAACAACTATCAGAAGGCAAAATTCAAAGGGTTTTGTAAAAACTGCAATAGATATGGACATAGTACTGAGAAGTGCTGGTTTAAGCAAAAGAACCACATATGGTCTGCACACTGAGTAAACACTAGAGGTTACCGAACCCACACAAATCCTTACCGACAATATGTAGCAGTACCATGGGATTACAATACAAGGATATGGTATGAATGTTGTGGAAGATATGGACATATAAGTGCCAACTGTTTTATAAGATTTGGAATGAACAACCAAAGATCATGGAGAAATCCTGGTATGGCATGTTTTGATTGTCACAAAGTTGGACATTTAGCTGGAGATTGCAGAGATCAACCTAGAGGAGACACTGAAGAGATAATAGAAAAATTCAAGATGATTTGGAAAAAGAAGGAAATCATGTCAGATGAAGAAAGAACCTTACCTACCGAGTTATGTACACCTATTCCAAATTAATCAGAAAAGGTATGAAGGGACCGCATTCTCTAAAGGTTAAAATCATAATAGTTCCTATTCTATTATGTATTAAATTCAAAATCTGCATAGTTAAGATGCATTAGTAAGTTTGAAATTCTATCAAAAGTACTTTACAAAAAACCTGTCAAGTGGGTAAACAAGGAAATTTGGTTACTCGGTTAAAATGAAAGAAAAGAGAGTAAATCGGTTAAAGGTAAACTGAGTGCATTTAATGTTTTGACCTAACCCGCACAGAGCCCGATAAGGTATTTTGTGTACTTAAAGGTATTTTCATGGTCATTTTCATTCACCAAAGTTTCAAGAGAGCAGAGCAGAGCGAATCAAGGCGATCAAAACTTCATTCAAAACGAATCCAAGGTATTTACATCAAATCTCATCACTATTAAGCTGGTTTTCCAATCTTGTCAAATTGCTATTATCTACCGAGTGTGAAACGTCTGCCATTTGTAAACCATCAAACCCTAAGAATAGTTTGCTAAGTTTTATCTAGAATTACAAATGGCACCTAAGATCCAAGATCCCGTAGTTGTCAAGAATGTGGAGAAGCCATCTCTAAAATACACTTTGACTCCTAAAGTCGCCTCTGAACTGGATGACAAAACTGCCTTTTCACTCATCTCGGATCGAGTCTTGTTAGTTGAAGATGTTAGATTCTTCACCAAATGCCATGTTGAAGAACTCGGTCATGTTGAGATTAGTGACACATATGATGAGCTATGTACCGATGGCAAAATGGATAGAAAGTACGAGCATATCAAAATCAAGGGATTAACTGAAGCCCTAGCCTATCCCCGTGTATTCAAACCCTAGTGGGTTAAGTTTGTTTTAAGCAGAGTTCATGATGATTTTATGTGGCTAGAGGAGCAACCATTCAAAATCACTAAGGAAATAATTCATGTGATCACCGGATATCCTATCTATGACCATGCACAAGCACAAAAAATGATATCACAGAAGGAGTTAATTAGTTTAACTGAAGTAGAATCTGATTATAGAGGACTAAAACTGAATAATGTCACTGATGCAAAACTTAAATTTGCAATTAGAGTAATTGGTTACTGTTTCTTCCAATAAGCAAGGGAAAACAGTGTACCATGTGCCGCAGTTGACTTAGCCTACAAAATAGTAAAAAAGGGAATGAAAAACTTGTTTGAGAACCTGAACACAATAAGGAAGCCGAAGAATAACAACTCGGCAAATACACTAAAGTTTGGTTCACTTCTTGTATGCACGTTTTTCTACTTTGAGAAGTTCTTTCCCTCAGTCGGTAAAGTAGTTTGGGAGCTACATCGACCTATCACCCATCAAATTAATGACTTCATCAAGAAATTGGGAGATAATTTTAATGATATCATGGATGACTACTTCAACAAATTTCAAGAAAAGATGCACAACAAGTACTTGATTCCACCACAGCTGGTAGAGAAATATAAGGATGATATATGCTTTGAGGTAGACACCGATTATTTCTATGTGAATGCTGTAGAACCAAGGACTCAATCTTTGCCACCAATGGGTTACGAGATTGACTATGATATCACACAACAACAAATTGATGCATATCTTACACTGCTGAGGCATGCTACTAAACTAAGATATGGAACTTATGAAGAAGTTAAGGAAAAGGTGAAAATGAGCATTGTAGTACCTAAAGCTACAAGAAAGGCTACAAAGATGATAAAGGTTTTATTTGATAAATTCGGAGAAGAATCCTCCTCTACACCTGTCAAAGGCACTCTTGCCATTACCAAAGAGGAATCAAAAGCTCAAGAGGCAGCAATAACATTGAGTACCGAGTTTCCTAAGGGAAAAGTTTTGAAAAGAAAGAAACTGGACACTACAAAGGCCCTACCGACTCCACCAACAAAGAGACCCAACACTAGAGCATCAGCTGCATCACTGAGTAAGAAACAAAAGAGTGTTATTGTTCCCAAGGTAACCAAAACCTACAAGAAATCTACTTGGAGACTCATTCTGGCAAAAGAGTCTAGTGATACAAAATTAGAAGATGCCAACAAATTCCAAACTGTAAAAAGAAAGTAGGTAAATATTCATAGTGTTGAAAACTTTTGTGCCAATCTTAAAGAATATGGTGGATTTGTAGGATTTAGATATGTCAAGTATGAGAGTAGGAATAATGATGAGAAGTGACAAATTGAAGAAGCTGTCATCTGCACACTTCTAAAGTTTCGGCTAGCTCCATTAGAACTAGTAAAGTCACTTCCGAGTGAACTATACTTACATATTGATAACAGGTGGAAATATGCAATGGACTCAGAGAAACAAATTAGAGAACGAAGTCTAGTCCATCTATTTCCTATGTCTGTAGCAGAAATAAAGGAGCATTTGACAACATACAATTCTAAATTTCTTGTCAAACAGAGAGCCTTGAAATTGATGAATGGGCTATACATTGATGTAGAAAATGAGACAAAAGCCAAATGGCAGGATATCTTCAAACTAAAAGATGTCGGTGAACAATCTCAAGTTGAAATTGTTAATGTCACCAAGAAAGATCCTGATGTCACCGAGCAAGGTCCTGATGCTACCAAGAAAGACCCGGCTGACACTATTCAAATTGATGAAGATGTCATGGATGCAGAAGCACCGGAGCAGGAAATGATAAAAGGCACTACCTATGCAAAACTTGTATCTAGTGAATATGTGATAGTACAAGTTCAGCCTTATCTACCGGTCAAGCCACCTGTCTCTACTGAAGCTCCTAAAGATACATCACAAGGCACCGAAGGTCACAAGTCTGAAGCAACAAAAGGTACAACTAAAGATCAGACCTCTCAAGCACCGTCAAGCACTGAAAATGTTACAGCTGAGACCCCCAGTACCGAGACACCCAAAGACACCACAATGACTATAGGAACCGACCAAAGTGTTGCCTCTATTGAGCAACCTATCGAGGGTCAGCAAGCCTCACAAGCAATTGTCTTTGTACAACCAACCAAAGGTAAAGAGAAGAAAGTGAAAAAGCATAGTTTTAAAGTTGATTTAACTAAACCGATAGTGTTGCCCAATGTGGATATTTCAAAATTAAAGGGGCAAGAACTTATTGATTTTGGTGAACTATGCAAAGCAAAGGCTGAACAAGAAAAACAACTAGCCATTCAAAAGAAGAATAAAGTACTACAGAAGGTGAAAACATTGCTAACAGAAATGCTACCATCAACTACAGTGTCAACCGATGCAGCCATCCACATTCAACTGGATGAACTCCTTAATCAAATAGAAACATTTGGAGTTGATGCATCTGAGTACTTGAGCAAGCTAAAAGATAAAGAGCTTACTGCAAAAATGATAGAAGAGGTACAAAAAGTTCTAGCTATAGGAAAAGTCAAGCTTGTCAAATTCATTGCTGAGTTGTCCCCTCAACTCAAGCATATTCTTTATTTATTTTAGAAACTTTGTACATTTTCCTTATTCATTAAAGATATCAAGAATAAAATTGATAAAATTGAGAAAGAGATCACCAATCTCTCAACTAAGTTGACCACAGAGCCTAATTCAGTTCAGAACTTTTATACCAAGCTTCAACAACTCATGGCTCAATAGTTAGAACTCAGAAATGAAGAGCATAAGATCAGGATGGATATAATGACCCTCCAGACATTATTCCTTCCTCATCTCTCATCAGTTCAAGAGCATATCAATCGAGCTACATGCCTATCAACTACACAAGAGGGAAGCACTCTTGATGGCTTAATATCACTATTGGCTGATATTCAAGTACAAAATTCTTTAATGGAAAGTGTAAAGGATGCACTCTCAGTCGTACTTATCGACGCCCGAAAGAAATATAAATCTATTTTTGATCAGTTACCGCCCCCAGATGGAAATTAATTTTTTGATGTTTGTCAAAAAAGGGTAGTAATACTACATAAGGGGAGTAATATACTATATTTAGGGAGTAAACAGTTTTGATAATACAGTTTTGAGTATTATATACAAGGGGCATATACTGAGCAGAGTATGCAGAGCAAGAAGAGAGCACACAAGCATAAAACTGAGCATGCAAAATCAGAGTTATGTACAGTATAATGATAAGGGGAGTATATCTGATTATACTATTTCATTGACTATTGTATATATTGTCATTTTGCAAAGTATATAGATTTTTGAGTTATGACTTTGAAAGTAGTTTTTGTCAAACATCTCAACTAATCTCAAAAGAGGAGATCATTACTACTTATCAAATTGCCATTAGTTTTTATATTCAAAGTCAGACTATATATTCTAGTCAGTTAGTACTACCGAAACATGCAGTTGGTATACACACAGAGAAGTCGGTATGCACAGTCTAGTTGGTTACAGAAGAAAGCAGTTACAAAACACAGTATACACCAAGCTGTCTACCGAGTATCTTTTTGAGACTACCGAGCAGTAAAGATGACACACTGATTTGATATTCACCGAGTGAAACATGTTACCAGATGCATTGAACCTGGACATGCATATGAAAACGTGTTACAAGATCGAGGCACATCTAACCGTTATTACATTGGAAATTGCACTAGAAGATTGTATATGATTTTGAGATCAATCTAACCAATGAAATATTTTGTATAGTTATTCATTTGAGGAATCTTGTTTGTAAGATCGAAGCAATGAATTGGATCACCGTTTTAAGAGATCTATTTATACAACATGAGTTAAGAGCAAGGTGCGTGCATGTATGTATGAAGGAAGACTGTTACAGAGACACAGAGGTCACTGAGAAGGTTTTCAGAGAACAGTCAAAGAACAGTGTAAACAGAAGGGTCTACCGAGTTACTATATGGGTTACCGAGGTATGCTATAAGCAAGGTAATCTTATTATGAGTACATAGAATCTGCTATATCATTTCAAATGTAAAGATGCAGATATTTGTAATGATTTTATTATAATATTGTGAAGTTGAAAGAGAAACCTTTAATAGGGTAAAAGACTCTAACCAAGTCTATAAATTGTAAAGCCTCTAACCAGGTACAACATTCAGAATAAATGTTGTAAAATCCTTTAGCAAGGTAGATCTAACGGATCTTGTTACTCCTAACAGGGTAAGCTATCATAAATAGCTAAATGTAGCTCTAACCGAGCATTCTTTATTATTGCAGTAGTGAAGTTGTGGGTGCCATCCCCACCGCAGTTTTTCTCTCTAACCAATAGTTTCTGTGTAACCAAAATATATGTGTTATGGAGTGAATCATGTATAATTGTTACCTATTTGTTTTAACTTTATTTTATGTTACTGCACTATTCGGTTTATGCATAACAATAAAGTTATTATTCAAGAAAAGTTTTGAAGTACTGATTCACCCCTCCCCTCTCAGTACATTAGCTTTCCATATTGGGCCTAACATAGGTTGCACTTACAATATCTAGTCTTTAAACACTTTTTCTCTATGTTGACTATCGTGTACAAAATGGTCTTCGACTCCTATTTGCTTTCATCTATTTCTATGCTTGGGACAAATGGACATTGAAAACCACATTACGTGTTTTTTATTTGCAAGGGAAAGTACGGACTTCCTTGGTAATGATTCAAAGCCCTTGCTAACTTATAATGATTGAAAGCACATAAGACAATTCAAATTACCTTGATGAAAGCGTAATATCTAATGAAATGATATGTTGTTGATGCAAGAGTGGAGGTAACACTTTTTTATAATTCTTTTTCAATGTAATTCAATCAACCTTTGATTAATGCTATTATCCTAGGGCTTATTTGTCAAATACAAGATTATAGACACTTTGAAAGCCAAGATATTACATTCAAAATATATGAATAACCTATTAAGAAGGAGAGAAAATATGTTTGAAATGATTTTTTGTCCAAAGGATAAATCAAAACTTACAATATAATCTAGAATGTAAGAACACTAATAGTAAATGTTAGTCCATTTATAAATTGAATCAATTTGATAGATAATAGATGTTAAGCCTAATTATTTGCTCTCGGCCTCAAACTAGGGCAATGGTTTAACTTTTGATCTAATCATCCAAATTTCTTCAAATTTTGGATTCTTGATGCTTATAGGTGTACAAAAAAGTGTCCCAAGAATCATATTTTTCCCACATGCACAGATGCATTTTCATCAAACCCTTGGCTTGTAGTGTCTTATATGGCAATATGATTTTACTTGTGTGATTTCTAGTGCTTGAATAAATTATTTATATTAGAAGAGTTTGTATACATGTTAGATATGACTATTTACACATTCCTTATCAATATTAGGGCCTGATCAATCTATTTGATCTTTGTTGTTCTAAAACAATACTAAAAACAAGCCTAATTTGACTATAAACAATAATTTGTGACCATCTATCCCATACAAAACAACACTATCTTAATTTCACATATGTTTAATAACAGCCAAAAGGGTATCTCAAATGGGTCTTAGATCTCTACTATCAGATGCATGAAGGAAGTTATGGCAAAACATGCAACATAATTAGATAATGCACATGATGTTTTTTGGGGCAGCAAAAAAACTCTCACCACAAGAAAATTGTTTTGAGTCTTCAAAATATGAGAGAAGATATTATAGAGGGGCCTCACATGACCTCATAGCTTCAAATATATTGTTCGTATGTGCCATATTTTTTAGAAACGTCCTATCAAAGTTTGGCAGATTTGGTACTTAGGACACTTAAGAGAACGCATCGGCATAGTGTGGCCTAGAATGTTCAAGTGATTTGGTGAATGAAATGGGGTATGCCAGTATAAAATCAACCACCCAGATATGTTGGCATTGATGGTTTGTTCCCATGATGAACATAATTAAAGTTAGGGTATATTGCAACTTTTTGATTGAATGCCTCTAGTGCTTTTTGAGACAACAACAAAAACTCTCGCCATGAGAAAATGGATTTGAGAGCGGTTATTATAGAGGGGCCTTGCACAACCCCATAGCTTCAAACAAATTGTTTGTGTGTGCCATATATTTCAAAAAAATGCCTCATCAAATTTTGGTAGTTTTCACACTTAAGACTCTTAAAAGAACACATCGACACAATGTGCCCTAGAACGTTTAGGAGACTTGATGAGAAAAATGGGGGCATACCTAACATAAAATTGGTCACCCAAGTTTTTTGGCACTGATGGCTCATGCCCACAATGAACATAATTAAAGTTAGGGTTTATTGCAACTTTTGATTGAATGCATCTAACACTTTTTGGGGAAACATAAAAACTCCTACCATGATGAGTCTTGGAAATCTGAGAGAGGTTATTATGGAGGGACCTTGCATGACCTCATAGCTTCAAATGAATTTCTTGAATGTTTCATAGATTCTAATAAATAAATCATTAAAGTTTGTAAGTTTTGACACTCAAGATACTTAAAATGATATGTCAGCACAATGTGGCCTAGAACATTTTGGCGACTTGGAAAGTGAAATGAGAGCATTCCTAGCATAAAACTGACCACCCAAGTGTGTTGTAATTGATAATTCATACCCACGACAAAAAAAAAATGTTAGCTTCTATTGTAACTTTTGATTGAATGCATCTGATGCTTTTGGGGGCAATAGAAAAACTCTCACCACAAAAAAATGTATTTGAGTCTTGGAAATATAAGAGAATTTATTGTAGAGGGGCCTCACATACTCTCTAGCTTTAAATAGATTGTTTTTTATGTCCCATAGATTTCAAGAAAAACCTTGTCAAAGTTTGGTAGTTTTGGCAATTAGGGCACTTAAGAGAACATGTCAGCACAGTGTGGCCTAGAATGTTCATGTGACTTGGTAAGTGAAATGGGGGAATGCCTAGCATAAATCCAACCACCTAGATGTGTTTGTACTAACAATTTGTTCCCACGATGAATAGACTGAAAGTTAGGATACATTGCAACTCTCACCATGAGCAAATGGATTTGAGTCTTAGAAATATGAGAGAGGTTATTTTAGAGGGGTCTCACATGACCCCATAGCTTCAAATATATTGTTCATTTGTCCCATAGATTCTAAGAAATGCATCATCAAGGTTTGGAATTTTTTGGCATTTTGGGGCACTTAAGAGAATGCATCGATACAATATGGACTACAACATTTGAGCAAATTGGTGAGTGTAACGGGAGAATTCCTATAATAAACACAACCACCTAGACATGTCAGTGTTGATGGTTTGTGTCTAGGACAAACAAATTGAAAGTTAAGCTATAATAGATATTAGGCCTACTTATGTGCTCTTGGCCTCAAACTAGGGCAATGGTTTAACTTGTGATCTTACAGGCCAAATCTTCAAATTTTGGATTTTCAATTCTTATAGGTGTACAAAAAGATATGCCAATTTTCATATTTTCCCACACGTGTAGAAACCTTTTTCATCAAACCCTTGGTTTGTAGTGTCTTATAGGCCAATATGACTATATTGTTGTGATTTCTAGTGCTTGAATGAGTTATTTCTATTAGAAGAGTGTTTATACATGTTAGATATGCCTACTTACACCTTCCTTATCAATATTAGAGCCCGATTGATCTATTTGAACTCTCTTGTTCTAAAACAGTCCTAAAAGCAAGCCTAATTTGACTCTAAACAATAATTTTTCATCTATTCTATATAAAACAACCCTGTCTTATTTTCACATATGTTTAATAAGGGCCAAATTGGTATCTCAAATGGGTCTCATATCTATATTATACGGTACATGAAGGAAGTTATGGCAAAAAAGGTTACAAATCATACAACATAATTAGATAAATCACATCATACAACATACATTATCAACAATTAACACATGAAACCTCTTGAAAATCAAATCATCAGCATGGATATTTTTATAATTTAAAAAAATTATGCATTTTTTATATTTTATTACAAAAATCACACCTGAATTGTAGCACTATGTATCTCAATCATTGAAAAACAACAATATTGCACATAAGTATCTCATAAGACATATGATTCAAGATAAGGAACAATATTTCATTTGTACAAATATACAATTTATGTGTACATATATACAAATAATCTTGACATTATATTTTTTTTGCATTTACATTCAATCCAATAAACCACATGGATCCACTCTACTCTTTATCATGTCAAGTATTGCCTCGTGGTTAGACTCATGAACCTTTCATAGGTTTTTGTTTAGTGGTCTACCCCCATATTGGATCAAATGAAAATTTGATGCCATGACAAGGTTAGAATAATGAAGATTCTTTCTATGTGTCTCAAAGTCCTCAAACAACCATAACTTAGACTTCTTTACTAGGTACCTTCTAAGCCATGTAGTGGTAACAACCATTGATCATGTAGGGTATGCAATGTTTTCTCCATCTACCACAAGTCCATCCAATTTTTTTTACCTCCACATAATGAAATAGACAATAATATGTTCCTTCTTCATTGTATTTAGCTACAATAACCACATAAACATGTCTTGCAATATGTGCATTCAATGACATGAATTTACTGAACTATTAAGATCGAATAGTGAATTTGATTAAATATGTATGTAGATAATTTACCTAGTTGGACTAGATCTGACACATGGTCAAAGTCAACTAATCCTTCCATTTGTGTAAGTTACAATATTGTCTAGAGTCTATACATATCGATTGGGCTCAAAGTTCTTGTACACCATTCATGTACCCACTCCCTTGACTTACACTCATCCCAAGTTTCATTTGTACATGACAAACAAAATCACACCATATGTTGTGTATGGATACTCTGTGAACCTAAATTAGATCTTTTAAAATATTGTAGATCACTTGATCCTACCAACATGTACAACAATCCTTATATTTTGCAATGTTAGTATCATCTATCAATCAAAAAAATCAACGAACTGTAGACTTACCTTCATTACTTGGACCTATTGTAGCATTACACTACTCAACAATATATTTTCCATGTATCAATTTTTCTTTATCTTTGTACTATAAGTCTTCTCATACTAAGGCTCTTTTGATACATGTGCCTACACCTTCATGCTCCCCCTTTCCATGCTTGACCTTAGATAAATTCCACATATGTTGAACACCATTAACCTTATGCATCTTGCTCAATTAATAAAACATCTGAGAGTTCTTTAATTATGATTCACAATCATTTGACCATATGATATGCTAACAGAATGATATACCCTTCCTATCCAAATCATGATACAACATCTGAAAGAAACCTTGCACAGATTCTATAGAATGTGTGCGATCATTGCCAATATAAAAATGATACTCCCTCAATATCTTCTTGTCGCTATCTATACTATCACCTACATGAATGAATGTTATATGCACAACTACAAAAACATGTGTGGAGTGGTAATACTATGATTGCACCACATTTTGTGGTTGTAATGTGTAGTTCTCCACAAATTCAACTACTAGAATGATGGTATCACGTGGAAATGTGTCCTTGCATAACTTGAATTGCAAGTCCAACCATCGAGCTCTATGGGTATGCCTTGCATGCTCATACAATATATTCTCACAAAAAAGCCCATATACTGATACACAAGAATCTTTTATACACACCTTTAGTCTTCTTTGCCATCTTTTATACTATAGGCCATTGTCTTATATTTTCTAAATTCCACTAGTTCATTCCCAATTTCATGGTTACTCTCCATATGTTCACAAATTGGAAAGTGTTCCAAGCCACCGCAATGAACGCATATGTCATCTAAGCATAGGCTCTTGTAAAATTGTTCACTATCCACTCTTTCACATAAAAATGGTAGATATGAAATCCCTTGAAAAACTCGGTAGTGCCTTTACGTTATGTTCCTGCAAAATATTGTTAGTATGCAAATCTACACATATATGTCGATAAACATCATAATGAGAAGAAAATTCAAAATGTACTCTACAACAACAAGTTGTGCGTGTGTGATTTATTTTGACATAAAATGGCTTTACCATCTCAAAAAATATTTGACTAATTTTAATTTGAGGATACATCTCTATAAATTTGGCAAAAAATTGTGTTTGATTCGGATCCAAAATATGCTTTAGATGTGGATCATAGATTTGAGTACCAATCCTCCTTCTTACAACATCTCTTTGATTAGGAGATACCCTTGTGTTATTCTTCCAAAACTCTTCAATTAAGGATATAAAAAAATTGACAGTTTCTTTATCTTTTCATGGTAGTCTACTAGAGAATGCCCAAAAAGTAAGTTAAGTAGTGAAACAACTTCCTATAGTAACCTTGAGAGGAGGGTAATGCAAAAAATTTTAAAAATATTTACAATGGTTATAGAAACTTAATGGAAATAAAAATATATAGTATCCATACCACAATACACTGATTTATGTGGGAAATACTTTTTTGGGAGAAAAACCCCATACTCCAAAATCCACCCAATATATTATTCAAAAATCAACAATAGATTAGAGCAAGCCTCTCACAAGAGTATTACCAATGGAGATCCAAAGGTAACTCAATAACTATCAAACTCTTATGATACATCACACTACATAGTTGTAATACAATACCCTTATAATGTAGGGTTGCCTTCTAGGGGAAAAAAGCACACAATATATTAACCATTAGATCTATGACCTAATGATAAACGATCAAGATTTGCAATGATAAGTCCCAATTAATCTATGTTTATCCTATATTCATTAGGATTTTCATAATGAAGTTATGATAATCCTAATGAAGTTAGGAAAGTCCTAATAAAGTTAGGGCAGTTGTGATGAATGTAGACTAGCCATCTAACTTCATTTGAATTATCTTACATTCATTAGGATTGCTAAAGATTCATTAGGTCAGTTCGTCCTAATGAATGTAGGATAGTCATAAATTAATTATAACTATCAAAACTTCATTGAGCAAGTCCTAATGATAAAGATACTACTCTAACAATGAAAAAAATAAATAGAAAAAGATGATGAATATAATATTGATTCTAATTTTGAGTACTTATTACCATGCATTTATCATATTTACAATTTAAGCAAGATGATTCAGTCAAATAAACAAATACAAAAATAAGAAAATCAAATAAAAAAGGATTGTAATTGAACTAAGTGACAAGGTGGCAAGCACAAGACACAAAGAACAAATAGAGTGCACATTAGGATTCAAGAATTGATATTACAAGTTGCAAATTATGTCATGTTCTTTCATTTTTTGCTTCAAACCACTCAAAAATTAAACTTTTTACACAACTTCCTTCAAATTAAATGTTGAATCATGTGTAAAACTAATAGGATTAGTAAAACTATTAAAAGGAATGAGTCTATATTGTAAAATTTAAACATAAAAATTCATAATAAACATTTGAATTCTACAAACATGAGAATATTACCTCATACAATAAAAATTTATCCAAAAACTTCAAATTTTCATCTTCTACATTGTCCAACAAACAAAAAGGTGGTCAAATGGTGATGGAATATGCATAACATTCTTTTGTGAAATTTCAACACCATGAAATTGTGTTTCTTTATCAGATAATGCACAAAAAGATGACAAAATTAGAGAATGTGGGCCTAAATCACGGGTCAAATTCCCCTTTTTACCATTTTTAGTCCAAGCTATTTGGTGAGTGCCAAATGATCTCTATTGGATTTTTAAACCTTTAACAAATTGTGATAGAAGAGAGATACAAATAAGATAAAAAGAGAAGGAGACAAGCAAAGTGAATAGTAAGAGAGAAACACATACACAAAGACCCTGACACATAAGATAAGATATAGAGAGGGATGGGGGAAGAAAGGGAGGAAGAGACCTATAGAGGGAAAAGAAGGAGAAGATGATAGACAAAAAAATTAAATTATTGGACAAAGAAAATAGAGTCATTAAGGGAGTGATAGAGAGGTGGGTAATGTGATATATATTGAGAAGTGTAGAAGGAGTGAGAGAACTAGAGGGGGCTCCAATAGAGAGGTGACAGACCTAGAGGTGGAGAGAGAGGTGAGACACTTAGGTGGGGGGAGAGAGAGAGGAGTGGGAGGGAAAGATGAGGACCTAGACAATGGAGAGAGAGAGAGAGAGAGAGAGGTCTCATTAGGTAATGAGAAATGCTACATGATGATGCAAGAGGGAGTAGTGCTTGGCCATCACATTTATCAAAAAGGTATACAAGTTGATCTTATGAAAATTGAGGTAATAAAAAATTTGCTTGTTCTCTCTAAGAAAAGGGATGTTAAGAGCTTTCTAGGCCATGATGGGTACTATAAGAGATTCATTAAAGACTCTGGTAAAATTGAATCACCGTTGTTTGTTCTTCTTACTAAGGATGTGGAATTTCAATTGATTGAAGCTTGTCAAAGAGCCTTTCTAAAGTTAAAGGATTTCCTAACAGAGGCCCCTATTCTTATAGGACCCAATTGGAACCTCCCAATTCATATACACATAGATGCCTTAGACCATGCTATTTGAGTAGTGCTAGGGAAAAAAGAAGGGCTATTGAGTATGCAATATACTATGTCATTAAGAACCTACAAGCAATAGAACTCAGTCACATTGTCATGGAGAAGGAGATGTTAGCAGTCATCTATGCTATAAATATGTTTAGAAACTACATTATGGGATATTAAGTTTTTGTACACATGGATCATGCAACAATAAGTTATTTAATGAATAAACATGTTGTCACCAATAGGTTGTACTATTGTTACAGGAATTTGACATTACAATAGTTGATAAATGTTGGAAAGAAAAATGTAGTTGTAGACTTATTGTCTAGGCTAACAAATACATATTTAGATCTTGTGATAGATGACTCCTTTCCTAATGAGAATCTATTTTTCTCCAAGTTCATGATCATTGGTATGCATATATTACTAACAACTTAGTATTTGGAAATATGCCTTCTTATTTTTCATCTAGGGACAAGCATTATCTTGTTGAAAAGTGCTTTTCTTATTCATGGATATCAAGCTACCTCTTCTACATTGGATTTGGTAATGTGATGACATGATGGCTAAGGGAAGATGAGATACATCGCATTTTTCATGCATGTGATGATAAGCCTTGTGGAGGTCATTTTGCAGCCAAAAGTACAACTATGAAAGTACTCAATATGGGTTACTATTGGCCTTCTATTCATAAATATTTAGTTGAATAGACAAGGTAGTGTAATAGGTGCCAGAGGATTTGTAGACAAACTAATTCAAATAAAATGCCTCTACAACTCCAAATGATCTTGGCACCCAAATGGAGTTTAGACTTATAGGACCAATTAATCCACCCTCCAACAACAAGGAGTATATTTTGGTTTGTACAAACTACTTGACTAAATGGGTGGAGGTAAAAGAAATGAAGCATGCAAAGGACAATAAAGTTGTAAATTTCCTATATGAAGAATTTTTTACAAGATATGGAGTTCCTAGAGAAATTGTATTGGACCAAGGTCCTCAATTTACATCCACATTGATTGTAGCACTTATGAATGAATATCGGCTTCGATATAGAAAAATTTACCCCATATCACCCTAAAAAAATGGACAAGTGGAAGTCACTAACATGGAACTCTAATCCATCCTTACCAAAATAGTATCCATTCACAATAAATATTGGTCTTATAGGTTGCAAGAAGCAAACTGGTCTTAAAGGACCACATGGAAGACTACTATGGGCTTTACACCATTTGAGCTCGTGTATGAAGTTAAAGTTGTTGTGCTTATAGAGTTTGAGAATAAGACATTGTGGACAATAATACAGCTTGGAATTGATTTGTGACAATATCAAATGGAAAGGATTGAAAATCTAAATGCTCTAGATGAGTTCAAACAAGAGGGACTTCAACAAATGGAATAGGTGCATGCTTAAAGGATTCATACACTAGAAAATTTGATCAAGGAGATTGGGCTCTTCTTTATTATTCATGCTATAAGGATCATCAAGGCAAACTACATACTTGATGTTGGGATCATACAATATTGTTGAAGTATTTCCAAATGGTGCAGTCGAGTTGTAGACCATTGACCGAATGAAATTTTCATTGTTTCTCAATGGTCACAAACTCTTATTGTATAAAAAACCTATAAGTAAAGAGCAATTTTACTAGTAGCACGCTACTATAGTACCAACAATTTCTACTCTTGATATTCCACAATTAAGAACAACTAATATTTTACCTTAAGTTGATAAGTAAGAAATCATAATAAATCTCTCATTTCTTTGAGAGCATTACATAGCCATAATAAAATATTTCACTTCCACAGTTCATTAGTTAGTTGGAGCCATAAACAAGTTAGAGTGCCCTATTTCTTGTAGCCATGCACTTTGTACATATATTGTGAATAGTCAGCTTCTATGTGTCAAGCTTTTGACACTTTCTCCAGTTACATGCACATCAACCTCAAAAAACTTTGTCGCACTGCAGTTCATGGCATATTTTATTTCATATTATTCACACGAGGCCAACAAATTTCAAAAATCTACTTCTTGCCAACTCATCATCATTTAGTGTGACTCAAGATTATTTATGCATGCACCTTCTAATTGCACGCAAACTTCAATTCATTTCAACAATGCCTTCTATAAGTACCATAATCATTATTTTGTATATGCATCATTGTCTAATCCAACAATCTTTCATATTTGTTTACATGTACTTCAAAATTATTATAGTATTTATAGTATTATTAAAAGATTCATTAAAACCATATTCTTAGTGCTCTTGCCAAAATTATCTCCTCAACCCTACCAAATAGCACATGTGGACACTTAGCTAACTTTAAGATGGGGGAGGGTGATCTTGTCATAAGTTTTCATGCCCATTTTTTTTAGAAACAAGAGTTTATGATTAATGCAATAAGAATAATTAAATCTTTTCATTTCATTATCTCTCACTCTTCATTAAATGTGAGAAATAAGCTTTTCAATTCCATCTTATCATAACCTTCTCAAAATTATGTTGTCATTTAGATTTTGCATGCCTTATATTCTTTAAGCATTTTCTTGACATTCCATGAAGAACTAGTAATGAACACAAAATATAGAAGTAGACAAAGGGTTGAGTATAACACAGATGGAGGACTAAGCTGGGTAAGGAAGTGTTTAGAGGAGAAATTCATTGAGGAAAGGTTATTATTGTAGTAGAATTTATAGTTGGAACGATGGGTGGAGATCCATCAAGAAAAAATGTTCAATGCACACTCGAGTTGACAATGCCCATCACTGTAAGAAAGAGTTGGAGAATGCAAGATGGCTTGAGTATTTTCATAAGTTGGAAGAATATAACACATAGTTGGCACTCAAATTTGCATGGACTCTATAGGATAATGTAGCTATTATTAAAGGGATATGAATGAGTGCTAGTATGATGGATAATACAGGAGTTAAAAGTCTTTCAACTAATTGTGAGGATTATTATGAGCACCACAATGCTATTTCAGCCAGGGCAAAATTGACAAGGCTAGAAGACCCACCTCTAGAAACTTCCAACCAAGGAACAAAGAGGGTTTCTTTACCACTCAAGTGGGTAGAATTAGTTGAATTCATTATCAAATTCTTTTCTTGTGAAGGGAAGATGTTATTTCTTTACTCACAGTACTTTAAATTACTCAGTCATTTGTGTCATGGCTAGTTGGTGAATGTCCCTGATTATTTGGACTAATTCTAGACAAGAATGATGGTCAAAGTGCAAAAAGGTAAAGACACTTCATTGTCCAATCATTGTTTGATAATTATTCTTATCAAAATAAGTTTGGGTATTTACTTTCCTTATATGAGTTGGGATAATTTTTTTAACAATAACAAGGTTAAACATCTAAATTTAGGTCCCAGGAGTAGAAAATTAATATTTAGAGGAATGGAAAAGGGTGAAAGTACTAAATAGCTAATTGATTTAGACAAGGGGGAATCTAATTCCACTAAGGAAAAGGATACCTCTACTTTCTCCTTAACTCCTGAATTTGAACCTTCTCAAGAAGAAGAAGAAGAGGAATCCAAAGCAACTTCCCCTACAACCACAACTAGGAGTCAAAAATTAGCCCAAAGAGCTATGACTGAACCCAAGACTAAGGGAATCGGGAAACATTATAAAGAAAATTAGGGTAAGGAGAAAGGGAAAACTACATCAAAAGGTAAGAAATAAATCCCTATGGTTAACACACCTATTGCCACATCAAACGAGGGAAAAGAGAAGGCTCCTTCTATGAAATGGAAAGGGTTTGAGGAAAAGTCTTCTTCACCTTGAAATGAAATCAAAACCCTCAAAAAGTAAGAAAGTTAAAATTGATGAGGGTAACACAGGTGAGCAAGAGGAATTAGAGGAAACTGCTGACCATTTTTGTGTCAACCTTATCCATGCAGGCAACCGATTTAAGATATTTTCACTGGCTATAAACCCTATTAAAACCATTAAGGCCTAAAACCCCAAACACACAATTTGTATGATCTAATCCTCTTTTTTTGGTAACCTAACCATAGTTGGTTATGGTTTTTGAATCTAATGGTCCATCTGAGTTATGCCTGATCTATGAAGGCAAATTTTGTAGCTCTTTCAAAGGGTCCTCTCCCTATTTCTCTTATAGAAATTCATACTTTTTTGCAACTGTAAACTTTGTCTTACCTTTATATCAAAAAAATTATCTGTCTTGCCTCTCTTTCAGTTTAAAGATTTTGTGTAATACATATTACCTCTTATTTGAATGCATTCTTTGTTGATTCTTAGCTTATGTGATTGTGTTAACAACCATGCAGATGTTGTGTGAATTTCTTTGATTCCTCTCTTCATATTGTAGGATTGTAACCTTTGTATATTCTTAGGGAGCTGATTAGGATAGAAAATTGTGCATATCCTTAGGTAGTTTTCATTGATATCTTGTGTAGTTATGGGCAGAGAGGATCAAGTTTCAATCTAGGTGCATCACCTTATTTCCCTTTCAGCATTCCTTCTCCCTTTTTCCCCTCTAGATCATTAGAATAGGTTTTGTAAATGTTGGGTTGGTCCAACACTACACCCTGATTGATAAGGAAGTTAGCCTTCTCCATAGACTCAACCACACATGCACAAGGTCCCATACTTGGAGCTTATTTTCATGTTTCACAAGGTTGTCGAGCACTAGTGTTCAACAAGGGTGGAAATTTTTGTGACAATAGTTTCTAGCACACTCGGTGGGAGAGGTTTAACTATCTCTAATTCAAGTTTTTTTACTAAATTGTTGGTAGTTGGTATGTTTGTCGACAAGTTCTCCCTTTGGAGGCAACATTTTACATACCTAGTGACTAAGAAGAAATCTATTGGCTAAGCAATCCTAAGCCCAAACCAACTAAAGATTCAGTGTGTTCTTTAGTTCATCAAGCCTTTTAGAGGAAACATATTTCAAACACCTGGTAACTCTGCAATCATCTGATGAATCTATGATATGTTATCTATCTCTGGTTGGGCAAATTCATTTGCCCTTTTAAACATTTTGTTAAACAATCTCTATCTCTTTCAAATGTTTTAAAATGAGTTCATATCATGTGTGTAACTTCTATTCACCTCCATTCTATGAGAATGCAAGCCATTCTTCCCCTGCTTACCAATAAGCCCAAACAAGGATTGCTCCTAGTTTTACCCCCAACAAATTTGCTCCAATAGTAGGTGGGTATCTTCCTAATGCTTACCACCCACCCACCCCTGCTCAACCTTCTTGGCAATGTAATCAGCCTCAAAATAATGAACAAGCACAAATTGTAGAGCTCAAAGATATGATTATAGGCATGAGAAAGCTAATGGATAAGGTCAAGGAGGGGATGACCTATCAAGATAAACTTGAACAACAACAATAGTGGGATTTGTAGAAAGAGAAGATGGCCTATCAGGCTCAACAACAACAACAAGAGTTGGAGGCCCCAAGACAAAAACAACATTGGTATTTGTAGCAGGGAGATTGTCAATCTTCTCTTCAAGATCAGTAGTACGAAATGAAAAAGAGATTGTTTGAGGAGAGTCTCAAACAATGGATCACTGAAAAAGAGGTTGAGACAATGTTGTCACTTGCAAGGCAAGATAGCTCCAAATTCAAAGTTCCAAGTTTTAGACAAGGTGGGTCTCGTGCATCTCCATGCTCTTAAATTCCAAGTTTGGGGAGTCCTCGCTCATTTCAAGATCTTGTTCTTGATAAAGTACATCCTTATGAGGAGACCATTCAAGAAGCCCAACCAACTCCTTTTATTCTAGATGAGCTTATAAAAGAGGAAGTTCATCAATATGCCTTCCCAAGTTTTAGAAGATACCTACATTTGCATGATTATCAAACTGTACAAAATCGGGCTCAACTTCAAGAGCAAGAGTTGGAGGCCCAAAGGAAACAACATAAAAAATCCCTTGCAGAGAATCTTGCTTTTACTAGGAAGGAATAAATCAAGCAGTTGGTGGCTCTAGAGATCCAAATCATCCAGGAAGAAGGTTCTACACCTAGAGCCCCTAAGTTCAAAATCCCAAGCTTCAAGCAGGGGAGACCTTCCAAGCCTATAGAGGAGCCTATTCAAGAGATCCCCAAATTAAAAATCCCAAGTTTTAGGGGAGCTCCAACTATTGATATGTAGGAACCTACTATTCAAGCCCCTCTGTACCCTTTTCCTGATAGTAAGGGGAACATGGAGGAATCAAAGATGTAGTAGGAGGAGGTTAAGGATATTCAGTTGTAGCAGGCCATTAGGAAAGAAAAATTTAACAATGAGGAGGAGGGCCCAAATCTCTCATTCGACTATCTTCCTTTCTTCATTGATCATGTGGAGAAGGATGTGGCTACACCTTCCCTAGTGGTTGCTTGGGAGCGGTAGGCTAGTGTTGAGGAGGTCGCAAGGGGTAATGTTTTTGTAGCAAATAGCATAGAGGATGAAGCATGTCATGAACTTGAGGTTATTGCAGTTAGTTGCAAAGAAGAAGAGACAAAAATAGAGAGACAACCTAAAGATTTTAGATCTTCTTGTGAGGTATCTCATAAGCCTGAATTTTGTGTTGATCAGTTGGTTGTTAGCACATGTGATTTTGACTTGCAGGAGGAGCCCCCTTATGTAGATCAAGAAAGAGGTATGGCATGTTTTCAATACTCATGTGAGTTTGAGCCCTTTTCCTTTAGTTTTAACTCATACATGGAGCAGGACAATTGTGATAGCAGTGACTCTCCCTAATGTGAAGAGATTTATTTCTCTTCTATAGGGGTTAGTTCTTTTGATACTAGCCTACCTCTTGAATATCTTCCCTTTGTTGTTGAACCTACCTTTGATGTGCCTCCATGTGTTTTAGAGGCTTATTTTATATGGATTCCTTGTGGTAGAAAAGTGAATGGTGAGGTTTTCTTGCACCACATGAGCGGCATGTGTGACCTAATGCATGCATATAGGAGACTTCAATTGCTGCAGTTGGTCGGTGATTGCAACCATGGTCTGAGGGAGATCAACTCCTTCAAAAGGATCATCTTTAACAAAGGAAAAGGAATATATTGCCTCTTAATTATAATAATGTAAATATTAGTTAAGTTCTTATTTTCAAAGAAGTGCACAAGCACAGACCATTCTTCCCTAGAATGGCAAAATTTTGTATTTTTGCAGGTTGCAGGGGTAGAGGTTTATCTTAATTTTTCCAGTCTTGACTCTATGCTCAATGGGTCTCCCAAGCTATTAATCATGTGCCAAGCAAGATTTCTACCCCTCTGAGTCACCAGAATTGTTGACCATTTTTGTGTGAACCTTAGCCACGCACATAGATGATATGAGATATCTTCACTAGCTAAAAACCCTATTAAAATCCCTAAGGCATAGAACCCCAAACCCTTAAGGCTTTTGCCTTAAACTTTTTTGGCCTTATTCCGGCATGGGTGGTCATTTTACTTAAATATTACCAACTAGAGGGTCCCTTCTTCATGGTGGGACCGATCCCTTTCATCTGCTATCGGCCGGCGGGAGTCCTTTTTATCGCTTTGTCATGCAATCAAGACTTTCCACTTTTGTTCCCTACTTCCACTATTCTATTTTCACACGACACTGCGATGAGTGATATGGCTGGGAGAAAAAGAAGTTGTTATCACTTGGAATTTTCCTATCTTTCTTTCCCCGCAAGCAAGAACATTGTGGCTTTTCTGCTTTCATGTGACAAGGCAATAAGAGATGTGTTCAGGGGGAAGTGTCTTATCGTTGTTTCGTAGTGATCAGGAACTAGGTCCCACCCATGGCTACGATGTTGTGATGGTTGTTTGGATCATGGGACCAACTCATTTTCAAGGAACATGCTCCCCCACAACCCCATGAAGGATTTCAAAAGGTCATGAATGAAGCATGAGATAGAGGGGAGGAAAGGAGCTCCTTTTCCTAGCCACCCCACAAGGCAAGTATGGATATGTGAATATGGATATCACAGGGTCACAACGGTTATCCCTAACTATCGCTTGCCCACTGTGATATGGTGATAGTCCGCCAATGGTGTAGATATTTTATCATGCTATCACAGTGGTTAAAGAATGTGTTCTCTCTTTGGATGCGATATCATGATATGGTTGTTTAGTTGATGGGCTCAGCCTTCATGGTGCAATCTTGGTCGTGTTGACGACTGTTTTCACACACTCACCAACAATCAGGTAGTTTATGTGAACACTCACCACCTCTCCTAAAAATAAATAAGTTTTGGGAAACTAACTACTCCAAGTTCTCTATAGTCGGGTATCGATGGTGATGCGTAGCTCAATGGTTGATGCGGTTGTATATGTCAAGGGGCCTGCTAGTTGAAACAAATTCCAATAACTTCCAATAATTTAACTTTTTTTTGTATTTTATGATTTAGATTCTCTTTTGAAATAAACTACAAAATATAGATCAAGGAAACAAGAAAATAACAATGAAACCAATACAGTAACAACTTAATGAACTACGCAATTAGCACCCTGCAATCTAAAAATCATCAATATCATTCAAACCAACATTCAATAACGAACCTCCAATAAACATGCAAAGTCATGCAACCTCATAAAGTCATGGAAAGAATACCACCACAATATCATTCTATCACATTAATTCTCATACACCACTTACATGCATAATATGATTCATAAAGCAATAAAACATAAGACCAAAATAAGTTGTTGATTTCTGTTGGTGTAAATAATTATTCATCATGGATATTATTACACTTACTTAAGTTTACTTAGGATAATGCATTTCATAGTAGTTTGGATATGAGACACTTGGGTGTTTGTGCCTCATTGGGATAGTGTGTGTAGGAGAAATTCCACCTCTTATGGTGTTGATCTTGTTATTACACTATCATATCCACTTATTGTGGAGTGATAATTCCACCTTCGGTGGGTGATCCACCTCATGTGGAATATTATATTATTTCTCCTACCTACCCACACCTATTTCCTACCTACCCTTGTTTCTCATTGAGCCACTTGTCATATTTGTGTGCTCATACATCCATATGGCCTTGCCTATATAAGCAGGCCTCTATTCATTGTATTGGTTAATCCAGTTGATCATTTTTATATTGATGAGAATACAGTTTGTTCTTGTCATTCTATTGTCTCTTTTATGCTTTTCATTGTGCCCTTGATCTTGGCAAAATCCAACATGGTATCAGAGCCATTGGGACTTCGTTGATTAGTTTTTGGAGACATCGTGGAAGGCTTCTATTTTCGGATTTGGGGATCTTCATTTTTTGGAGGCATCATATAGCGATTTGAACATCACCGTTGAATCCGGGAGGCCATTTCCATAAATTTCAACTATAAAGTCGACCTACTTTGGTGAGGAAAAAAAATTTCTCCAATTTTGCTAATCGTACGGATTTTTCGAATATTCATATTTTTTTCAAAAATAAAATTTTCGTTTTTTTCTGAAAAATAGAAAAAATCAAAAAAAAAAAAAAATTCAAAAAATTCGAA
Organism: Cryptomeria japonica; assembly: GCF_030272615.1. Lineage (NCBI taxonomy): Eukaryota > Viridiplantae > Streptophyta > Pinopsida > Cupressales > Cupressaceae > Cryptomeria > Cryptomeria japonica. The sequence continues at coordinate 700,774,519 of NC_081405.1, read as the reverse complement.
AAAATAAAATAAAAAAAACGAAAAAGAAATCAAAAAAAATATATATTTGTTTGGGGGGTCCGCAGACCCCCCCCGTACCCCCGTGCTCCTGTGCGCGCAGGTCTGCAGACTGTCGTACCTTCCGGCAGACGGTACCCGCACGTCCGTCCGTGCCGCAGCGTACCGTATCCCCCGCCGTCTGTCCGAGCTCCGAGCCCGCAGCGCCGTATCCGCCGGTGCCTCCCCCGCGTCCCCGACCGAGCCGCGGTCCCTCCGCCTGCTGCATCCGCCTTGTCCACGACGTCTCCCGCCGGCCGCAGCTCCAAGGCCTCCTTCGCTTCGGCGCCTCCACAGGTCCTCCCGTCGGCGGCTCCCTGGCCCGAGCGCCGCCTCCCGCGAGCGGCCCCTGTAGTACAGCGCCGCCGACGCACTTCCTCCCGTGCAGCACCAGCTCCTCCGCCACGTAAACAGACAGGTGGAAACCGTACTGTGACACGCAGCTAATCCGTACTCACATCAGTCTGCCACGTCATCTATTCCGTACAGTACGGACGGTACAGTCAGCAGGCCGAGTCATTCGTCCGTACAGTACGGACGCCCAGTCAGCCAGGGAGGCGAAGTTTTGGCGACGGTCATATGGCCGTCAAATTTAACACAGTGTTTTGCTGATGTCAGCACCACATCAGCATTTTTTGAAAAATTTTAAATCCCTCTCCATTGGGCTTTTCAGTTTTGCAGTCCAACTTTGGAAGGCCATATCTTGCTCATTTTTGCTCCTTTTTTGGTGCAATTTTTTTTGAAATGGGCTAAAATTTTGTGATCTTCGCAGTGGTGTGGTTATTTTCTGATTTTGATGCATAGGTTTTTCAGAATTTTTGGATTCTCTCAGCTGTACCTGTCCAATCCTCAATTATGCAACTTCAAAGGCCTTGTTTGAGCTCATACGACCTCCTTTTCAGGTGCTGTTTTTTTTGAAAGTGCTTATTTTTTCGTCTACTTTCCGAATCTATGATCAGATTTCAGAGATTTTGAGTGACAATTGTACTTTCAGATATTGGTCTTATTTGGCCTATTAGGTACTTGTAAATTGCTTGGATCTTAGATAGATCTCTTGCATTATTAGTTTGAGTCTCTTTTGGCCTTCTTGAGGCAGTTGTAAAATTGTAAATCAGAAGTCCACTTTGCCATTTTTTGCAAGTGGCCCATTGTATACGGACTACTTATAAAGTGCCAAAATCATCACATTTGGGGGGGGTTCTTTGATTGAGTGAATTTGGGGGGGTGTCTTGTGTGATTGTGCCTCTCTTTGTGCTCTTTCCATTCTTGTTGCAATGAGTCCTAATAAGTTTCCACCATTAACTCCACATAATTATGCATCATGGAAAATTAAAGTATGGAGTAAACTAATGGAAAAGGGTCTCACACACTACATAGATGGAACAATAACAGCACCACCTGATCCTAAGGCTGATCCAAATGCTCAATTAGAATGGCTCACTAAGAATTGCATGGCTCTTGGAGCCTTACGCAAGTATGTATCAGATGACCTCATTTTCCACATTGAGAAGTGTAAAACAATTAAAGAGGCTTGGGATATGTTTCAGAAATTGTATGGACAAGTTGATGAAATCAGAGGCTATCAGATTGATAATGAGCTCACAAACTTAGATCCCAAGAATTTTGATACAATCCAAGATTATGTAACCAAAGCAAATGAGCTAAGAGCAAAGCTAAAGGATTGTGGAATAGACAAAAAGGATGCTCAATTGATATTCAACTTGTTGGACAAGCTTGCACCAGAATATGCAGCATTTGTATCTAGCTTCCAAACTCATCGTTTGATAGTGGGGAGTTCTTATGTTATGCCTTCTTTTGAAGCTTTCACAGAAATGTTGATATTGGAACAATCCAAGTTGTTGAACATGGGGTTTCTCAAGTCTTCAAAGTCCAAGGCTTTGGTAGCAAATCAAGGAAATCAAGGAAGTCAAGGCAAAAATTCCAACAAGAAGAAGAAGCAATCTAAGTCTCAACCACAACAGGAAAAGGGACAATCATCCTCTCCATCACAAGGCAATCTTCAATCCTCTTCCAAGAAGGGGACACCACCTAAGAAGGATAAACCAACTTGTGCATATTGCAAAAAGTATGGTCATGATGAGCATCGATGCCACGCAAAGCAAGTTGATGAGTTAACCAATCTTCTCAAGAAAAACAACATCAACTTGCCATCAGCCTACACAAAGAAGGATTCATCTTCTTCTTCTTCCTCACAGTCTAAGGGAAAAGGGCAAGCATTTGTGGCTACAACAGGTTCTTCACAGCAATGGATACTTGACTCGGGTGCCTCATATCACATGGGTTCTACAAAGGAGTAGTTTTCTTCATTAGAGCCATCTAAGGTACCTCACATTTACATAGGTGATGATACACAAGTAGAGGTTGAAGGGAAAGGTTTAGTTGACATGGATGATGGAACATTTGAGAATGTTCTCTATGTTCCTAACTTGTCTACCAACCTTCTCTCCATCTACCAAATCACTCACTATGGGAATGGGAAAAAGGTTGAGTTTACACCAGATTCAGTTGTGGTAAAGGAACTTGATGATGATGCCTTGGTAGCAGTGGGACAAGTCAATGACAACTCAAGGCTTTATTCATTTTCCCACTTTGTGCCAAGTTCACCTTCTAGGGCCTTGCTTACTCATTCAAATTCAGAAAGTAAGCTATGGCATGAGCGGTTTGGTCACCTCAACTACCGCTATCTTCAGCAGCTCAGCACTAAAGACATGGTCACAGGTCTTCCTCGAATCAGCTTTTCAGAGGGAGTATGTTCAGGTTGTTCCATGGGCAAGCATCCCGAAGAGAAATTTGATAAAGAGAAAACTTAGAGAGCTTTGGAAGTTCTTCAACTTGTTCACAGTGACGTAGCGGGTCCATTTCCAGCACCTTCATTTAGTAAGGCCCGCTATGTTCTTACCTTCATTGATGACTACTCCCGCTTCACTTGGGTCTACTTTCTCATTCATAAGAGTGAAGTATTTGACAGATTTCAGGACTTCAAGACTCGTGTGGAGAAGCAATCAGGGAAAGTGGTCAAGATTCTTCGTACAGATAATGGCAGGGAATATGTGAACAAGAGACTTGAGGATTTTTGTACAATTGAGGGGATTGATCTTCAGCATTCTGTTGCATACACTCCATAGCAGAACGGGGTTGCAGAACGCAAGAATCGAACTCTCAAAGAAATGGCTAGCTGTATGATTCATGCATGTTCTCTTGATCCCGCCTTTTGGGCAGAGGCTATCAGTTGTGCCACACACATCCAGAATCGGGTTCCTCACAAAGCTTTACAAGGTATTACTCCTTTTGAAGCTTGGGTTGGCAGGAAACCAATTGTGAGACATTTCAGAGTCTTTGGGTGTCCAGCATGGGCACGCATACCTCCACAGAAACGCAAGGCATTGGAACCACAGAGTCGGCCTTGCATATTTGTTGGATATCCTGAGGGTGTTAAGGCATACAGATTGATGGATCCAGAGACACATGAGGTATTCATTGAGAGGAGTGTTCACTTTGAGGAAAGCTCTCCTAGCTTAGCCTCTCTACCTCCTCCACCTTCCTCCATTGTGGATAGTGATGTTAGTGATTCAGATGATGAGACTCCCTCAACTCCGACTCACAGGGTTACACCTCCGCAGGGTCCATTTGTAGTTGAGGTGCCTCATTCTCCACCTCCACCTAGACCTCGTTGGGCTCGACAGACACTTGAGTCTGCGGGTTCTCTTGTTGGGGATCCTTCGGATACACAGAGAACTCGATCACAACATCAGGATCATCCACATGCATTTATTGCTACCGCCTCCGATCCACAGACATTTAGGGAAGCATCAGGGGTTCCTGAGTGGGACCAAGCTATGGAGGAAGAGTATAGTTCCTTGATAAGGAACAACACATGGGATCTAGTCCATCTCCCTAAGGGGAGAAAGATGGTTCGATGTAAGTGGATCTATTGGACCAAGTTTGCAGCGGATGGTAGTGTGGATAAGTATAAGGCTCGGCTTGTTGCCAAAGGTTTCTCACAGGTTGCAGGTGTTGACTATACTGAGACCTTTGCACCCGTAGCTAAGATGAACTCCATTCGTTTGACACTTGCTATAGCTGCAGCTCATGGTTGGGATGTACATCAGATGGATGTGAAGAGTGCCTTTCTTCATGGTGATCTTGATGAGGAGATTTATATGGAGCAGCCATAGGGTTTCATCCAGGATACTTCCTTGGTTTGCCGACTAAGGAAATCTATCTATGGCCTTAAGCAGGCCCCCAGGGCTTGGTATGCCAAGATGGATTCCTTTCTTCTCTCTGCAGGTTTCACCAGGTGTCATTCCGATCCGAATGTCTACATTTTGTGACAGGATGACTCTCACTTGATACTTGTGCTCTATGTTGATGACTTGATCATTACAGGGAGTACTTCATCCATCATTAGCAGGGTCAAATCTGCTTTGCATGACAGATTTTCTATGACTGATTTGGGTCTTTTGCACTACTTTCTCGGGATAGAGATTTCACAGTCACCTTCCGGGATTACTCTATCGCAGCCCAAGTATGCTCTTGATCTACTTGCACGCTTTCATATGGCTGATTGTAAGCCTGCCCCGACTCCCTTTCTTTCAGGAGTCAAGCTTGAGGCTCAGTGTTCTTCTCCACTAGTTGATGCCACTTTGTATCGTCAGCTTGTGGGTAGTTTCATCTACTTGACTCATACACGCCCTGATATTTCATTTGCAATTGGCATGGTTTCCCGCTTCATGCAGGAACCACATGAGCTTCATTGGAAAGCTGCCAAACGCATTCTACATTACATCCAGGATACACATCACTATGGGATTCACTATGCAGCAGGCACAGGACTTCACTTGGTTGGTTACACAGACTCCGATTGGGCTGGTGATCTAGTTGATCGTAAGTCTACTTCTGGTTACAGTTTTCACCTTGGTTCGGGCCCCATTTGTTGGCAGAGCAAGAAGCAACATGCTATTGCTCTCTCTTCGACTGAGGCTGAGTATCGAGGCGCTGTTAACGCAGCGACTGAGACCATTTGGCTCCATCAGATTCTCACAGAGTTTGGATTCCCTACTCCATGACCGACAATCCTATATTGTGACAATCAAAGTGCCATTGCCATCTCGAAGAACCCGGTCCAGCACCAGCGGACCAAACACATCGAGATTCATATGCACTATATCCGAGAGCTCATCCAGGAGCAGGTCATTGATTTGCAGTATTGTTCTACAGCAGAGCAGGTTGCTGACATATTCACCAAACCTTTCACTAAGAGTAAGTTCCAGCAGTTGCGAGCTCTCTTGGGGGTGCGGGATGTGTCATTGGGGGGGGTCAGCTGACTTCTCCTTCCTCTCTTATGGGGGGGACTTTTTCCTCTTTGAGGTTTTGTCCTTCTTCCTTGAGATTCTTTTGTGCATTCATCTCTCTTTTGGGGGGGAGTTTTTTTCCCACTGGGTTTTCTCCCTTTCTCCGTTTGTGAGAGATTGCATTGCATTGTTTTGCATGTTGTACATGGGTACCTATCATGGCCTCGTAGCGGGGACCCATCTTGCATTGCTTAGTTGCATTGTAGACTTAAGTGCATTCCACTAAGTTGCACTTAAGGGGGGGTGTTGGTGTAAATAATTATTCATCATGGATATTATTACACTTACTTAAGTTTACTTAGGATAATGCATTTCATAGTAGTTTGGATATGAGACACTTGGGTGTTTGTGCCTCATTGGGATAGTGTGTGTAGGAGAAATTCCACCTCTTATGGTGTTGATCTTGTTATTACACTATCATATCCACTTATTGTGGAGTGATAATTCCACCTTCGGTGGTTGATCCACCTCATGTGGAATATTATATTATTTCTCCTACCTACCCACACCTATTTCCTACCTACCCTTGTTTCTCATTGAGCCACTTGTCATATTTGTGTGCTCATACATCCATATGGCCTTGCCTATATAAGCAGGCCTCTATTCATTGTATTGGTTAATCCAGTTGATCATTTTTATATTGATGAGAATACAGTTTGTTTTTGTCATTCTATTGTCTCTTTTATGCTTTTCATTGTGCCCTTGATCTTGGCAAAATCCAACAATTTCTAACAATAGACATTACTAGATTGCAAAGAACAAATTCATAGCACATACACATAGATCAGGCAATCTATAAGTTGCTTCTTGTATTAACTCCAAAGAATGTATCACAAAACTACTCAAATTCATAACAATAATCTAAAATCTCTAAGTGGGCATCAAATCATCAATTTGTGGACCCTTACAATGAATCAAAATTTCTAATTTATAGAGTTTCTTGCCCCACTTTCTAGGAAATAAATCTATCTAAATTAATTACTAAAAAGCAACAAGTCACAGTTGACATGCACGTCTTTGCCTTGAACTCTAGTTAACTATTACAAAACTGTGACTGGGTGAGCATTACAAAAACATTGTTGCATGAGCCAACACTTCGTAATCATGCAAAAATACAAGTCTTTGTCTTGAACTCTAGTTAACTACTACAAAACTGCGACTAGGTGAGCATTACGAAAATAGTGCTACATGAGCCAACAATTCGTAATCATGCAAAAATGCAACTCGCTACCTGTGAACTCCACTTGACTATTATGAAACTGTGACTTGGTGAGCATTACGAAAATGGTGTTGCATGAACCAACACTTTGTAATCATGTAAAACTTGGTCAATAATCAAGGTACGTACTGGAGCAGCAATTGAAGTCCCAGTGTAGTGGTGGTGATGGTAATTTAGCATGCAAAACTAGCATTACAAAATGATGGGAGATGCAATCGACATGCAAGTCGCTACCTGTGAACTCCACTTAACTATTACGAAACTGTGATTGGGTGAGCATTATGAAAATGGTGTTGCATGAACCAACACTTCGTAATCATGCAAAACTAATGCCCAAAAAGAAAGTGTGACATCCAGTATCAGTTGAAGCTATAGTGGTTGTGATGGTGGCACTTCTCCAACATGCATTTTGCTTTTTCTAACTGCATGTTTGTCCTTCATTTCTCTTGTAGTTCTGGTAGTTGCTGATGAAACATTCTATGGAAGTGGTTGGTGGGTCAGAAATATACTCCATTCTGAATTTAAAACCTATGAGCACCTCCTATGTACTCTCTAGTCTTCTTTTGGGATGAGGTGGAAGGTTCCATAAATCTAATTCAACTATTACGAAACTAGTGCTCACTGCCCACTTCCTTACGGTGCTCCAGAGGTAGGTATTTCGTAACATGCAAAACAAGATACATAATCAGCTTCATCATATTAGCAAAATCATAAGGGACTCTAAAATTTCAGGATTTTGGGGTTCTACTTAACTATTACGAAACTAGCGCTCACTACTCACTTCTATGACAGTGCTCCAGAGGCAAGCATTTTGTAATTTCAGGATTCTGGGGTTTCAAGGTTCATTATTGATGATTTCAAGATTTTGAGAAACAAGGCCAACAACCTACAGATCGATAAAAGTAGATTTAATTGAAAGCATGAAATCTAACTCTAAACCCTAAACTATGAAAACAGGAAACACGAATTTTTTTTTAAGAAAACAAGGACAAGGAAATGAAAGATAAACCTGAAAAAGGAAAGACAAAAGAAACATGAACAATAAATGATAGGATGACAAAAACAAGCAAGGAGAAGACACACAACGAAGATGAAGATGGACAAGCGACAAGCTCGGAACCTCAGGGACCCAAGTTTCTGAAACACAGACAAAAAAACAACCCGGTAGTTCAGGAATCTGAACTTCTGGGGTGAAAACCAAAAGACGAACAAACACTACAGGACTCTAGGAACCCGAAGTTCTAAAGTGATGCTCTGAAATGACACAAAGAGAACTTGGGAGTTTGGGAACCCGAACTTCTAAACAAGAAAACATAAACATGACCCAGAACTTCGAAAACCCAAACTTTCAGAGCTACACAAACAAACAAATGAGACAACAACGAACTCGGGAACTTGGGGACCTAGATTCTTGAACAAAGAAATAGAAACAAGAAAACAACCCACCTTAGGAACTTGAGAACACGGGTTTTGAGGTGAATAAAACAAAATCTAAAAAGAAAAGGAAAAACTAACAGAAAAAGACAAAAGAGGGGACCCGTATTTTCATAAAAATGAAAATGATGGGACTAGATATGCAGAGCATAACAAATGGCGACTATCTAGGAAAAATGACTCTAGGCATTTTAGAACTTCAAAATCTTTGGTGTAACCTGATGACTAAGGCTACTATCATTCAAAATAATGCATAAGAGAAAAAAGATGAGTGAACTAACGAACAAGCAACCAAATCTAGAACTGAACAAGATAAACTCTTAAGTGTGTGCACATGATTCATTACTCCATCGTTCTCAATAATGAAGATAAACAAAGGAAATTGGGCCCAAGATATGTGGGTGAAGTCAATCAATGTGTTTCATGCAAAATCATCCTGGGCATAGCTCTATTTCCAGTCAGGCATCCATAGCCTCGATAGAGGTACCTCTGGCTCCCGTCAAGCAGTGCTCCACTACCAGCCAGGCATTCATAGCCCTGGTGGAGATTACTTGAAACACTTAAATTTAGTTGTTGCAAGTGAATCATTTCTTTTCTCTTTCTTTCTTCTCTTTTCTTTTTTTCAGATCATTTTTCACATCATAGAATATATAGAAGGATTATTTCTTCGTAATCTTTAAGTAACTTTCAAACATTGAAGTCTGATTACTAGGTTGGGAGCCACAGTGGACAACATGAAACATCCTGACTTTTGATTTTTCACTTGAAAACAAGTTCATCTGACATCTTAAAAAAATTTCTAATGTAACTTAGAGTGATGGTAGTGCTAAGTAATCAAGTTAGCCTTCTCCAATTGAGAGTCAAAAACTCAAATCATAATTAAACCATTATATATCACTTTGGACAAATGTAGACAAAGATTTCAAAATTAACCAAACAATAATGAAGTTGTAAAGAGCAAAGAGTCGAAGTCTCTCAATATCTTCTCAAGTTGTTATACGAAGAACATCTCTTCCTTAGAATCCCTAAAAAGAAAAACAACAAAATGAACCAAAACACAAGAAACAAAAGAAGACACAACACTGACAAACAAGAAGACTAGAAGACAGGAAAGACCAAACAACAAGGAAAAGCAACAAAAATAAAAAGAAAACTAAACTAATCCTCCCTAGCTAGCCTAAACTAACAATAAGATGACTTAAGACTTGATCTTAACAAGATAGGACAACAAAAAATTTCACCATTTTTTGACTGATTTTTCATTATGTTCAGTAGTAACAACTTAGTTGGCCAAGTCCTAAGTCTAGCAAATTTATTTTTGTACTCAGAAATGTAAAGTTTTAACAATTCAATTCATTTTGTGAGCACAAAACTTTAAAGATCAGTAATTGTGGGTGTTCATTATCTCTGTGATCTACCCACAAACATGTTGGTATTCCCCCCACCTCATATTCAAATACAAAGTAATCAACACATGGAGGGAAAAGGAAGGAAGCCACCTGATTTGATTGTGTTGTAGGTGCATTCTCTTGCATAGTGACTTCATCATTATGAGGTCCCAACTTGAGGGGAAACTTGTATTCCTGCTTAGGTTCATACATGTCAAGAGAAACAACATCCATTAGTAATGTGATATGTTGGTCATCAATATTAACTTTAACTTTCAATACATCATTATAATGAAGACCAACACCAAGAAGTGAATTGGGACACTTAACTTCCAATGGACTATTTACTTCAAACCCCTCTTCTAGTAAGTCAAAATCTTTAAGTTCATCATTCTCCAGATTATTAAATTCAGAATGTTTACCTTTAGCGTTACCTACCATGGCAATCTCCCAAGCCATGACAAAGTCTGGACAACTTACCTTAGAATGTGATTTCAAAGGATGAATCCTACATGAATCACATGTTGCAAAATCTAACATGTTGCGTGAGCAGCTATGACTACTCATCTCTATGACTTGTTCAGACACGAGATTCATTGTCCTTTCCATTTCTTGTACTGAGGTTGGTTGCATGCTATCTTTTCCTTTCAAAGTTTGAAACTCCTCTTCATGATGTACAACATCAATTCCCTGCACAAAATCATCAGCATTAGCAATTTCATTACCAAGGTTATGAGTAATTGATGAATAAGATATTTCTCTTGAAAGCTCATTAGAATGTGTGAAATCAAATGAAGACTTCCCTATTTCATGTTGTTGGTCTTGGTGAAGCACTTCCATTTCTGACTTTGTCTCTTGCATACACAATTCACTTCCTTGCTCTCCTTCAACTTGGAACATATCACAAACACTTTGTTGCAATAAGAGGTCAGTCTCATGTATGTATGCATTTTCATTGTTATTTTTCATAACTTCCAACTTTCTCTTGTGATTAGCACAAACCTAATCTAGACATTCATCAAAAAAAATTGGCAAGTTTGAATGTGGCTTTGAGTTATTTCTATGTTTGTATCAAAAGTCTCAATGTCCAAGTCATTGTTATGAATGGGGAAGAGGTCTTCCACTACTTCGTCCAATAATATATTGCACTATCTTTTGTCACTAACACTCTCTTCAACCAAATTAGTACTTGTACATTCCAATGAGCAACTCATATCATCCTTGGTCATGAAAACATCCCCAATCACATCACCTTTGTCCAAACAAGTCAACTTATTATTATTATTCTCAATCACTTCCAAATCTGCTCTAATATCACATTCCTTGCTTATGAAATCCATACCACGATCAACATTATGAACCTCTAAACATGAAAGATTATCATTCATAACTTTGTCCAAGAAATCATCCATTATTAACTCATCTTCTTTGCAAATTGAATCAATACCCAAATCAAGTTCAACCTCATTATGTGGCACTAATTCAATACTTATTTGATCAGGAGAAGAAGATCCATCCATTAGCATACCATCTTTGTCTTTACTTGTAGTGATTTCTCCATCATGTTGGTCTTTTCCAATCAACTCCTTATGAGGGTCTAGTTGTGAGTCTTCTTGAGATATATATAATAGGAATTTCTCTATGAATTCATTTGTAAGGTCCCAATGGTCTTCCATCAGAGTGAATACTTCGGTGAATTTGATTTCCCCCTTCAGGTATAAGTCCATTCTCTCAAGGAAAATAAAACAACTAGCTTCACAATGCTTGTTTGTGAGGTGTATTCTATAGCCATCTAATAATGCAATGTCAACCACACACTTGGAAACACCCATTTCTTTTAGACGTCGATTCAACCTACTACGTACAAATAGAATGTCTTCGAAGGAATACAAACTTTTCTCAACTTTGTTTTGTGATTGGTTACTATGGAAATCATGTTGAGAATGAACATGAAACTTTTTACTTGTTGATTCTCCATTGTAACAATGTTAAGGCAGTGTTGTCGACATTTCAAAACTAGTGGGACTTGATAATATGATGAAACTATAAAGATCCAGTCCACTACTAAGAGGGTCCCGGTAAATAAGTAGTTGGAAAATTAACTGAATTTTCACCAAACTTATTTTCAACTTAGAATCAACTCGCAAAGTTTATCGGTTTAGTCACTTTGACAAATTTGCAGCTACTCTGTCAAACCTTACTGGTTGACCTAATACTTCAGTGATATAATGCAAAAGATCTGAAACTCAAATATCCTTTGACCAAAACCTTAAATCACTTCACTAATACCAATAATAACATAATTCATATCATTTCCAATCATTTGAATATATCTATGTAGATTTACCAATCATTCATATCAACCATACCAAAAACACATCCACAAAATCATTCACCACTTGACACAATGATTTTTCATGTGGAAACCCAAATGGGAAAAACCACGGTGGGGATGAATACCCACAAGTATTATTTGAACTCTTTTGAAGTTTGCCCTGTTAGGAGCCAAGCCTGGTTAGAAACTTATACAAGAATGTTCTGTTAGGAATAGATCCGGTTAAGGACCACCCGGTTAAGGGATTGACTACAAATACCCTATTAAAGGTAATACCTTGTTAAAGGTAACCTCAGTGGAGGATTTCAAATCCAAGCTAGTGGTTCACCTGGTTAGAGGATTTCAACAAAAATCATGTTAGAGCTTACCCTATGAGGGGATTTCAAACTATTGTAATGGTCAAAGAACAACAGGTTCTTTGACCGATCTGGAAATAGCACTTCCTTGCTAAATCATATCCTTTACCGCTCCTATCTGCCTTCACATCTTACTGCAGACACACCTCCTGCTTCGGCAACAATCACTTTCACACTTTATCAAATTTTCCAACTCATTCAATCAATCCATCAACCTTATAAAAAAATACATTAGGTCAGTAACACAACACAAACACTAAAATTCTAATAAAGATTGCAAACACATCAGTTCAATCTTGACCGTTAGATTACATTGCAATCAACTTTACATTCTTCTAGGCATCTACAACTTCTCCTGGATCATCACACTTTGAATCTTGTAACACATCACGTGTTTGTCACTTCATACTATGAATTTGATCATTCCCAAGATAAATGGTTATCTTTACACACTAAAACCTTCTAGAAACTCATCACGTGCAACATGCTTTCATGGCATCTTCATCACTGATCATCATCCGATCATAAATCATCACAACCGATCTCTAAGCTCCATCAGTTAGGGTTTTTCTTCTCAACTGAATAGGGTTACCAGTTGATCTGCATTGCTTCATTACCGGTTGCTTTTACTGCTTCATTACCAGTTGCTTTTACTACTTCATTACCGGTTTCCATTGACATCAATGACAACACTTCCTAATATACTTCTTCAATGCAATCTTCATGCAATGCCAACAAGATTGTCATTCCTTACTCCAATCACATCAAGATTAATCATCAACTTAGTTTCTTTACTCAACAAATCCGAACACCAATCAACATTATTTTTACATGGTAAATTCAATTCAACATCTCTCTCATGTTCATTGATAAAGGAAGGCATAAACACCACCTTACCAGCTTCATTTGTACTTGTCATAAGTTCTCCATCATGTTGGCTTTCATCAAGCAAATTGCCTTCATGAGTGAACAGTTCTGAATCTTCTTGTGCCTTAAATAGTAGGAGTTGTTCTCTCAACTCATTTGCCAACTCGAGGTCCCAATGATCTTCCAAGGGAGTGAATACATCCTCAAGTTTAATCACATGTTTCAAATATCTATCCAATCTCTCGAGGAAAACACAACAATTAATCTCATAATGTTTCTTTGTGCAGTGTATTCTATATCTATCTACCCATGCAAAATCCCTCAAAGACTTAGAGACACCCAACTCTCTCAACCTTTCATCCAAATGTTTATGCGCAGGTGTAGTATCCAACCATAAACCCAAATTTTGCACACCTTCATCATGTGGTTGATCATCATGGAATTCACCTTGATAATGCATATGAAACCTTCCACTTGTTGATTCTTCTATAAAAGTGTTGGTTGTTAAATCACCTCCAATTCTGATTTTATGTTTTGTAATCAAAATTTGCAGCCACTTATTCTTTATTTTCAAACAAATGGTTCATGTTGCATGACTAATTATTGACTTTTGTAGCTACAACTTCATTATAATCTGGTGTTCTTCCTCTCAAATCATAACCAAAGAAAGAAGTGACAACCATAAAAAATTCATTAGCAGGTGTATTATTTTCATTCACATTTGATAGTTGCATTTGGTGATTGTAGTTTGGTTGATCTATTGTATTATTTAAAGTCATAGTAGGCAGATTTGGGACATTATAGTTTTTGAATGCTTGGTGTTGGATAGGCATGGTGTGTGCCCGAGCACAAGTTTGTACATATTAACAACCCTCTAACATAATTTCATTAAAACAGTAAAAATTATTATCCACAACATCATACCCAGATTGTGCTAAGATTAAGGCTATTCCAAGTGCCTGATGTGCATCTTTGACTTCACCAAAACTTTTAATCTTTTCTGCAAATATATTACCAATACCCCAAAAGTAATGACCTTTCAAAAATCTTGCATCTATTACTCTTCTTGTAGATTAAACTCTTTGATACATAAGCAAGAATATATGATTGAATTGAGCAATTGATTCACCAGATACTCTTTTCACACTCGCAAATTGAATTAGTGCATCTTTTGATCTTGTGAAAGGATCAAATTGACTTAAGAAAAGGAATTCAAATTCATGCCATGACCAAATCAAGATAGGAGAAAGACTTGCATACCATTGTGATCTCGAACCTTAAAGAGTTTGAACAAACAAGTTGCAAGCAACATCCTCTGGTGTGCTTTGAAGGGAAAACACTTGATGTTTAAAAAGATTTACATGGTATGAAGCATTTTGTCCATTTTCAGGCAAGAACATGGGAAGCCCATTATATGTGTGATGAGAAATTGAATGAACAATCTCGGGTATGCACAATGGACTACCCATTGAAGTTAACCTTTCCCAAGGTCTAACTCACACTAACTTAAGCAAATAATTTAGAAATCATTACTGGCCCTCCTAGCGCTAGTTTCTGTTGACGGGTGTTTTGACACACTCACCAACAGTCAGGTAGTTTATGTGAACACTCACCACCTCTCCTAAAAAGAAATAAGTTTTGGGAAACTAACTACTCCAAAGACTCTATAGTCGGGTCTTGACAGTGATGGGTAGCTCAATGGTTGATGCGGTTGTACCTATCAAGAGGCCTATTGGTTGAAACAAATTCCAATAACTTCCAATAATTTAACTTCTTTTTTTTTGTATTTTATGATTTAGATTCTCTTTCAAAATAACTACAAAAGGTAGATCATGGAAACAAGAAAATAAAAATGAAACCAATACAATAACAACTTAATGAACTACACAATTAGCACCCTGCAATCCAAAAATCATTAATATCATTCAAACCAACATTCAATAACAGACCTCCAATAAACATGCAAAGTCATGCAACCTCACAAATTTATGGAAATAATACCACCACAATATTGTTCTATCACATTAATTCCCATACACCACTTACGTGTGCAATATGATTCATAAAGCAATAAAACATAAGTCCAAAATAAGTTGCTGATTTCAAACAATAGACATTACCAGATTGCAAAGAACAAATTCATATCACATACACATAGATCAAGCAATCTATAAGTTGCTTCTTGTATTTACTCCAAATAATGTATCACAAAACTGCTCAAATTCATAACAATAATCTATAATCTCTAAGTGGGCCTCAAATCATCAATTTGTGGACCCTTACAATGAATCAAAATTTCTAATTTATAGAGTTTCTTGCCCTACTTTCTAGGAAATAAATCTATCTAAATTAAGCACTAAAAAGAAAGGAGTCGCAGTTGACATGCAAGTCTCTGCCTTGAACTCGAGTTAACTATTACAAAACTTCGACTGGGTGATCATTACAAAAATAGTGTTGCATGAGCCAACACTTTGTAATCATGCAAAAATACAAGTCTTTGCCTTGAACTCTAGTTAACTATTGCAAAACTGCAATTGGGTGAGCATTACGAAAACAGTGCTACATGAGCCAACACTCTGTAATCATGCAAAAATACAACTCGCTACCTGTGAACTCCACTTGACTGTTACAAAACTGTGACTGGGTGACCATTATGAAAAGGGTGTTGCATGAACCAACACTTCGTAATCATGCAAACCTTGGTCAATAATCAAGGTACGTGTTGGAGCCACAATTGAAGTACCAGTGTAGTGGTGGTGATGGTAATCCAACATGCAAAACTAGCATTACAAAATGATGGGAGACACAATCGACATGCAAGTCGCTACTTGTGAACTCCACTTAACTATTACAAAACTGTGACTGGGTGAGCATTACAAAATAGTGCTGCATGAACCAACACTTTATAATCATGCAAAAATAAAGCCCAAAAAGAAAGTGTGACATCCAGTATCAGTTGAAGCTATAGTGGTTGTGATGGTGGCACTTCTCCAACATGCATTTTTTTTTCTAATTGCATATTTGTCCCTCATTCCTCTTGTAGTTCTTGCAATTGCTGATGAAACATTCTATAGAAGTGGTTGGTGGGTCAGTAATATACTCCATTCTAAATTTAAAAACTTTGAGCACCTCCTTTGTACTCTCTAGTCTTCTTTCGGGATGAGGTGGAAGGTTCCATAAGTCTAATTCAACTGTTACAAAACTAGTGCTCACTACCCACTTCCATAACGGTGCTCCAGAGGTAGGTATTTCGTAACATGCAAAACAAAATACATAATCAACTTCATCATATTAGCAAAATCATAAGGGACTCTAAAATTTTGGGATTCCGAGGTTCTACTTAACTGTTACGAAACTAGCACTCACCGCTCACTTCTATGATAGTGCTCCAGAGGCAAGCATTTCGTAATTTCAGGATTCTAGGGTTCCGAGGGTCATTATTGATGATTTCGATATTTTGAGAAACAAGGTCAACAACCTACAGATCAATAAAAGTCAATTTTATTGTAAGCATTAAATATAACTCTAAACCCTAAACTATCAAAACAAGAAACATGAAAAAAAAAGAGAAAACAAGGACAAGGAAACGAAAGATCAACCCAAAAAAGGAAGGATGAAAGAAACATGAATAAGAAATGACAAGAGGACAAAAACAACCAAGGAGAAGACCCACAACGAAGATGAAGATGCACAAGCGACAAGCTCGGAACCTCAGGGACCCAAGTTTCCAAAAAACAAACAAAAAAACAACTCGGGAGTTCAGGAATTCGAACTTCTGGGGCGAAAACTAAAAGACGAATAAGCACTTTGAGAATCTAGGAACCTAAAGCTCCATAGTGATTCTCCAAAATGACACAAAGAGAAATTGGGAGTTCAGGAACCCAAACTTCTGAACAAGAAAACAACAACATGACCCAGAACTTCGGAAACCCAAACTTTTGGGGCTACACAAACAAACAAACAAACAAACAAGACAACAACGAACACGAGAACCCAAGTACCCAGATTCTCAAACAAAGAAACAAAAAAAAGCAAACAACCCACCTCAGGAACTCGACAACCTAGGTTTTGAGGTGAACAAAAAAAAAGCTAAAGAGCAAAGGAAAAACTAACAGAAAAAGACAAAAGAGGGGACCCGTATTTTCATAAAAATGAAAATAATGGGACTAGATATGCAAGGCATAACAAGTCATCCATGCGTGCATGATAAGGAGGATCTAATGGCTTGAATTGAAATAGGAGGTGATTGTTGAAATTCAAGCTCAATGGTGGTTTTTGACTTAATGGGTTGAAAATCAATTTCCAACCCCATCAGCTAACCAAATCAAATGCAATCTATCTCAACAACTTTCAGAGGGCCAAGGGATGAGTGCCATTACTCTGTAATGCTTTTGCAGACACTTATCTCAGGCTGCCCATCCTCATTTATTGCAGATTGAATACTTTTTGGCCTAGCAGAGGACAATTAGATGCCTTTCTTGCAAGGATTCTCCCTTTTTTCAGGGATTGTTGCTCTTTCCTAGTTCTGAGAGATATTTTTCAGACACAAAACCATCAGATCAATCTATTTGATCTAATCCTCTTTTATTTGTAACCTAACCCTAGCTGGTTAGAGTTTCTAAACCTAACATTCCATCTAGGTTATGCCTCATCTATAAAGGCAAAATTTGTAGCTCTTTCAAAGGGTCCTCTCCATGTTTCTCTTATAGAAACTCAATACTTTTCTGCAATTGTAAACTTTTCCTTACCTTTGTATCAATAAAATTTTATGTCTTGCCTCTCTTTTATTTTGTGTAATTCATATTACCTCTTATTTGAATGCATTCTTTTGTGATTCTTATCTTATGTGATTGTGTTAACACCCCTATAGATGTCTGTGAATTTCTTTAATTCATCTCTTCATCTTGTTGGATTCTAACCTTTGCATATATTCTTAGGGAGCTGATTAGGATAGAAAATTATGCATATCCTTGGGTAGTTTTCATTGATATCTTGTGTAGTTATGGGTGAGGAGGATCGATTTTCACTCTAGGTGCATCACCTTATTTCCCTTTCAGCATTCCTTCTCCCCTTTTCCCCTCTAGATCATTAGAATAGGTTTTATAAGTATTGGGTTGCTCCAACACTGTTCCTTGATTGATAAGGAAGTCGGCATTCTCTAGAGACTCAACCTCACATGCACAAGGTCCCACACTTGGAGTTTGTTTCCATGTTTCACAAGTTTGTTGAGCACTAGTGTTCAACAAGGGTGCAAACTTTTGTGACAACAAAAACACTTGCTACTATTGCAAAGAAAAAGAGATCAAAAACTCCCTCTTTTAGTGGAACTTAAGAAGAAACCTCATATTTCTTTTAATAAATCCCAACTAGTATTGCAAAAGAAACAAGCTTCTACTAGCACAACTGTTTTAGAAAAACCTCCTCCTAGTTCCTTTCAGATTACTGAACATATATTGTTTGTAGCTAGTCAAGTAGAAAAGAAAAAGGAGAAACGGAAAACTACTCCTAAGGAGCAAAGGAAGTCTCACAGGGTGAAGAATAAAAGTAAAGGAGGCACTAAAAGAAAGGCAACACCTAATCCAATTCTAGACATTGACTCTAAGATAAGTAGTGAGTGATATTTTTTGTTTAAAAGGTCACCCAATGTAGAGGAAGGAGAAGCCTCTTTTGATAATAATATGGATTCATTCAAAAAACCTATCCTAGATTGGCAACAAGGAAGAGGTGTAGAAGTTTCAATGGATATGCCATCGCCTACAAAAGAGCGTGAAGTAATAATTGAAGAATAGAATGTGATTGAACAAACAAAGAATATAGCAGGGTAGATAAAGGATGAAGAAGAAATTGAGGGGCATGATGTGGAGGAGAAAGAGATTGAGGTAGAAGAAGCTATGGCACCTGAGGATACTAATCTGTATAGGTTGGAAAAGATGACTGCCAAAGAGATAGAGGATGTATGTGAAATAATTCTGATTCAAGATTCTACATAAGTGACAAAGTCAGAATTGGGAATTGTTGCTAATATCTAGGTGTCTCATATCACTTCTACACTATCTTAGCCTTCTATTGCATTGAAAACATGGAAAAAGGTTAAAAAATTGTAGCTACTTGAGAAGGAATTGATGAAAGAAAAAAGAACAGTTACAAGAAGCAATGGAAAGGAAATTGAAGGAGAAAGAGACTGAGGTTGAAAGACTATGAGGTAAGGTGGACACCATGGCTTCTATGGTTCCTCAAATCATCAACTGTAGACCCCCAACAAGGATATATACATGGTTCCTTAGAGATCAATTTCTTAATTGAAAGTTTATACAGTTGTATTTGTATTTGCCTTTTTCTCTTGTTTCGCCTAAATAATTCTTTCATCTTTTTCAATCATCCACCCTAGAATTACAAAACATATTATGTGAGTTTTATCTATAGAATCTTGTTGTGTCCTATAATACTAATTGGAATCCCCTCTTGTATGTTGGTGACATTCAACTAAGGGCCTTCCATTTTTACACGAAGCATGAAGAAAACAAGGGAAGGAAAATGTTCACTTGAAGTTGAAAGAATAGCTACCTTATCTCTTAGAGTAGAATCTAATTATTTTAATACTATCTCGAATGACTAGGTGTTACTAACCAATAGACCTGATGTTTAGTAGTAGATACTAGTATTTAGAGTAGAAGTTGATATCATGATTCATGCATTGGGTAGGGACATACTAGAATTTTTTGCACATCATAGGTGAGAACTCATACATGAGTTAAAGAAGAAAGAGCCCCATTCCTTGTACAACTACCATGCAACCATCTAAAGAGCCAGGAAGTGTATGGACATAGCCAAAGCACAAAATTTGAAGTGGATGTGGCTCCTTTTCTAGCCTCCGATTCTTTTGTGGCCTTGACCAAATTGGAGGTGGATTGAGTACTTCAACAAGGAGGTAGAAGAACCAAGATGGCGATAATTACACAATCTAATGGATTCAATTAGAATCCACTAGCACAGAATTTGGGTGTTTTTGTTCATTCATATTTTAAGGAAATGACTCTTGCACAAAAATAGTTACTTGGGCCTACTTTGGGGCAAGTAGGAAGTTAAGTTGGGGGGATGATAAGTCCTTATTTTTTTCACTTCTAATAAGCTACATATGAAACTTTATTTAACTTTTATGTCATAAACATTACAAACTTTAGTCATAGTTTGAACTATCATACTATTAGCCTTCATATAACCACTCTTAATATGTTTGTTTAATAGATATAAATATAATACATATTAAAGCATCATAAATTGTATCCTTGTAAAATTTCATCCTTAGTTAGGCCTCACCTTGGTGTTTCAGCCTCTAGTTCTTCATACCTTCTTTGATTCTTCTCACACCATCCTAGATCTGGATTTTTAACTCTTTCTCTAGATCCAATTTAAGTTTAAGTCCTAATTGACAAGACCAAGATGCCCTAGACTGCTTGGTCCTCCCAAAAGGGGCCCAAATTTGGACCCCTCAATGGTCACTTCTTGAGGGTGGTAAATTTGCTTCCATCTCAGCCTACTCCAAAAATTAAAAAGATTATGGCACAGTTAGGTATAAAAGGAAGCCTACCCCCCTCATTTTGGGAGGAATCTCTGAATGTGGAAATCAATTGCACTCTAGCGAATCGAGGCCTAAGTGAGCAAGCAATCAAGCATTCTTCAAGCATTAAAGGAGAGGTCAAATCAAGTTCAAGCATTTGAGATGGCATCCATTATCAACATTTTACAAAGACATTCTAAATGGCATCCTAAACTCTTGTATGATGATTGAAGCAAATTTCATCAAGGCATCAAGTTTAATTTTTTTAAAAAATAGATCTAACCTTTCCCTCAAAAGGAGACCATTCTATTTCAATCCAATTCCATTTCCAAGTTCAATTATTATTTCAATTTCAAGGTTAATTCCTAAAATGGAGTTTGATCTGGACAATTTCCCATAAATAAACAAATTTCCATCATTTTATGTTTAGGAAATTGACTCAGGAGCCACAAGCAAAGAATTTGGAAGAATAGTTGATGACAAGCAAATTTATCTTTTGAAGGTGTAAAAAGTGAAGGACTGGGTTGTCCCACACTATCTAGTCTTAGGAATTTCTAACAAGCTTCCAATATGAGATTTTGTGTGTCATTTTGATCCAAAAAAAATTAGTTTCTCTACATTAAACATCTAGAGGACTAGGTCACCCCACATCTCCTGGTCCCAACAATCCAGCTTGAATTTTATGTCATGGGTTATGATCTATTTCTCATCCTCAAATTCAACTTTACAACTCTACATGACAACTAGAGCTTACTATTACTATTATTTTATGTCATATTCTTATTGTTTGTCCTGAATCTAGCATTGCAATTTGAACCTAATTCAAATACGATTTCAACTCAAACAAGGAGAATTAGTTTGATTTGTATTCAATCCTTCTAGGGTTGAATCAATCAAATTTAGTCCCCCTTATTGTAAGATGGTCCCATGAAATTAGTAGCTTTATTAATCTAATTTGTGAAGTCCTAATTTCACCACACTATATTTTGGTGAGCCTGATATTGTACTTCTATTAATTATGATTTCTTAGTCTCATGTCTAATTTTTATGCATTCAATCAATCATATTTGCACTCATAGATCAAATAGGCACTTAATTTACATAAATTTAGAGGTTCAATTTATAAAAACCCTAATTATTTTGATAAAACTGACTTGTGGGTTGCATTATTTCTTATTTATATTCCCAGATCTAATTATTATGACATGTTATTTTTACATTTAGAAGCATTAAGATATCACATCTCTCATTTCATTAGAATAAATAATTGGCTAATCAATCATTTTGCAAACAAATTGCATTGTTTAATCATAGACATAGCTTGCATTGCATTCAATATCTTGTTTTTTGTGCATTAGTTTTACTACCCATAGTCATGTTGAATGTCCAGACAACTAAGAGGGGGGTGAATCAACTATCAATTAAAATTTTTCATTTTTTCACAAATCCGAAATAACCAACTTATAAATTATTTAACATGAACAGATGTAAACATGAAAGCACACACATACATAATGAACAGTAGATATGATGTGGAAAACCCAAGAAGGAAAAAACCATAGAGAATGTTAGTTCTAAATATATAAAGTGTGTTAGGGTGACAACGATTAAGGTGATTTTTACAAAGGTGTCTCACGACCATAATGCTCACTACATGAGGTCTCACTACCCAAAAAGGCTCACTACCAAAAGATAAAGAAAGAAAATAAAATCCTCCACTATGATACAACTCTCACAAACAGCAATATTGAAACAGCCTCTGGTGCCTAACATCACACCACACACCTTCGCACAACTTCTCACATCAATCATCGATCGGATTTAGAATTTCAATCTCACATTTCTTCCATGCCTCATTCATTTTGATCATCCTTTACTTATATTATCCTCCTGACTACATAACCTTCCAATTCAGCCAAACAAAATTTGAAATAGGTTTGCACTAAATATTCATGTGGTGGAAAGGAATGAGAAGTGGGCCACACCACTACACACTTCATCGGTCAAATGAACACATTACAAATATTGGAGCCAAAACAAGATTCATACACTACATAAATGTCATTACACAGTCTCCAATTCTAGATTGGACCAAACCCAATATAACACTTCTGAACTTAGTAAAACAAGAATGGAACCAAGATAAAAATGAATCCAAGCAATCAACACCATACCCAAAAAATGGAGAAATCTTGATCACAAACTATCAATTACCAGTCAGCACTGAATATCATCTGAAGCACAACTTTACAAGCACCAAATAGTTTGGGAAACATATTTCGAATCACCAATTTAGAAAACCAATACCAGTACAGTGTGTTGACATCAATGACAACCATATTAGCACCATCAACATCACATTTACAACAAGTCCTACATCCAACATTCTAGTGAGAAGAAGTTATAGACTTAGCGCTTCCCGAAGTTTAAATACCAAGGATATGGAGACCAAGTTGACTAACCTATTCCATGTGAGCACTGGTACTTCCTCTAATCCAACACATGACATACCTAACATCATAAAGACCCATTCACTTTATAATCCTCATGATGAGGATGACTCTCTTGCTTGAATAATAATTGATCAATTGCGAAAACTTGACCAAAAGTCGGATGATCTCCAAAATTATATGACTTAAGAATACTCAAATAGTAAGGCAATCCCCTTGATTCAAGGATTGAGGAGAATGATTCAAAATGATTCACATTGTGTGGACGTGTTGCATGGCATTTCTCATACAGTTGATACCAATAATATGCCTATTCAAATTTGTGTCGAAGTTCTTGGTTATTCTCATCCTACTAGACAAGTTGAGAATTCCATTTTTATGTCTACATCCTTGCCTAGTGCACCTACATATAAATCTTCTATCATGAATACCTCTACACAAAATGTTAATCCTACACATGTTAATCCAGGGGCCAATCCTATTAATCAATACTCTTATATACCTCCTTTCAAAAATCTTCCATTTGTTTCCAAACCATCACCTATACCAGCTTATCATAATGTCCCCCCTCCTTATTCTCAACCTCCAACTACTTACAACAACATTACTCTTCCATCACAATCAAACCTCAAACCTTATGTAGTGATTTCTCCCATGATCAAAGACTCATGGCAAAATTATTTAATCATACCTTTAGAGATAAATCTTTACAATGGTATTGTTCTTTGCCTCCTTATTCCATCAATTCTTTTTAGCAATTAGTTAATGCTTTCATTCAGCAATTTCACAATAACATTGGTCCTAAACTTAATTTAACTGATTTGATTCATTGTAGGCAATGAGTTAAAAAAAAAGTGACTAATTTTATTGGTAGATATAAACTTTTGCATTCACAAATTTCCTATAATGTGCCTAGTCATGATGTTCAAAGAATTTTCATTACTAATTTGCAAAAGGATATTAGAGATAAGATTCTATTTTATGATTTTTCATCTTTCATGCAATTATGTGCAAAGCCTCATAACTGTTAGCTTCAAGTGAGGCAATTTGAATCATCTTCTTCAATGACTCTAGTTGATAAGAATGAGAGCTCTCAACAATTGTTTCCAAAGTTCAGCAAACACAACAAAGGTTTCATCAAGATAAATAATAACTCTTCCAAAAACATCAATACACAAGTGGCAACCACAACATCAAGTGTGGACCCTTTATCCAAATACTTTATAAAATAATTAACTCCTCTTTTTGAATCATTGCATAGTATAATATTGAGGTTGATTAATTCTAATGTGTTACAACTTCCTCCCATTAATCCTATAGATACTTTTAAGCCTCTACCACCTTCCTTTAACCACAAAGCCTTTTGCCAATACCATCATCAAGTAGGTCGAGTCTAAGCAACTTACATTTTCTCCCAATGATTTTGGTGTACTATCCAATAATATTGTGAACCTCATTGAACAACCTACCTAAACCAAAACTATGCATTACCGTTGATCCTAGTGAGACTATTATTGCACCTAATGGACCATTATACATTACTATGAAGATTAAAGACAAACTCTCACGAGGGGTGCTCATTTCAATCCAATATGTATGGTAAATGTTATACTAAAGAACATCTTTTTACTTAATAATTGCATCAAGTTACATATGATAAATTTGATTTTATGGTTAAGGTTCATGATGGCTTCTCTTGTCCTATTATTGGTTCTATCAATCTTCTTGTTGAGGTTGGTACTAAGTGCTTATATGTTACCTTTTGCTATTAATCCTACATTGGACAAATTTTGTGTGAAGTTAGGATATCCTTGGATCTCTTCTGTAAAAGCTATTCCTTCTACAATCCATAAATGTTTGAAGTTCCCTCACAATGGGAGTATCATCATAACCAATCATAGCCTTTTCCAGCCCACAAAAAAGCATGGAAATTTCAACCTTGATTATTTTTGGCCTACACAACCAAAACCTTTACAACCTCAAGATGATTCTTTTTTAAGATCTTATAAAAAATGGAAAATGGATATGATATTAGCCTTAAGTAAACCTAAGGGTCCTTCACCTATGATATTCCTCCTCCTCATTCCAGACCTGGACTTCTTCCTACACCTTCTATTCCTCTTATATATGTTGCAATCCCACCCCCTACATGTTATAAAGAAAAATACCCAACATCCTACATCTCTCAACTTACTGAGGTTTCTCTCGTTCCTCCTCTTAAAAGATAAGGAAATAATCCTATGTTTATTGATACCCAACCTTGGAAAATCTCAAGTAAAACTAAAAGAAATTGCAGTGTGAGAGAACACTAACAAAGACATCGTGCCAAGGCTCATGAACTTGCCTCTCAAACCAATTCCTCCCCAAAGACACCATGTTTTGCCTTATTTCCATTTGTCCAACCTTCACCTAACCCTAGGGAGGAAGTTCAACTTAAATCACCAAAGTTAAAATTATTTAAGAAAAATGATGGTTTAATTCCTTTTCATGTTAAAGATCCTATTCTGGTTAATTTGGATGATGATATTGATGATGTTAATAAAATTATTGATGTTAAAAATGTTGATTCTAATAGTTTTGATGATATGTATGACCTTTTTGAAAATTAATCATGAGCTATCTTCACACTTTTCAAAAGCATTAACACTAGCTCCTAGTGGCAAACAAAGTGACATGTCATTAGAGGGTGGTCCTTGTTTGGAACTTACAGTAGCTTCATCTACCATGCTCATTTTTGCTCCTCTTGCATATTGTCTACCATCCCTATGTTATGTTAAGAAAGATTGGGAGATGGATGACTTGCTTGACTAGCTCAATCTATGTTGTAGATTCTTACGTGTGTCTACTAGCACGTAATGTTCTTCCCCGGTGATGTGTTCCTTGATATGTCATTATGTTATGTTAGGTTCTCTTTGGATGAACCTTGTTAATTCATTGGTGCAAGGTAATGAGGAGGTCAAATCTATTGTGACATTCTTCTATTTGTATCTCAATTCTTCTTTATGGCATATCAATGCTATGTTGTACATGTGCTATTGTTTGTAAATGTGTCTTTGCATTGTCTACTTTGGGACGATGCAAAGTGTTGAGGTCTCTTTTCAATCTCTTCCATGTTGACCCAAAAATACATTTGTTTGTTAGTCCTATGTTATCTTCTTCTATTTTTCTTGTAGTTCCACCTCCTTTGGGTGATGAGGTTGATTCAATGTAATTATTCTTGATATACATTATTTATCAAAATTTCTTATTGATTCTAGCTAGTGGATACCTTATGTGCTTTTCCCTATATTTTTTGTGACCACTTCCCTTTGATTTGTCCTTTCTTGGGGGCATATCATTGTGGCAATGTGCTTGTATTTTGGATTTATGTCTGCTACCTTAAAGTTATTGCTCTTGATAAGGCATACACAATCGCTTCAAAGTGGGGGCACACTTCGCTCAATGTTAAATTTCATGCACACACCATGAGACTTGGTTTGCACACTTTTTATCACTTGCCATGACATGTTTGGTAAATGCTACAGTACCCATTTTTGTAATTCAATATTTAGGTTACTTTGTGAACTAAGCCTTTTTCTTTGTAATCTAAATTTGCACAAATTTTTTATATTTAACTCTTTAATCTAACATGAATCATAGTAAGCACAAGTGTTACTAAGCCAAGAATAGACTCTTTCTATATTTTTCATGTGTTGCTCCTTTTATCTCAATATTAAATTGATAAGATCATAAGTCCTTGAGGGCTTGGTGTGTCTTGTCTCTTTGGTATCTTGGTGAAAGTTTTTCAATGCAACTTTGTACTTTACTATGATTATGGGTATAGGATCAATCTCCCACTAAAGTGGGGGTTACATGTAGCGTCATAAATTGTATACCTATATAATTTCATCCTCACCTAGGCCTCACCTTGGCATTCCAACCTTCAATGATTTGTACCTGCTTCAGTTACGCTCACACCATCTTGGAATTTGTATTTTCAACTCTTTCTCTAGCTCAAGTTGAAGTTTGAGTCCTGATTGATAGGACTAGGATGCCTTGGGCACCCTGGTCCTGGCTCAGGACTAGTATGCCCTGGGCGTCCTGGGAACCCTAGTCCTTCCAAAAGGGGTCCAAATTTGGACCCCTCAATAGTCAATTCTTGCGCACAGGAAATTTAGCTCCATGTTAGTCTGCTTCAAAAATTCAAATAATTATGGCATGGTTAGGTATTAAAGGAAGCCTACCCCCTTCAATTTGGGAGGAATCTCTCAATTTGGAAATCAATTGCACTATAGTAAATTCAAGCCTAAGTGAACAAGCAATCAAGCATTCATCAAGCATTAAACGAGAGGTCAACTGAAGTTCAAGATTTCAAGATGGCATCCATGATCAACATTATATGAAGGCATTCTACATGAAATCCTAAACCCTTGTATGAGGACTCAAGAAAGCTTCATAAAGGTATCAAGTTCAATTTCAAGAATTTTTAGATCTAGCCTTTCCCTCAGAAGGAAAGCATTCTACTTCAATTCAATTCCATTTCCAAATTCAACTATTATTTCAATTTCAAGGTTAATTCCTAAACTAGAGTTTGACTTAGGTAAACCCCATCAACAAAAAAAATTCCATCATTTTGTGTGTAGGAAATTGAATCGGGAGCCACAAGTGAAGAATTTGGTAGAACAGACAACAACAATCAGATCCATCTTTTGAAGGCGTACAAAGTAGAGGACCAAGTCACCTCACACTACCTGGTCCTAGAAATTTCTGACAAGATTTTGATAGGAGATTTTGTGCATCATTATGATCTGGAAAAGATTCAATTTGTCTTCATCTGACATCTAGAGGATCATGTCACCCCACACCTCTTGGTTTCAACAATTTAGCCCAAATTTTTTGTCATAGGTTTTTATTCTATTTCTCATCCTCATATTCAAATTTACAATTGTCCATGACATTTGGAACTTACTGTTACTATTATTTTATGTCGAATTCCCACTATTTGTCCTAGATCTACCATTGTAATTTAAACCTAATTCAATTACAACTTCAACTCAAACAAGGAGGATTAATCTGATTTGTACTCGGTCCTTTTAGAGTTGGCTCAATCAAATCCAATCCCCCTTAATGTAAGATGTGTTGAATTGGTTGAATGAACCAAAATACTGAGAGGGGGGGTGAATCAGAATTCCTACATAATCATAAAAAAACTCTTTTCACAACTTCTTGACCTTTTATTGATGTGTCAGATTTATCGATTAAGCACATCAACATGAAATAACAAATACAAGATAAATAAATAAAAAATGTAGCCATAAATGAAACACCAGATTTTATACATGGAAAACCCAAATGGGAAAGACCACAGAGAGTGTTAACTCTCAAGATAATATAACTAGTTATATGGTGTTTACAAAATGGGTGGCTTACTACCGGATTACAAAAGCAGCTCAATGTCGAAATTCTCACTGCAATAGATATAAATGAACTAAGGAAATTTGCATCTCCAAATGCATGAAATCAATTCCAAGTTAAGCTCAAATCAAAACCTATAGTAGATTTGGTAAAAGATCTCTATACTACTATCCACAAACATCTGTAGCAGATCCGGTAAGGGATTACTACAATATTGTCCCCACTTTGACTCTACTCCAATTGGTTAACTATCCATGCCTTGTACTTCACACACTGCACCTTTATCTTCCACTTCTCATTCACTCATTATCCTTCTCATGCTACTAAATGTACACACACACACATATCAGAAAGCTTACACATCAGGATAATATGTCGGCCAAGCACAAATAATAGGTTGTTAGGAACAACACATTATCCAATAAAGCCTAAATAAAAAATATGATAACCAATCAGCCTTTGCAAGATCTCTACATGCTTCCTTTACACAATTTATTCACCGATGCACATTCCTTAATTACTAGAATAGAAAATGGGTCAACCAGACCCATAGATATTGACTCATAAACACAAAAATCCAACCACAACAACTCCAAATTCCAAAATACAAATACCACGCATAGCGCAAATGTTGGACCACAAAATATGATAGATACAACTGACATAATTGATTTCGAAATACACAACTAATACTAGGACCAAAATAAACATAACATAGGATTCCCATATCCAAAAACCACTCTAATAGAACATCTACGCCTTACTGCATCATATCCCATACTTGACTTCCAACAATATCAAAATTGCATGCATCATCTGCACATACCATCTGCATATATCATTTGCATATATCATCCATACCAAACCGGATAATTGGTTTGACATCAATGACAACAATGAAAATATTCACACAAGTTTGACAAGATGGTCCCATGAAATTACTGGATTTATTAATCTAATTTGTGGTCCTGATTTCATCACACGCACGCACATGTACATATATATACTTATAATTTTGTATGTTATGAATGAGAATGGATGGCTATTATGGTTTTGCAATGTTATATAAACTAACTTGATATGCAACACTTCACTCGAATTAGAAGCCAATTGTTCCTATAGCCACACACTGTGTGAGTTCCTACTTCCAAGGGTAGGATTGGCTTAAAAGTATTCAAAATCAATTCCAAGTGTGTTGAGCTATCTAGGAGTGTTACACGCATGTGGACCTCTTCCACAGCGTTTATAACCAACTAAGGATGTGTTATTTATTAATCTATTGTAATGATTTGAGTGGATATTTATGTCTTGAATTTTTTTATGAATTTTAATCCTAGTAATACTCTTCTTTAGTTTATGTCTCCTTTATCTTTTTAAATAAATCTCACCTAGATTTGGGGATCAACTAGTAGTTAGCTAGAAGAATAAGTTGTAGGTCTAAGTATATAAATAAGTCCTATCATAATCTATAAAGGTTAACAACACTATGATTATTATAGTATCTTTGGTTTTGCAAGCTAGGCATGTGAGCCCGTGATGAATAAAATACAATGCATTTCGAAACTAGTTGTGTGATTCTGTAATTTCATAGTGAGTACTTAACCAAGGGGGGCCAATTGTGGTAAAGTTACTATTAGTTTAGTTTATTTTACTTAGTTACATATCCTACATTTAAGTTAGATAGATCTTTTATATTCAAATTAGTTAACATTTCTATCATTTACTCTATTTTCCTATAGCAAATTATTAGCCGAATCAAATTAGATAGTGTAAACTTAGCAATTAATGGTTGTTTTGCTAAATTAGCAATAAATGGTTATTTTGCTTTATTTGATCTAGATTAAATTTTCTTTAGGATAATGTTTTTCTTTCATTATACTTGCTCTTTCTTTGAGATTTCTTTATTAGTTATAGTTGTTTTCAGTAGTTGTTTTCCAGCACTTTCTTTTACTACATTTTTTGCAATTAACATAGGATAGGAACCTAGGATAAGTTCATAATGTACATATAGTGTTGATTCATTTCAAGTTATACGACCCCTAGTTTTCAAGTAAATGCATCCTTTGAAACCATGAAGGATTGATCATTATGGATATATATCCCCAAGTTGTGAAGACTAGTGACTAGTCGCGAACCTCAATTGGAATTATAAGGCTCGACAATAGCCCTTGCTAGGATCAAGAAAAATCTCTCTTATTAGATCACCAAGCCACTTTCACTTGTTGGTAAATTATGGGTGTGCTCAAAAAATTTCACGTCCACTCGTGTTTGTTATTCCTCTTGTTTGGCTCCTTGTGAAGCCTCTTATTTAAAGTTGGAAAAGATTTTGTGGGATTTTTTATGGGCCTTTTCTAAAGACCACAAAGGTTTCCATAGAGTTGCTTGGGATTTTTATTGCTCCACCATGACTCCAGCAGGCTTGGAATCCACTCTACTTAGTGGCAAGGAATGACCCTTTGTGCTAGTGGATTGTTCGAGCCATTTCTAGCAATGAACCATAGAAAATTATCCTCATGCATTGTATTTCTTACAATTTTCCTAGTAACCAACCTGCTTGGAAGAGGATTGGTTTGCAAACCCTTCTAGTTGTGAAAGATGTTATTCACATCAAGGGCACCTTCATGGCCAAGAGTATTTGGCATGCCTAGGAAGTTGTTAAGCCTTGGCTCAAGTGGGTCGGCTCTGTCTTTCGAGATGGTGTTTCTAACCAGCATAACATTTGGTGGTCTTTGCTTATTCAAATTTAGGGTCTTCGTTTGGATTGGTTTTCTTGGGTTCATGTCTGGCATTTTCATAAGAGAATTATGGACCCTTATCCATTTTATGGTTAGTTTGAGTCCTTTAAGCATATCTTTTGGTTTTGTCGTTGTGCTCAGAATTTATGGAATTGGATATATGATTGTTTTTCACCCCTTCTAGCCTGAGCTATTTTCTTGGCACATGACTTTTTCTGGGGGATTGGTCTCGTTTCCCTTTCAAGTATGTACCCAATTTGCATTCTTTTAGGATGGAAATCTTGTTTTCTTTGTAGAAAGTTAGAAATTGCATTTTATTTGCTCACAATTCTATTTCCACTTATGTGTTTTTTTCACTAAAACATGTATTTGCATCAATATGTTTCTTTAGATATAGATGTAGGCTAACAAGGTGGTGTTGGAGGTTTCTCACCTCTGGGAGCTTCTTGAACATAGGGGTAATACCACATGCACTATGGCTCAAGTCCCTCTAGATAGTTCTACCTCCTATGGTTGTTCCCCACCTCGTGGTCGTTGGTGCAATAGAAGTTCGTCAACCCGACATTCTCAGACCCCTCAGCCTCAAGCTCCTCACCACCACTCTAGTGGTGAGAGTGGTTCTGCTTGATGGCACTTTGCATCTCCCCCACGTGGAGGTTTTGCCTCTAGCTAGAGCTCTAAGGGGCAGGGCTGAATATTGGTGGTGGCAATAAATGGTTGGCTTCTGGTGGTGGTGGTGGTTTGCTTGATTCTTTTAAAGGTTTTCCCAAACTAGCTCTAGCTATTTCGCCTATTTGAAGTGATAAAGATAAAGAGGAAGGTGAAGTTGTTGCTAACAAGGGGTGGTCTCTTCTTGACATCACTTTGGACCCTGCTTATGTATGGGGAAAACTAGATGACTGAGATCCCCCTCTGCCACCCTCTAGAGTTGCTCTCACCGCTTAAGCAACCACTTTTTATGTTTTTTTGCATTTCGGGCTCTGTCCTTATGAATGTTATTTTGTTTATTGAGTACTTTGCTTTTCGGGCTCTGCCTATGTGATTTTGATATATTTCTTCGGACCCAACTTGTATGACTTTGAGGGATGACCTTATGTCCCTCTACCTTTTTTTGTGAATATATGTAATATATTTTTGAGTTAATAAAAATTGATTGCATATTATCATAAAAATAAAAATAAAAAAAATTATATCAAACATTTTTTTACTAAAAAAATACTTTAACTTAATTTAATGAGCTATAAAAATATCTTTTTGCCGAAAACTTAATTATAAATATTTAAACCAATCCTAAATAAATTTGTAAGGCACTATGGAGGTTGTCATTTTAACTTGAATAGTATAAAATGTACTTAAATTACACAACATTATGCTAGAGAATTTTTCTTTGATAAATGATTTTATAAATATAACCACACATGGAGGGCCATAGAACTTTCAAACAATACTAATTAAAACAATTGATGCACCGACCACATATAGAATAACATGTCAATTAATTTATACTTTTTATGGAAAAGCACATCAAAGTTCATCATCAATCTTTTGAACTGCCATAAATCAAAATATCTGCTCTAATCATTGTTGTTTCTCATGTTATTGTCAATTTGATTTATTAACTTGAATCATCTTATAATTTATGTCAATAATCTTTTATTCAATCTCAAATAATGCCATGTTTTCATAGTCAAAAAGCAAATTCCATTTTAATGGCCCCATCCTCTTAAATATATATGACACTTAGTGTATGTATATATATAGTTTTATATTTTAGGTATAAGTGCTCCACAAGCATGCATTTTTCAATGAATATACTTGAATCCACACAAGCTGGTAGGAAATATCATCTTTCCCAACTAATCTTCTCCATTATACAAGCTATTGAATTTCCTTGCATAAGAATACATACTTGATGATAAAAATAATGAAGTATTCCAAAAGTTAGATAGATTTGGGTATTTTTATTTTTCTTTGCTTATAAAGTAGCAAGATTATCATGTGATGTTGCTTTACTCTTCAATATGACTGTTTGCTAACCTCCTTTTGAGACTTTCCCTCACTCAACTCATATTATAAGACAGGTGGAATCTCTCAATGCAAAATAAACATTAGCCATGTCACATCTCATTCTTATAAAGTGACATAGTGGTCCAACTGTCCTCCTTGTCCTCCTTTCTATTTGAACGGCTATGTAAATTATTCATTTCCACTAACTTTTAAACGTTACTTTTGCATTTTTATTAATGAGCTTGACTATCATATCTTGTCACCCCTTGTGTTTTTTTAACACTAAGATCATCACTGTTCAATGAATGAACTAAAGTTAGATACACAAAACATAATGGCTTAGGGCCATATTCATGTATATCCATCATTTATTAGACTAGAATTCGTGTATATCCATCATTTATGAGTATTGTATATATGGGCTTAAGGATTAAGTTACATTTTGATCCTCAGAAAGCTACATAAGCAAGTGGTATCATCATCATAATGGGTGTAACAAAATGATGCATTGTTATGTTTTAGGTTTCCTAGTCAACTTCTGGGATCCCCCTTGAATTGCTCCAGTGGAGCAACCATGTATAATTAAGTTTGCTTTTCTATACATTTTTGAAACCCTAATTATGCATAGGATTCTCATTTCCAACTCCATAGAAAGAAAGGAGGGGCCGGGCTACTATGTTTCTCAAATATGCAATGAGTTTGAAGTTAGTGGTGGGGACACACTCTTAAGTGTTGTTTTGATAGATTTACCTAATCTTGTCCATATGGGGACTTAGTTTTATTTTACCGTTGGGATGATGGATAAGAATAAATATGATTTGATTGGAGATAAATATGTAGTTGTATAGATTATTAATTATGAAATTCATATTTATATTTTAAAATAAATTTCAATAAATATGATATATATTAGTTTTTCCTTCTTCATAAATATTAGTTAAAACTATGGCTCTCTTTCTTTAATAAATTTTTAATATTTAAAATTTGTATTATATTAATTAATCATAATTACTTTCATTCGATAGTATTTATTTAAAAAAAAAATTAATTATAATTGTATTTTAAATGTACTAGTTTTTGTTTGTTGTTTAATAAAGTATTTTTTATATTTGATTTGGGAATGAAGGATTGGAAGATAGATATTTTTATGTGTTGTTTTTCAAACAATTTATTTTACAATTATTATGTCTATGGATATGTTTTAGGTAATCTAATGGATAATCTTTGTCTTTGTCATATAATTATTTTAGCCATCTGTACTTTTGGAGTTATTATCATTTAATTGGCTAAGACACATCATCTTGTTTGGTATGTGAATATGAGAGTGTAAAAACATTGTTGCAATTATGGATTGTAAGGTTAAGTGTTTTTTTACTAAACAAGTGTAAGCTTTAGGTGATTATAATTATTTTGATTTTATGGATTGAACTGTATCTTTAAGTTGAAAATATCAACATTATAGAAAAATAATTCTACAACTAAGTGACACCAATACACCTTCATGAGGGTTTTGAGTTTGTGATACATTTCACCAAAATAAACGACACAATACAATTTGACAACTCACATGCATCACGTCTATGATTGAAAAGGTATAAAAATATCATCTCACCTACATTATATCTATAATAAAAAAGATATAAAAATTACATATCATATCCTTCTCATTTATTATTACAAATATATGAAATTCACACTTCACATGTATCTATCATCTCACCTACATTATGTCTATAATAGAAAAAGATATAAAAATTGCACCTCATATACATCTCATTTATTATTAAAATGTATGAAATTCACACTTCACATGTATCTGTCATCTCACCTACATTATATCTATAGTAAAAATAGATATAAAAATTACACGCCATATACATCTCATTTATTATTCACACTTCACATGTATTATTTTTATGGTCAAAAAAGGTATGCAAATCATACCACAAAAACAATGAAAGTTTGTCTAAAGATCTTTTCAGGAGTTCACATTCTCAAAACTCTGAGATGCAACAAATTCCCTTCCACAAC
This sequence comes from Cryptomeria japonica, assembly GCF_030272615.1. Classification (NCBI taxonomy): domain Eukaryota; kingdom Viridiplantae; phylum Streptophyta; class Pinopsida; order Cupressales; family Cupressaceae; genus Cryptomeria; species Cryptomeria japonica. Next base: position 700,739,337 of record NC_081405.1, on the reverse strand, counting down.
AAAAATTCATACAAAATTTCCACAAAACATGTTACTTCTTTTATCTGTACTGTAACTGTGAGACATAATATTATAATAAATTCCTCGTTTTAACAAAAATTCATACAAAATCTCCACAAAACATGTTGATTCTTTTATTTTAATTTTTAATTTTTTTACTGTGACCTAATACTATAATAAATTGCCTTCCACAGCTCATTTTTAACAAAAATCATACCTACAAAAATAATGAAAGTTTGTCTAAAGATCTTTTCACGAACTCTCTCAAAAATGTGATCTAATTACTACAACAAAATCCCTTCCACGGCTCATTTTTTTATTAAATTTCATACAAAATCTCCACAAAACACATTGATTCTTTTATCTTTACTATAAGTGACCTAATACTATAAAAAATTGCTAGAAAATCGTACCTACAAGAATAATGAAATTTTGTCTAAAAATCTTTTCATGAGTTCAGAGACTCAACTAAGATCTAATATTACAACAAATTCCCTTCCACGGCTCATTTTAAACAAAAAATCATACAAAATCTCCACAAAACACATTGATTCTTTTATCTTTACTGTAAGTGACCTAATACTATAAAAAATTGCTAGAAAATCGTACCTACAAGAATAATGAAATTTTGTCTAAAAATATTTTCATGAGTTCAGAGACTCAACTAAGATCTAATATTACAACGAATTCCCTTCCACAACTCATTTTAAACAAAAAATCATACAAAAACTCCACAAAACACGTTGATTCTTTTCTCTTTACTGTAATAAACCTAATACTATAACAAATTGCCTTCCACACAGAAAATCATACCTACAAAAATAATAAAAGTTTGTCTAAAGATCTTTTCACGAGTTCACATTCCCATACCTGTGATCAATAGTGTATTTTTTATCTTTAACATTATAATGAATCATAAAATATAATCCAAAATACCTAAAAAAATAAAAGTTTGTCTATTCAGGAGTTGACATTCTCATACCTGATCAACACCATTCTCATACCCGATACCCATACCCGATACCGTGAAAATAAAAGTTTGTCTAAAGATCTTTTCACGAGTTCACATTCTCATACCTAATAACTTGATCAACACACGTATTCAAAATCTTTTGGCTAGTTCACATTCTCATACCCAATAACTTGATCAACACGTGTATTCAAAATCTTTTGGCTAGTTCACATTGGCATACCTGATAACTTAATCAACACGCGTATTCAAAATCTTTTGGCTAGTTCACATTCTCATACCTGTGATCAACACATGTATTCTTTATCTATAACATTATAATGAACCATAAAATATAATCCAAAATACCAATACACACAAAACATCATTAAAAAAAACTAACAATTATCTTTAAAATATATTCTTAATCACTCCCCTCAATTAAACATTACCTTAATTACTATTTTTTAAATACCAAACATTCTTCCCAATAAAACAAGCAGGGAAAACAAGAACTTAAAAAATTTACACCATTACCCATAAGGAAACCAGCAAAAAAACAGGAAAGAAGACTCTCCACTCTCTCCAAAATTTAAGAACAATAAAAGCCAAATACTAAAGTAACCCTAAAAATAAGGAACAGAGTCCACCCACACTTTAATTTATTATAATACGCACGTCTTTTGGTCAAATGATCGTATGATGGAGAATACGTTCCGCACATCACGGAAAGATCGTGCCCGTACGTCTGTTAGAAATATTCTTATCCGTTTTAACGTTGTGGTTCACGTCTGTTGACGGCGCTGTCGTGTAAGAAAAGGCGGTTGGAAACTTTGAATCAATCACGTGTGGGACTCACGGGGACTTTTTTAAAGAAGTTGACACGCAACTTCAACGGCGACCGTCCGATATGACACGCTGGAAAACTAAACGTTGAACGATTGCCACGTAGCCGCCGAGATTATCCTAAACGTGAAGGTTACGCGGTTTACCGGGAGCTGCCGAAGCTAACACCAAACCAAAGGCTAGGACGGTTTCAAGTTATTTTCTAAAATCCGACAAAAACAGAATATGAAATTTTATTTTTTTTCTTTTTTCTTTTTCTTTTATTGTTATTTTATATTTAGGGAACAATTTCTTAGCATATGGGCGGCGTAGCTCGGACGTAGGCAACGTTTACTTTTTTGGAGTATTTCATTCGGACATTCTGATGAAATTCAAAGCCTTTTACTTGTATTGTGGAATTTCATACGATAATGATATTAAATTGATATTGATTTTTATATAAAATTATATTCTTAATATTAAAATGTAAGGTTGAACTATCTTTCTTAGAATGTAACATTAAATTGTAAGTATTTGAGTAAAGTTGGGTTGGGACTTAAGTGAAATGACACCAGTCAAATAAATATATGATTTTAATTTTACATCAGAAGGATAGAGATTTTGGCTACAATAATGACCTTGAACCTTCAAATATGACCTAGATTAGACAATTAAGTTGGATTTATTTATAATAAGATTAGAGTATGAATGATAATTAGAATCAAATAAATTAAGTCAATTGGGTTGGGGTTGCACACGCATAAGCACATGGAGATGTGCATAGCCGTGGGTGCAAGAAAGATTAGATATGTAGGCCCAATTACACCCAAAAATATGACATTGTTGGCTCTATAAATGCATTAAGACATTATCCTAAAATAAGCACAAAACTAAATTCGAAATGCATAAGGATGTATTTTCCACTATTACATTTTGCCCCCACTTTGAGGTGTATGTGAATCTCTAAGTATGAACCTTGCATTTCTAAGTATGCTCATTCTCAAATATGCATGAAGTAAATGCAATGTAGATAGATGAACTTAAGGTCCATGAAGGGCAAAGATTCTCTTCCATGTTTCTTTCTTTCCGTATGTTCTCTTTCTAAAAGACAAGGATAAAGGATTCTAAAAGTGGTTTCTAACTCGCAAGATTGTTCAAATGTAAAAATGAGAATGATAGTGATCATGTATGACCCTACCCCTATTTAGCAACACCTCAATGGAGACCATAGGGAGCAAGCACTTGTAGTAGCTACATTGTAGGGGGAAATAGTTGATCTAAATTGATAGTGATGTAGATAAATAGTATTCTCAAACAATGCACCCAACAAGAAAACATGGTCGATAAGAGTTGAACCTTATACCTACATGGGACAAGCCCAAAGCCTTAAAACAACCTAACCAACCATTTGAGCTAGCAAGTTTCCCCTTTTGATTGAGTACTTGAGTCAAGCAATTGTGTCCTATCAATTGTTATGAACAATCCTATAAAAGATTACCTAAATAGCTAAAATTTAAAAAAACACACACATTCTCTTTAATCAATAAGAACACTTAGAACCTTTCAACTTCACAAACAAATCAAGGTCATTTGACCTTTACTTATATTTAGTAATCATAGATTATAGTATAATATTTAGTATTATTTTTCTATCCATCTTTATCATCATACTATTTAAAATAATATACATTATATAAATATATTTAATTATAAAAAATAATTGATAAAATATAATGAATTATTTATTAGAATATCATTTTTCTTATAATTGAATCAATTTAAATTGTTTTTTTCCATCTGTATAATGAATCGCTAAGTATGATTAAAAAATTAACTAATTCAATTTTCTTCTAAAATGCATTAATACGTAATATTCAACATGATATTCTAATAGAAATACTCTTACTTCATATAATAAACGGAAAATATCATATTTTTCAATGCTATAATATGTTTTAAAAATTAATTAATAATTTAATTTAAAATGATTAATCACTTTTACAATTAAACTCTTGTAAATTACAAATTAGTAAATAGTAGATTAAATTTTCCTCTTTAATTACGTAATTATAAAAATAAAATAAAAAAATACGCTGCCCATTTTTCGAAGTATTCCACAAGTATTGGGAAAAGCTTTCACAGTGCCAAGACACGTACTCTTTAACGTGGTTGAGACATGGCACCGAATCTGAGGCTTGGGAAATCTATGGTTTCCGAACCTGAGGTCCGATTAAAACACAATTGACTGAGCCTATACAGGGAGCTCACGGCGATAAAAAGATTATTCGTCGAGCTCAAGAATGCTCTAAATATCCTATTTTCGCCTCAAAATCGCTGTTTTTGGCAGGCTTATCGTTTTCGTCTAGGCATGACGAACAGATCGCTGGTTTCCTCGGCAAAAACTCGTCAGAAATGAGCTTTGAATCGAAATAAATGTTAAGGAGTTGCCTTTTTGATGTTTTCTTGAGTAAGAAGTGAGGATTTTGAATTTTCTGCGTTCAATGGCGTCAGAAAACCAACTTTCGTTCAGTTTTACGATGAGCTCGAGCTTTCCTGAGAAAAATTGCGGAAATTCAAAGAAATTGAATGGTCAAGAGGCGGTTAATGGCGAAGAAGGGATGCAGAGCAGGCCGAGCTATGCAGCGCTGGCTTACAGGAAGGCAGAAGAAGCAGGTGATATGAGGAAAAAAGATTTTAGTTTTTTCAAATGAAATGTTTAATATCTGCAATGTTTGATGTCTGATTCCAGAGATGCAGTGAAGTGCTTGTAATCTGAACTTTAATGTTATCTTTGCAGTGTTGTATGTTTGTGATAATCTTCACTTAACAGTGTTGAATGTTTGGGAATGTCACATGGAAAAACTGCCTAAGGATCGCCTAACGATAAATTATGTATTGGTCTTAAAATCTCGATAAACTAATACGTTTTTATGCAGAATCTCATAAAGATGTTTGTAATCTGTTGCAAAATGAAGTTGCGTCTAATCGGTTAGAAGAGAGGATGTGGTAATAAAAAATTTAGGCTCATACGATATGTCTGTATGGACTGCAGGAACGATTTAGAAAAAAAACGTTCTATTTTTTGGGTTTATCTAGAGACTGGTAGTACATCCAGAAGATAATCAAACAAAGATATGTAAAAACTTTCCGATGATATTGTAAGCCTTTCAACAAGAAGATGGTGTAATTAATTAAATTCGTGTAGTGTATTTGAAGAGAAGGTGTTGTGGATTCATGATATGTTAAGAGATTAAGAATTGAAGATTTCAGAATTCCTGTAGAGCACGTCTGTTCTGTATAAAATCCTATATTTTTATTTGCTTACACAAACACATACAGTTTATCTGGACGATTATTTCTGACAGATGATGAAGGTTTTTACTGAAATGACTCTAATTCCGAGTTGTTGACGAAGATGCAATACAATTCTGTTTGAAATGCCTGTAATCTGTAAGAAAAAATGTGATGATGAAATGCTTGAAATCTATTCCTGAAGAAGATGCCATAAATTTCTGCTGAAATGCTTGCAATCTGTTTTTAAACAAAATGCAGGAAATTTCTTCTGAAATGTTTGTGATGTGTCATAAAAGATGTTAAAATAAATGCTTGTGTATTGTTCAAAATGTTGACTTTTTTAGCAAATTTTTGAGCTTACAGTGCAGGGTGCTGAAAACACGAATTATTTTATAAAATGGTTGTAAATTTTGAACAGTGGGAGGAAATTTTGTTAACGACAGATACAGCATGCTTTAAAAGAATTTATTAGCACACTAGCCGCTTGAATTTCAGTGCTTATGGGTATTAGTTTAAAAAAAAATCCTCCAGTGGATTTTGAATGTACATTTTAAGGCAGGTTCGACCTTCAAGATCGAAGTTTTGCAGCTCCCGTTAATCCTTATTAAAACAAAGCCTTCATTTGATTCTGTTTATACATTTAAATCCAGAATCGACCTTCAAGATTGAATTTTTGCAGTTTATCTGAATACTTTTAAAGCAAATCTTCCATTTCATTGTGTATGTAGAAATGCAGCCAGATTTTATCTTCAATGATTGAATTTCCGCAGTTTCTGAGAGTTCTCCTAATTGTATATATACTTTTCAAACCAGATTCGATTTTGGAGATTTGAATTTTTGCAGCTTATTTGTATACTCTATAAGCAAATGCTTCCTTCTATTGAGAAATTTCAGCATTTACATTCTTGTGTAGTTATACTTGCATGTGCATATTGCAGCTTCCAGAAGGTATCAAGCTGCAGCATGGCTAAGAGAAATGGTTGATGTAGCCGCGGATTCACTGCCAAATGAACCAACTGAAGAAGAATTTAGGCTGGGACTACACAATGGTCTTATTCTTTGTAATTTGCTTAACACAGTTAATCCTGGAGCTGTACCTAAGGTATGCTGCAAAATTCTGGCAATATAATTTCACATGTACGAGGGATCTGGATTTCTACAGTTATCGAAGTTTCTGCTATTAGTGTTTTGACTGTTCATATCTGTCTGCTTTCGAATCTTTATTAAGTCAAAGGTTCCTCAATTTATTTAGAGAAAGATTTGTAAATGGTAGCTAAGATGCTTACAGGATGATATAAATGGCGTAAATCTGCCAAAACTTGTGCATATCCTAGTCTAAATTACTCCATCCAATAGATCTTATACAGTCTGGAGGACACAAATAAAAACATTGTATTACAATTATATTTCCATGGAATTTTTCTATATATCTGGATTCAGCTCGAGTCGTGTTCATTTTCGCTTGAAATTGTAACAGGTGGTGGAAAATCCGGCACCTTCAGTTCCTTGTCTGGATGGAGCAGCCTTGTCTGCAATTCAATACTTCGAGAATGTGAGGAACTTCCTTGTTGCAGTTGAAGAAATGCAGCTGCCAACATTTGAGGCTTCTGATTTGGAACAGGTTTGTATCTATTGCCTTACTGTAGTTCAATATTTTCATGACTACTATCATTTGAAGGACCGTCTAATATTCGAATTCCACAGTTGTAGCAAGTCGGGATCTTTTTTATCCAAAGCCACCTTGTCATTGTGCCCTCACATCAAGGATTCATCGAAAGCCAATTCCTCTGCCCCATCCACCAAGCCAGATCTCTCTGTCAGGTTTTGAAAGTGGATCAACATTGTGATAATTCCCTCGGCTCCTAGTCATGCTGTTAGACCACGGCCCTGACAGACAATTCAAGATCTTAGTATAATAGACAAATATGTTCTGTCTACGGCACTTCAGGATTTTCCATTGTCATTTGCAAGCTATATGTGTGTTTTCATTAAAGCCCCATGTTTTGAAGCACGTTTTGCATGTATATTAAAAACAAAATGCTGTCCTCTTTGGTATCTTGAATTTCCATGTTTCTCCCAAACAATGCTCTTTGCAATTTTGGGAGTAGAATTTCATATTTTATTGCAGAATGCATCCAAAAGCATCATAGCAAGCCAAGATTATGTTTCTTGAATCTACTAAATAATACTTCAGTGAACATACAATCTTTTCTTAACGAAATTTCTAGATGAATGCTTCATCTTGTAGCATTATTTTACTTTACCAAGTGTACACATTTTCAGGGAGGGTCATCCATAAAAGTAGTGGATTGTGTTCTAGGCCTAAAATCCTACTACGACTGGAAGCAAACAGGAGCACATGGCCTTCTGAAATATGGTGTTAATGTGAAGTTTCCTGATGGAATAAAGCTTCCCATCAAAGGACCTGGGAAGAACTCTGAGTTAATGAATAATTTAACATTGAAGAGCAATCAGGAGCAACTCAAGCAACAGGATCTGCTCGGAAACAATGTTACAAGCGCTCTTTTAGAATACCTCAGAATCAAATTCCCTGAAGCTTTTTTGGCAAAGGACTACACAAACAAGGATCTCTCCATGAATTGCAATGGAACAGTAAGTAGGCTATAATTATTGCGAATTGTTTTTTCGTTTTGTCTGATCCCTTGTTGAAACCAATTTCATTTTTCTGTACAAGTTATGTTTCATTGATATTCTCATTATGACAAAAAAGTTGTATTCAAATTGAGAAAATTAATAGCTTTGGGAAGATCAATTGCTTGATTTAACAGCATCCATCACTGCAGGCACTCACCAATCTACTTCTCAAAATTCTTTCCGACAAAAAGGCTGAAGAACTGCCTATGGTGAGCCTTTGAATCCACTGTATATTTTGCTCCTCACTCAATGCTTGTCATATATGTGATGATGGATATCCCATATTTTAGTTGTTGATAATAGGGGTTTTGTCCAAGCAGGCATTGTGATTTGTCAAGCATCTGTCAACCTTTTTATTACTTCCTTGTGGTCTTGTCTGTCTCTTGAAATTTCTGATTGTCCTTCCAGCTTGTAGAATCTATGTTGACTAAAGTCATGGAGGAGTTTGAGAGGCGGCTTGCCAACCAAGGGGAGCAGGTGATGCTTCAAGTTTAACATCTACTTTACAAGTCTTTCAGATTTCATAAAATCTTTTGACTTGTTAGCACTTGAACTCTGATAGCTACACTAAGAACAATCATTAGAAATATGCTGTTCAAGAGAAAGCTTATAATCTCTACTTGTCTTTTTTACAGTTAAGAATGGTTCTAAAGGACCTTCTCAAATGTGAAGACGATTCATTGCTGAAGTCTGATTTTCTGGGAGCACTTAACAGAAGTTCATTTCAGTATAATGAAGCGAAACAAGGCGAAGATGCGAAAGTACAGAATGCAAAACACTTTTCTCATCTGTCAAGTCAAATGGATCATTATACAAGAGTTGATCCAAAGCAGCAACTGCAATTTAATCTTGAAAGAGAAATTGAGGTATATTATCAGAAATGAACTTAAATTGATTTCAACAAAATATTTATTTATGCATCGAAGTCCATGCTAGTCCTCTTCACAGAGCATTGAAATCTCACAGGAACTGAAGTACACACTCTACACCACAAAGGAAGGCATCAAAATGCTGCAACTAAAATGGACAGAAGAATTGGAAAATCTTGGTAACTTGTTACTACTCTTTGCTGAAGGATGCCACAATTACAACAGTTCCTTGTTTCCTTTTGTTTTGAGGAATTTGTTACCTTCCACAATAGAATACTTATCCCTTTGTTGAATGTCATGATGCAGGGATCCATCTTCAAGGGGTTGTACAAGCCGCAGAAGGGTATCACAATGTTCTAGAGGAAAACAGACAGCTATACAATCAAGTGCAAGATCTCAAAGGTATGTATCTGTAAAAAAAATCAATCTTATTGAGGTTAAATCTATGAGTTCCAAGTAAATATTTTATCCTCCTGATTTTTTCTTTCTGAATTAGGGAGCATAAGAGTGTATTGCCGAATCAGGCCTTTCTTGCCTGGACAGGCAGGCTGTCAAACTACAGTCGATTTTGTTGGAGAGAATGGTACTCTCATGATTGTTAATCCTGCTAAGCAGGGCAAGGAAGCACGCAAGACATTTAATTTCAATAAAGTGTTTGGAACCTCTGCCACTCAAGGTAATGCACCTGGACAATCATAACTCTGTTGCTTTAAGAGACACAATGGCATGTTCTAATTGTTGTTTATCATGCCAATGTACAGAGGAAATTTTCTTGGATACGCAACCTCTAATACGATCTGTCCTGGATGGTTACAATGTTTGCATTTTTGCTTATGGACAAACTGGTTCTGGAAAGACATTTACAATGGTGGGTCACATTATTTGTACTATCGGTATAATTAATTGAAGCCATTATTGTCATAATATTATAACAAAGCATACTTGTGGAAACATAAATAAAAATCAAACCAAATAGGAGCATATTAACAGACAGACTTATAATCATTCAGGGTGTGGAAACTAAGAGATTTGATAAGGAGAAATTTTGGATACATGAACAGTTCCATGTTTTCACCACAGCACTATTCTAGCCATGGAATTCATATAAACAGTTGTGATTTCCTTATTATCTGCTGCATATCGACATTGCTGCCCTGGTAGGTCATACACAGCAGTAGTGACAAGCATTGCCATATTGCACTGCTTTAAGAATAAATTTAATCTCCACAAATCTTGTCACTCACAATGTGTGCGTGGATGTTGAGTTAGGTTCATTAATGAAACAATTCTTGCACTGATTCATCTATGTTTCTTTTCAGAGTGGTCCTCAAGTAATTACAGAGGAGAATTGGGGTGTGAACTACAGAGCATTGAATGACTTATTTGAAATCTCAAAAAACAGGAAAAATGTGTTTGAATATCAAGTTGGAGTTCAAATGATAGAGATATACAATGAGCAAGTGAGAGATCTGCTTGCTACAGATGGTTCTAGTCGGAGATATCCTTTTCTCGTATAAGCCTATTACACTTGGGCATTCTCTTCAAGTTTCTTTTTTCTATATTCAAATTATGATTGCTTGAGTCTAAAAACTGAAGAAATCCTTGACTCCATGGAACACTAGAAATTCGGAACAATTCTCAGCAAAATGGACTCAATGTGCCTGATGCAAATTTAATACCAGTTGTATCCACATCTGATGTGATCAACCTGATGAACATTGGACAGAAGAACCGCGTTGTTGGAGCAACTGCTTTGAACGACCGTAGTAGTCGATCACACAGGTAATTCGAATCTGCTTTTTCAGTACATACTCCCAGCAATCATTGCATTCATGTAAATGATGGTAATTTTTGCATTTATTCTCTGCAATTTTTATGTTTTTATAAAATTTCTTTGTTCATCTCCATGGATTATCTTTGAATACTTCTTCAATAGATTTCTCCACTTCCAAAATTTAGAACTTGAAGCACAGGAACCAACAAAAAGAATGGTTTGTAGTGTTTTGACAGTACATGTACAAGGAACAGATTTGGCCACAGGATCAATCCTTCGAGGATGCCTTCATTTAGTGGACCTTGCTGGAAGTGAGAGGGTTGATAAATCTGAGGCTACAGGAGATCGATTGAAGGAAGCCCAACACATCAATAAATCACTTTCAGCCTTGGGAGATGTGATCTCTGCACTTGCACAAAAGAACTCACATGTTCCCTACAGAAATAGCAAGCTAACACAGTTGCTTCAGGATTCCTTAGGTCACAATCCTCTTTTCTTTTGTTGATTGTTAAAAACTTTATTTGTTATGTTCAGGAGATTGACTCTGTGTTTCTTTTCATTAGGGGGGCAGGCTAAAACTCTTATGTTTGTGCACATAAGTCCGGAAGCAGAGTCTTATGGAGAGACATTAAGTACTCTCAAATTTGCGGAGCGAGTAGCCACTGTTGAACTCGGTGCAGCTCGTTCTAATAGAGAGAGTGCCGAAGTTCGGGAGCTCAAGGAACAGGTGTGCTACTATTTTTTCCCCCAATTTGTGCTAGTTGAAAGGTCACAATATCATTATTGTAAATGAATCTAAAACTTGGATGTATTCTAATTACTACAAAGGGCATGTTCAAGCAAGTAAGAATTACCATCTTGATAGAATAGCAAAACATTGTGTCAATGGATTTGATGAGATTCTCAGATCAATCAGTGAGCAAGATTTGGATTCATTGGTGTTATAATTTCCCAATAAATTGTTCTTCAATCTAGATAGTTTTGAGTTTGGTCTTTTATGAAATAGAAATTAATTTCAATCTGGAAAACTGCAGATATACAATTTGAAAGTTGCATTGGCCAAAAAGGAATCTGAAGGAGAACAGTCTCAGAGCATGAGAAGCTCTAGGAGTAGTACTGAAAGACAGCGGATGAAGGTTGGATTATCACCATTGCCATTGCAGAGACAAATCAGAGATTCTCAAGCACAGTCAAACAGGAGACAGCCTATGGAAGAGGTTGGAAACATTGAGGTAAATGCAGAAATCTACATTTTCCTCTGATATTGTTACTGACAGACCTTTTTATATTGTTCTGTATGAAAGTAATAAGACTGAAATATTTGCATGAAAAAAGTCTCAGGGTAGGAGCATTTCTTCAGGAAGGCAAAGGAAACCCATCTATAATAGGGACCTTCCAGGGGAGGAAGCTGAAGTGAATTATCCCCGGCTGGTATGCCGACCATCTCCAGAGAGGAGATCATTATCTGCTGACAGAAGATCATTGTCTGCTGAAAGAAGATCACTCTCTGCTGATCGTGGAAATCACACAAAGAGCAGAATTAAACATGATATCTTAGAGGAACAAGAAGCAAGAAAATGGCAAGACAAGGTGATGGTAAATAGACATTTAACAATTCATAGTGCAGCTTCACGAAATGATGCTATGAGGGAAGCTTGTGAGTTGGCAAAACAAGATAGCATTTCTGATATGTTCTATCAGAAGTATTATGCCAATCCAAGGAAGATCTATCCAGAGAGAGAAGACATCCAATTTTTGATGGACCGTAATGAAGCACATGTAGGAAAAAGGAATAAACTTGAGGTGAAAGGGAAGCAAGAAACTCAGGTAAGAAGAACTCCACCCGGAGCAACAGATGAATCAGACATAGATGTGTACAGAACAAGTGACTGTTCTGAGACAGATTTATTGCAATTTAAGGAACTTAATCTGGGTGACATAACTACAATCCAACATGTTCCAAGGATTAGAAAGACTCCACAGACCTCTACAAGGAGTTCTCAACCTGTGGAGAGAAGGTAAACATATTGCATATTTCTACTCTTTACGAATAAGCTTCTAAAGTAGATGCACTCAATTTTAGTAGAGCTTGTCCTGATTAGAAATGTTTGTTTATTTGTTACTATGTATATCCGTTTACAACTAGTATCATTTTGTTTCTACTATTTTTTGGGAAGAAGAGTAGTGTATAAATTCATGTCATTGTCTATCCAATTTGCTTACATCATTCAAACAACCTCTTTTCCACTTGCAGAAGTCCAAGCCAAGCCAGAAGCCCTGCTTCAGCAAGCAGGTTGTACAATGGCAATGGACAGATGAAAGCTCGATCAGTGAGGCAATCAGTTGCTAGCCTGCCTCCTGGGGGAATGGAATCAAAACGCATTTCACCAGGAGGAAAATTCACATTCGAAGGCAGGGTTGCCTCGAGTAAGTAGCCCATGAACTGTACATTCCAATGAATTCTAATCATGCTGGATATTGAATGCTCGGGGAAAGGGAAAGAAACTTTATGGAAGAAAAGTATGGGTGGGTCTAAAATTTGCACATTGACTGTTCTTGATTGGACCCCAAAACCAGCTCTGATGAAATACCGGCTACAATCTTTGCTTTGATTCTATTTTCATCAGTTTCACCCGAAGGATCATCTCTCGAGAATTATGCAAAGACGACTTTTTACAGGCAGCCATTTGATACTCAGATTGGAGAGGCATCATCCACACCATCAAGAAGATGGCATTGAGGATTGTTGTCAGTATTACTGTATTATTTATTATATTTTTTCAATTATTATTTTGGTGTATTATTTATTTGATCAAAAGGAAGCTAAGAGCATTGATGAACCTATCCTAGATGATGGATAGAAGAGTGGAAAAACTGTTGATTAATTTCCATGCTTGTTGTGTGGTGTACATAATTTGAGCAGTACACACGATTGTGATGCTCTTATCACCAATGGGATATAATCTTATGGAAGTCCTGTTCTAATGGCTTATGTATCTCATCCTATATGTCTTTGGGATTTTGAGTTGTATATGTCTACCAGCTTCACCCTTCAGCAATAAAAAACAGAAATTTTTAGCTGTCTTTCTTGTTTGGTTTGTAAATTTCTCAGGGTTTTTAGATCTTTTGGTTTTGCTTAGTTTCTTTGCCACTCCTATTTATACTCTCCAGAATTTTGATGTCCCTGTGGGCATGTACATAGAACTGAGTAATCTACATTTTCGATCGGTTTTGTTGTACAATGGTGAAGGTGCTTAGCTGCTGTGTAGCGTACCAGTATTCCAGGGTTCCATCTGGTAGAATGCTTAGAGGCCCTAAAATGCGTCTCTAGAAAGTGTTTATCTTAGCAGAGTCATGATTAAATTTTTTACAAATAATAAAACAGAAAAGGTACGATTCAACAATTATTAATGTTTATTCCTCTTTTCTTCTCGATAATGTTTGTCGTGTACAAATGAAACAGTCTTTGGTGTGTTTTTCCCGATAATGGTTGAACCATATACATTCATTATAATATTCTATGCTATGCATGCATGTTGCTAAAAACAGAGATAGTGCCTCTAAGCCCTAAAGCTTAAAGTGCAAAATTGAACAAGCAATGAGAATTGTGTGTGAATGTAATTGTTCCAACTAATTATCTACCTTTTGGACATCATCTTCTCTATACCTCCATGTATTTAGAAATATTAAATCTCTGCCTAGACTATTAGCATGCAATGACCAAAGGATCATTCTTAAACCTGTCAATGGAAGGTGGGTGTACCTTCATAACCAAAACAATCATTTCCTTGATAGCTAGAACCTTTTGACATCTTAGTTGCAAAGAACATGACAGAGAGGGCCTAATTTCCTTGTTTTGGGTTCGCAACTTGTCCTCAACATGAAACAACTGTTGCATACTGTTTTTATGTTTTTCACTACCCAGCAGCCTACATCACAACCACAATCACCATGGCCACATTTTCAGAAGTTGGGGTTCATTTTCTAGGGCTACAACCCTAGTGAAGCAAGTAGAACGAAAGAAACAGAACTTTTTGAATACAAAATTTGAAAATCAAATACAAAGTTTGAAGTTTTGATCATTTTCTGCTTTCTGTTGGAGAAATCTGGTTTGAAATTTTGGTTTACGCCTCTACACAACCTTCAATGCATCCAACGCGCTTTTACAGCTTGGCTCGCACTATTCCTTGGACCAGCGTTCTGAAGTCAAGGTACCCCAACTATAAAGAAGAGCAAGAACGTAAGTTGTATGCATGTTCAACAATGTGCGTTGTGTTAACATCAACTGGACTCTTTAGGCGTCTAAAGAGAAGATGGATTACCTAGTTGTGAAGCTCTAAAAATAATGGTTAGGAGTGTTGGAAAAGTTTTAAGAGTATAAGTAGTGTACCTAGGTATTATAGGAATTTATTGATCAAGAACAAGCACCATTTGCACTATTTGCATTTTAACTACCTAACATGTTACACGATACACAACCTTGTTTGCAAATTAACTATTTATTTTTAAAAATTATTTAGACCAATGAAAAGCAACAATGAATTTTAAAAATTATTACTATTTTTATTTAATTAATTTGACTTAATAAAATTATTACTATTTTTATTTAATTAATTTGACTTAATAAAATTATTATCTATCAAGACTATTGTTATTTATTATTAATTTTAATTTTTCTTAATATTTAATTTTTTATATAATTTTGTTTACACATTTTTGTTTATTATATTTTAGTTTTTAAAATAGATTTAAATCTAAAACTATACTAAAAACAAGGCACCACTATGTGGCACTTGTTTTTCTTTCTTTAAATTTTTTTAATTAATTTTATAGTATAGATGCACATTTGTTAACATTATAATTTACAAAAAACTCAAAATAACATTTATCATATCAATAAAAATTAACACTAGGAACACACAAGAGTGGTAGTTACATATTTTCTTGACCAGTAAAAACTTTCACATATCATAACTAAAACATAGTTATTAATATGTTATTCATGAAATATTTTATAATTATAGATATTATTGTTTTAAAATCCCCCAAACTTTGCATGTATCATGACAAAGTTTATAATATAGATTAAAAAAATTAAGTATCAATGCCATGTTAAATTGTATAAATAATATTAAAAAAAATTAAATTAAAAATATATTAGTTACAATTAATAAATTACTATTTCAACTACAAATTAATAAAAAATAATAATACAAAATAAATTAAATTTAAGAATATATTAGTTACAATTAATAAATTACTATTTCAACTACAAATTAACAAGGCAAGTACTGACTACTATGTGGCACTTGTTTATTCTTATAATTGATTATATATTGTTCTGTTTTGTTTTTTCTTTAATTTTGATATATAACACTATATTATATTAGATTTTAAGTATAAAATTGTACTTATATGTGTCATTATATTTACAATTATTATATTTTATTCATTTTGAATGTAAGAAGGTATTTTTGCATTTCTCATTCACTTTCAAATTATAATCAAGCATAAATCACATATTATTTAAGTAGATTTATCTCTTAGTTTTTTAATTTTCCTTCGTGAAGATATTAGGCTCAACATAAATCATAAGTAATAGAATATATTTGCTCTCACATGATTGTATTATTAGATTTTAGATTGAATTTTAGTTGTACATAATACTGTATTTGTAGTATGTTCAAAGACCTATAGATGATAATTCTAAGGAAGAGGGTGCTCACACTAGTTGGGAATTAATTAATGATAATATTGTTTTTTATATTTAAAGCAGCCAAAACAAGGGGACTGACTCGAGAATAGAACAAAGAAACAGTGGCAAGCCAACTGTTTGTAGATCATCAGCAAAATTACAACCTTCTTACTTTCCTCTATCAAAAACTATGATCATTCTACGTAAGTTCAATAGATATATAAAAGTCTTAATAAACATTTAAAAATTGTCTGGTTGGGAAGAGGAAAATGGAAGAACATTGCCAAGATCTTCTCTAATCGGCCCAACCTGCTACCCATTGCTCTAGAGTTGCAGGATTTTATGTTGGAATGTAGAATTCCCCTAGCTCCCCAGGAAAACAGATTCATTTGGAAGGGGACCAAGTCGGGGGCTTTCTCGACCAAGTCTGCTTAGAGACAGCTCCTGAGACCCACTGGCGATGTTGAGTGTTGGAGGAAGATATGGAACTCACAACTAATCCCTAAAGTCAACTTCTTTTGGTGGTCCCTAATGCATGAAAAAATCTTAACTCAGGACAATCTAAAAAGAAGGGGTTTCCAACTTTCCAATTAATCTAGGTAATTAATACAATATGAATAGGAGGGAGATTTTTATCATCAAAATTTTCTCAAACATCATTAGAAACAATATTAGAAAAATCTCCCTCATATTGTATTAATTGCCTACTTATTTTTATATTATATGTGGTCTTGATCCAATTAGACTTTGGAAATGTATTTTTGTACCACCCATTTTTTTAATATTATATTTTACCTTTTTAACCAATTATAAAAATTAAATAGATTTATTCATTTAAAAAACAACATAATTTCATTTTAATCTCTTAAAAAAAAAGATTGAATAAAATTCAGATGTCTAATACAAGGAAAAAAGTATGTTTAGCTACAAAATCCATTGAAGGTGCAATTCAAAGGCAAAAACATTATAAAGAAAATAAGCCATATAAGATACTTGGGATACGTGGGATGAATGACTTGCACAATTTTACAATTGTGTCACAACCTTGAAAATCTCAAATTTGTTATTTCTCTAGTAGAAGAAAAAGGTGGAGGGATTCCATTCTATTGAAATATGATCAAAGTTCATTGGCATGGTATATCTTTAATACTATGCTCTCAAACATGATATAATACTATCCTATCAAACATGATATTGATTTACATAAAGAGTTTTCATCTATTAACTTGTAGAATAAGGAATAATGAATGTCAAATTACACTTGAATGAGTTTTATGAATCCTAATAAATTTTAATTTTTATGAATCAAATTTGCATAAATCAGTGGAATGGATAATAGATAGATGATACATAAAATCATAAGATAAAATTTTGATTTCATGTTATATTTTTATAAAGAAATAGACAACATCAATCCAATTTTTTGACTTGAAGCATTAAAAGTGATATATTTTCTATTTTAGAATAATAAAAATTAATGAAATGTATAATTTATAGTGTAGTTTATATTTATATATTTTTTTAATTATTTGGATATATTTTTTTATAATAATACTACTTAAAATAATAATAACAATAAGATTAAAGAGCCTTCTATTTTTTTACCATTTTACTGACTTAAAGCTTACTACATATGTATTAATTTTGAACAAAATATTTTTTAAAAAATAAAATTTTAATATTAAGAACCTAATTTAATGGGCTTTCATGTCCTAACAATTTATTAAGAATTTTTTAAAAATACCATTTCGACAAGGATTGTCCTCCTTTAGTGCATCAATTGTTTTTAATTCATTAAAAAAAATTCAATATATTTTTAAAATTTTCAATCATTATTATGTTTTATTGTAATGATTAAGCTATAGTGAAATTAAAAAATAAATTATAGAATTATATATATTCAAAATTAGTGCCCTTGGATCTATCGAAGAATATATTAAAAAATTTCAAAAAGTTTTCTTGATGCAATAATGTGGTTGAAAGGTAGGATTTTAAAGAGTTAAGAAAAACATGGGAAAAGTTGTTTCATCTCCTCCAATAGGATGTTCCAACTAAAATTATTTTAGAAAAAATGAATTTGTTTATAAATTTGATGGTTAATAATCCAACATCGAATGCGGATAAAGAGGATAAAGGTAAACCCCTGTGATGGGTGGTGGTCTAGTTAAGGATAATGATGGGTTTGTGCCAGTTAAGCCTTAGGCTAAGGGGCGGGGTCAAAAAAGACCTTTTCGAGATAGGCAATCTAATGAGGGTTTCAACTGGTTTGAGATGTTGGACACTTTGTCTTTGGAGGAAGGGAATCATGTGGATATGACTTATGGGGTTACTGTTATGGGTATGGAAGTTGTGCAGGAGCAAGAGGTTGTTCATGATCTTTAATCATCAGATGGACTACCCTAGGTGTCTCCTACTAGTCTAGTTTTGAGAGATCTAAGTGATTCTAGCACTCTTTTGCATGATGATATTGTTTTGGCAGACTTGGCTAAGGAGGTGCTCACACCTGGTAAAAGTAAAGGATCTTCCCAAGCTTTGGGTTTGCAGCAATGACCCCTTAAAAAAAGTCCTTTGGGGTAAAAGTACAAACTTGTGTCCCACTTTTATAAAGGAAAAGGCTAACAACACTAAAATTGTTCAACTTCAACGGCACAAAAGTGACATTTCTATTTCATATTTGAAGATGATGTAAACTGATGAAATGTGTAAAACTGGATGAATTTTATGCCTATTATTTTTATAAAAAAAATTGAACAAGATTTGATATGTTTTTTTTAATTTTTAAAGTCCATTTTTTAATTGCTGAAAAATACTACAAATCAGAGGTTTCACCTCCCACCAAAAAACTATATGTAAATAATCTTGTTTTTCTCTGATTTTGAAATATGTTTTAGACAACATGCATAGTCAGTGCAAAAAAAGAGAAAGATTTGTTTTCAATGTATATTTTCACCGTTATAACAATTCAAAGTCGAACTTACCCAAAATCGATAGTTTTCGTCTCCCACCATATTTCTCCTATCAAATATATACCAATCCCAAAACAAATTATATATTCTTGAAGAGGACTCTCTCCTCTAGTTTTATATATATTTTTCAAATTTTTCTGATATGATTTACTATTCTTTTTGTTTTTCTGAATCAAAGCATTCTCGAATGTTAATATACCTATTTGCAGTATTTTGTAATTTTAATATACTAATTCTAATCAAAATACTATAAAAATTATATGAAAATATTCTTGACTTCGAGCTCTACAAAAGGGTATTTTTAGTTTTTTCAGATTGTTTATTTTTTACTGATAAATTCATTGCAGAAGTTGAAAGTTCTGAAAAAGTGTATTTTTTGATGAGTAGCTAGCCACTTGGCATGCCACATAGGAGGAATCGACTCGGTCGAGTCCTGCTCAGCCGAACCCCCCAAGGGGTGGGACGCCCCACAAGCGGTCGTGTGGGTGAGCGACCGCTCAATATTTATTTGAGGTTGTTTTTTAATTTTTAAAATACAAAAAACAAAAAAATAATATCTTTTAATTGTTCTAAATCAAGTTTTATGAAGTTGAAGGAGTACAAAAGCGATTTTTTTCGAAGGAGGTGATTTTTTTTTTCTTAAAGAGTATTGAAGTGATTTATTTTTTGTTAAGGACTATTGAAGCGATTTTTGGAGAGCAAATTTCATGTAATTTGTGTAATGGGGAATAAAAGGAATAGAGAAAAAAAGTATGATCATATAAGGGATGACACAATGAAAGGCCATACAAAACGTAATCAAGAGCAACCTGTTGATGTTGAAGAAGATCTTGTTGATGTTGAAGAAGGTGCAACTCAAGTATGGGAAGAAATTGGTAGTATTCAAGGGACAAATATTTCTTTTGTCATGAGAAATTTGATGGAGATGAATGAGGATTCTCTTTTCAATCAAATTTAATCTGAACACTTGGTACCTAAAAGCACAATTAAATTTCATTGCAAAAACATGTGGGAGGAATATTTTGAAAAGAAATCTATGGTTGGGAGAGCACAACTATTTGCCAAGTTATTCAAGAAAAGAGAAATGACTCATGTTTTGGAGTTGTTTGGTGTTGATAATACCTAAAAAGCTTAGGAGGTCATGTAAAAGAAACAATAGTTGAAAATTTGCAATATGCATTGAACCTTATTGATACCACAAGTCAAGGAGTTGATTCAAGTGTTGCACATAGAGCTTTGATGACTATGATTTCTAGTAAGAGGTTGACACATAAAATACAAGTTAAAGTAATTTTTGAATTATTGAATATATCTGGAAAATTTGTTCAAAGATATATTAGGAGGAGAAATATGTTAGATGAAAACATTGAAATAAATTGAGTAAATATTTGTAGACTTCCTCGAAAAGATATAATTTCTAAAGCCACTCATGTGTTTCTTCCAATAAAAGGGACACTATATAAATGAAAGATGAAGAGACCGGTATGAAGATTTCACATCCTAAACATTTTGTAGATACAACACAAAGTGAACTATTTGAAGCATTCAAGGAAGAATTTTCAGATGTGAAAATATGTCAGAGAATGTTTGAGAGGTTGCACCCTTGCTTTGTACGCATAAATAAGATACGTGAAACTTGTTGTTGTCGAAATCATGTTGACTTTCATCTATACTTAGAGTCATATAAAAAAGATATGGCAGTACTTAATCCAGATATGGTCATCCTTGGAAGTACAACATAATTTGTGAAATCAATTTTATGTGATAAATTAGAAGATTTAGACGACCTTAATGTACAGTGTATAAAAAGTACATGCATTGATTGTGGAGATTCACAAAAATTTCCATTACAAATTGAGAATATTGATGTTTCAATGCCAGTTTTGTGGAAGAGATTTCAATATGAGAGATATCGAACTAAGACAGGAGATGAATCCAAAAAAATTGCATTGAAGAAGAGTGAATTGCCCTACCTTGAATTTATGAACAAATTTCATGCTATGAATTATCCTCGCATGGTGCACAATGGCAAGCTAAACAATTTCGTGATTCCAAAAATTGTTTTCCACCTAGTTGTATTCTTTCAATTGTAGATTTCTCTGAGAACTATACATTTGCCCCTCAATCGCAGATTCAAGCTCAATATTATCATTTTGACCAAGTTGCAATACTTATACAAGTGACCCATAGACACGCACAATTTGATCTGGATGGGGTAGAAAATTGTACTAATCCAAATGAATGTATTATCATCAAGGAGGTTCATTTCTATATCAGAGATGATAAGGTTCATGATAGGAGCTATGTAGCTCATTGTTTAGAAATATTTTTTGAAGATCTTATGAATCACAGGATAAATGTTTCACAACACTGGATTTGGTCGGATGGTTGTGCAGGTGAGTACATAAGTTTCAATTCATTTTCATTTATATGTAAATTTTTATTTGATTTCAATTTGATAAATTTTATTTTAAATGTTCAATTGTACATATACATGACATACAACTTTATGGAGCAGGACAATTTAAATTTGCAAAAGCCTTTAATTGGCTATCCATGCAACATGCTAGACACAATGTTGAGTTTCTATGGAAATTCTTTGAAAGTGGACATGGAAAAGAAGAGCACAATGGAGAAAGAGCATGTGTGAAGCATGCACTTCGCCAACATGAACTTGTAGGTACTATTAATTTTGTTTTCAATTTGTTTATATCTATTTCTTAATATAATTTCATTTAAAAAGAAGTGCACATAACAACATCTCTAAGTTCTTTTATGTAGTTAATAGCATAAAGAATTCAAACAAAATTGGTGAATGGTGTCAAAGTCATTTTGCTAGTCGAGACATGTCATACAACAAACATAATTTTTTGGGAAGTGAAAGGTAAAATATTTTTGTTCTCAAGAATTCTTAAAAAATTTCATCAGCTACATTTCACTTTTATCCTAAAGTTGTTGATCTAAAAAATGTGCAAATTTCATTTCATATTTGTAATAGGTATTGATCAATCTAATCCTTACAATTGTTAAACAATTGTTAGTATTAGAATTTTACATCAAGTGATGACTATAGGACACCACAAGCTTCCATTGATTCAAGTAAGAGAAAAATCATGCTTTTGTGTTGACTGTGTTGAGGACAATCCAATGAATCAATGTGAGAATATTGCAAATGGATATGTCTCACAATGGGATATGAAAGAGTTAACCAGAATGCCTCCTTATGAAGATGATGAAAATGACATAGACATTCATGATCCTATATATTCAACTGATTATGAGCATGTTTATGATTTAGTCGTTACAGGTACGTGTGGGCATACATGTGTTGGAATCCAAGAACACTGAGAGGGGGGGTGAATCAGTGTTCTACTGATAATGACAGTTTTGAACTTATTGCTTATTAACCGGTTAATAGAATAAAATTAAAGTGCATACACCCAATAACACATAAAGAGGAAACACCATAACACCAATATATATGTGTGGAACCCTACAAAGGGAAAAACCACAGTGGGGCGGATACTCATAATATCTATATATTTGATCAAGGTATACAAATATTACATGAAGGGGATTACACATGAAATCAGGCCAACCGCCTAGAGCTCACTACTCAAATAGAAGTCTCACTGACTCACACACTACTACAAGATGATTACAAACAAAATGAGCTCATAATATGCATCTAACCATGTTGGATAAGTTCTGGCTCATGCTCTAATGACCTTCATTATGTACCGGTTTCCTGATGTTTTATTCTGCCCTGTTATGCTACCGGCTATGTTGTGCACGTGAAACTGCACGCAGACGCTTCTAATCACTATCCAAAATGCATACCGATAATCACTAAATAATTTGCTACAGAAATTTCGCATTCCAAAACTACGTTGATCTATCGCTGAAAGGATCTCCTTAAATATCCTTCTATCTTCCACCATGTCGGCTTCAATGAAAAGTATAAACCTGTTGGCTTTCGAATCATAATGAATCTCAAACATAATCCCAATGATCATGTCAACCTTCACACATTACCATAAAATCCATGAAATAAATAATCGGGGCCTTAAGATCTCCTAGTCGGGTCCTATCCATTATCGGGTTCCAAATGCATGTTACCGGGGTCAAGACTTAGCCGGTTGTGAAGCAAAGTGAATGTTGATTAAGTGAAATGAATGTTGGTTAACCCAAACAAAACAAAGTAATGAATCCCGATAGAATATTTACAACTGGAGATGAGTTCCAATCACCTGAAGAAGATTTGTCATCAATGACAACCCTAAAAGCCATTAACCCTTAGCAAATGAGTGTCAATTGCCAACAACATGTTCTTTTATTTACTTTTAATTTAGGTCACAGTGATGTTCAAATTTAATCTACACCTTACTTGTATTTTAAATTTATATGGTGTCATCTGGATGTACATACATAGGTGATATTTTTGATGTGGTTGCGGATCTTGATAATGTGGAAGGTGTAGATTATTATCTATTAAGATGCACAAAAGAAAAATTCAAATTGTTGGAAGTAATTGTAGATGGTGATGGACACTCATATCCAACTGGTTCAGTTGTTATAGAAGGTACATATTATCAGCAAACTAAGATATAGAAAAATGGTGTTCAATTTATTGAATACGTGCATGGAAAAATGGTTCTACATTACAGTCACTTGGTTATAGCGACAAAGCTACAATTTGAGACATTGCCAAAAAAAGGACGTGGCAACCAAAAGTGGAGCTTACCTTTTGAAGAACATGAATTTTTTTTGGAGATAATAAAAGATAGAGAGGATCCAGACTATATGAATTAGGAGCTAACTTAGACTATCTAACTTGTTTTTGTAGCTCGTACTTTTATATTTGAACTAGAGTTTGAACTCATGTTTAATTTGAACTAGCACTGGATATATATATATATATATATATATATATATATATATATATATATATATATATATATATATATATATATATATATTGTAGTCACATAAATCTGTCCATTTTAATTAAATGAATATTTGTCATTTATTTTATTAAAACCCACTAGCCATCAGTTAATTAAATTAATATTTAATTAATTCATCTTCAAACATTCTCCTATTAATTAAATAAATTATTCAATTTATTTTAATTAATTCATTAAATCAAATTCACAATAAATTAAATGAATAAATCATATTTATTCAATTTAATCCCCTTTCCTCTTTTAAATAAATTAAATAAAACATTGTATTTAAATCATTAAATCCCCCCCCACTTGCATTTTCCTAAAAATGCAACTTGCACTTATTTGTTGAAATAAATGAATTTTATTTTAATAAAAATCCTATTTTCCCTCACCCACCAAACCCACTTGCAATTCTAATCCCCTTCTAGATTCTTCTAACCCCTTCCTAATTAGCCTAATCCATCCCCTAAATATTGTCACATTCCTAAGCAACTTGGAGTCACTTCTCAAAGACTCCAAAGTCTTTGAAAAACATTTAATTCTTCAAATGGTTAACCTCTAAAGTCTTCTAAACCATTAATGGCTCTTACAAGACCATTTATGGTTAAATCCATTTGCACCCATGGTTAGAGACTTTGACCCTTAACTCAACCTTCATCTTTACCATTGGTTATTAATTAACCCTTGCACAAGAGTTTACCCCTTGGATAAAAGCTTTATCCAATGGATGATTCTAACCCTACCTCCCAAGTTAACCCTCAGGTCATGTCAAGCATTTAATGTTTCTTCCCTCTCCTCTCAAGCCTCCTCATGGTGACACTTGTCAACATGGAATTGGGTTGAAAGTCTCACATGGATTGAATATCTTTCAATCCTAACCCTTGTTAAGATTGCTCAATCTTAACCCTTCATTTCCTCATTTATTCTATAAATAGAACCCTTCTCAAGCAAAAAAGGGAAGCATTAGAGTATTGTTACTATACTAGTATTAGCATAGAGATTTTTCATAGCATCACTATCTACACTTGCATAGTATTTGTTTATCACATCCAACCATCTTGAATCTCCATATGACATCCATGGCTAGTGCTAAAAGTTGAGAGCTACACTCATTTGGGACTTGGAGAGGGGAGAAACAAGGGAGAAGCATCAAAAGGCATCATGGAAGCATCTTAGGGAGGTTCTTCTCCTTTCTTTTGTTTTGTTAAACTTCTTTCATGCTTTTTGAAATCTCTTTTGATATGTTTGGAATGGTTTTTAGTTCTTTGTTTTGGTTTTATGGTTGAAACTAACTTATTAGCATTGAGATTTTTTGTTTCCTTGTCCCCATTTCCATGACATATATATTAATACTTAGAGATGATTTTTTAATATTGGATCATCTAGTTTGTTTATTTTTTTGACATGGTGAACACCGGTTTTCATATATTGTTATGCATGCTTGGTTGAAATGCTTTTATGTATGATTTTATGTATTATTCAATTACATGTACATGCTTTTACATGTTATGCATCCCCTTCAGACATGCGCTTTGGACATCCCCTTAAGACATCATCTTTGGACATCCCCTTAAGACATCCCCTTTGGACATCCCCTTAAGACATCCTAATAGGTCCTAACTTTAGAGCCCCTTATGTTAAGTATGCTAAATTATATAAATTGTTATGCATGCTTGGTTGAAAAACTTTTAAATGTATTCTTTTATGTTATACATCCCCTTAAGACATCCTCTTTGGCCATCCCCTTAAGACATCCTCTTCGAACATCCCCTTAAGACATCTTAATAGGTCCTAATTTTAGATCCCCTTATGTTAAGTATGCTAAATTATATAAATTGTTATGCATGCTTGGTTTTAAAACTTTTATATGTATTCTTTTATGTTATACATCCCCTTAAGACATCCTCTTTGCCCATCCCCTTAAGACATCCTAATAGGTCCTAACTTTAGATCCCCTTATGTTAAGTACACATGCTAAATTATATATACATTGTTATTTGATTTTTCCCGAGTTCACACACATGTAAATTCCTTTCTTTGTTACATTAGATTATTAATCATTATTTATATTACTTGAATTAGACTATTAGTAATTATTTATATTGTTTGATTAAGAAATTATGTACATATTTTTTGTAGTTTTAAACTCAAGACTTTTTCTTGATTAAGAACAAAGCACTAGTCATAATTGTATTATTCATATTTATTAGTGATTATTTATATTAATTGATTTAGAAAATACATTTTGATTTTTCATTGACATTCCGAGAATGTTAAGTATTGGATCTTTGTCAAGTATGTTTTTTCAAGTGAACATTTCCTCTAGAAGTATGTTTTATGTACATTGTTAGATTGGTAATATAATGTTAAAAAAACTGTAATGCTAAATAATTAATTGTGTCTAGTTTCCAATGTATTAAAACATTACATATAAACTCTCTTTGTCATTATATTGAATCTCAAGGAAAACTATTTTCATTAAAATACTAAACCATGTTAAAAAATAGAGTTTTGTGTCAAAAATTCCTAATCTATTGGTGAAAAAGAAAGATTATTAAGAACACACATCATGCATGCATATGTAATAGAAAATACACACAAATTTACATAAGCTTTTGAGATGATATCATTGGCATAATTTAAATTCTACATAAAATGTGATTTATAAATGTGAAATAAATGTGCGTAACAAATGAAATGTATCTATATAAACATGTAACACATAAAATGTCTAGATATAATGTCTAACATAAGTCTACAAAAGTACATAAAAATGACTGAAATGTCCACAATGTATCTAGAGAAATGTCCATAACATGTGTAATAGAAATGTTAGATCTACAAATGTCTATGGAATATATCAAGCGAGCATGTACACCAATATATCTCTATCTTGTGCCCTAACCCGATCCCCGATCTGATCCATCGCCTACTCTAGGTGCCTACATTGTACACAATTTCCATTTTAAAAAATTATAGTGTACAAACATGTGTGTACATGTATAGTTATTTACTAAATATATATATAAAAGAAAAAAAAAGATACACATGAATTTAAATTTAAATTTAAATATAAATATATATATATATATATATATATATATATATATATATATATATATATATATATATATATATATATATATATATATATATATATATATATATATATATATATATATATATATATATATATATATATTCACCTATGTATCCTGATGAATAAGATCATCAGGTGCCTGCAAATCTCCATAGCTCGCGACCATCGTAATATCCTGTAATATATTGAAAATTCAAAAAACATGTCATTCTAAATTCTAAATTCAAAAAATATGTCACTCTAAATTCTAAATATGTCATTCTAAATTGTAATATATATTCAATTAAATCAAATTCTAAATTTGGTTTCTTACCTTATTCCTCTCCTCGAATGCACGCCCGATGCTAGATATCTCAGAAGAGTGTAATAACATTGCATCTGGATCAATACCCTCATCCATAAGAAGAGATGAAAAACCTCCTCTTTGAAATCCTGGTGTCTGTGGTGTACGATCAATTGTAGTCTCAGGAGGTCTAGAATCAACACATGTTTGTTGCGGAGGAGTTGTAGGAGGTATCAAAATATCCTCCTACCTTGAACTACCACCTCGCCCTGCATCTCCACCTCCATGGTTGCTACTAGTGGAGGGTCTCTAGAGTACTCATCTAATGAACTTTGGAATCTCCTCAGGAGGGATACCAAGTACTGTAGAAAAAGCCTGATATGAATCAACAAGATCACTCACTAAAAAGGAGCTCATCTCTCGTAGTAGATCCTCAGGTAACTATGCAATCTCCTCATGCGACAGTAGCTCATGACGAATATAAGGATCATAAAATGGATCTGAAGGATCAACACTAGGTGTGGTACGAGAATGCAATATATATCTACCAATGTGATCAAAGTTTATCTCGTCAACCTGAGTCACAATGGTGCCTATGCTAGAATACATGTCAACTCATGCATCCTCATCTGCCATATCTTCTGCGCCACCTGTGGTAAAATCCAAACCTTTTGGAAGAACCAAAAGTTTTTGACCCACCATTGCCCTCTTACTAGGGGTTTGTGGTAGATCAGGGTGTCTGAATTTATCTCTGAATCTCCCCTTACCTTGGCCAGCATGCTGTGGATAATCAGTGTAGTCAACATCATAACCTAGGTGAAATTCTGCAAATAATTGTTTGCAGAAATACTGTGGCAACTCATCCTTTTACGACCACATATGATGTGTCACCAACCATCTCAGGTATATGAACGGTGCGACAAGATCATCCTCATACCTAGTGACTCGATAACCTCTAACGACTCTAATATCTATTTGAAATGGGAACATGGATTTGACATTCGTAGAGGATACATCCCTATCTACTTGTCTTCATTTAATAGTGTCAGTGTAGGATTTTGCCAAGATCAAGGGCACAATGAAAAGCATAAAAGAGACAATAGAATGACAAGAACAAACTGTATTCTCATCAATATGCAAAATGAT
The DNA here is from genome assembly GCF_030272615.1 of Cryptomeria japonica. Classification (NCBI taxonomy): domain Eukaryota; kingdom Viridiplantae; phylum Streptophyta; class Pinopsida; order Cupressales; family Cupressaceae; genus Cryptomeria; species Cryptomeria japonica. The sequence goes on along the minus strand of NC_081405.1, from coordinate 700,710,832 downwards.
CAACTGGATTAACCAATACAATGAATATAGGCCTGCATATATAGGCAAGGCCATATGGATGTATGGGCACACAAATATGACATGTGGCTCAATGAGAAACAAGGGTAGGTGAGAAATACTAGGGGTAGGTAGGAGAAATAATATAATATTCCACAAGAGGTGGATGACCCATCGAATGTGGAGTGTAACAGCAAAATAAGACCACAAAAGGTGAAATTTCTCCTACAAGCTCTATCCCTAAGTGTCTCAAATCCAAACTACGAAGAGATGCATTATCCTAAGTTAACTTAAGTAAGTGTAATAATATCCAAAATGAATATTTATTTACACCAACACCCCCCCTTAAGTGCAACTTAAGGGAATGAAGACTCAAGTCAACAATGCAAGATGGGTCCCGACTACTAGGCCATGATAGGTACCCATGTACAATATGCAAATGCAAGCAAAACTATGCAATGCAATCTCTCACAAACGGAGAAAGGGAGAAAACCCAGTGGGAAAAAACTCCCCCCCAAAAGAGAGATGAATGTACAAAAGACTCTCAAAGAAGAAGGACAAAACCTCAAAGAGGAAAAAGTCCCCCCCATAAGAGAGGAAGGAGAAGTCAGCTGACCCCCCCTAATGACACATCCTGCACCCCCAAGAGAGCTCGCAACTGCTGGAACTTACTCTCGGTGAAAGGTTTGGTGAATATGTCAGCAACCTGCTCTGCTGTAGGACAATACTGCAAATCAATGACCTGCTCCTAGATGAGCTCTCGGATATAGTGCATATGAATCCCGATGTGCTTGGTCTGCTAGTGCTGGACCAGGTTCTTCAAGATCGCAATAGCACTCTGATTGTCGCAATGTAGAACTGTCGGCCGTGGAGTGGTGAATCCAAACCCTGTGAGAATCTGCTAGAGCCAAATGGTCTCAGTCACTGCATTAACATCGCCTTGATACTCAGCCTCAGTCAAAGAGAGAGCAATAGCATGTTGCTTCTTGCTTTGCCAACAAATGGGGCCCGAACCGAGGTGAAAACTATAACCAGAAGTAGACTTACGATGATCAAGATCGCCAACCCAATCAGAGTCTGTGTAACCAACCAAGCGAAGTCCTGTGCCTACTGCATAGTGAATCCCATAGTGATGTGTACCCTGGATGTAATGAAGGATGCGTTTGGTGGCTTTCCAATGAAGCTCATGTGGTTCCTGCATGAAGCGGGAAACCATGCCAATTGCAAATGAAATATCAGGGCATGTATGAGTCAAGTAGATGAGACTACCCACAAGCTGACGATACAAAGTGGCATCAACTAGTGGAGAAGAACACTAAACCTCAAGCTTGACTCCTGAAAGAAAGGGAGTCGAGGCAAGCTTACAATCAGCCATATGAAATTGTGCAAGTAGATCAAGAGCATACTTGGGCTGCGAGAGAGTAATCTCGGAAGGTGACTGTGAAATCTCTATCCCGAGAAAGTAGTGCAAAAGACCCAAGTCAGTCATAGCAAATCCGTCATGCAAAGCAGATTTGACCCTGCTAATGATGGATGAAGTACTCCTTGTAATGATCAAGTCATCAACATAGAGCATAAGTATCAAGTGAGAGTCATCCTGTCGCAAAATGTAGACATTCGGATCAGAATGACACCTGGTGAACCCTGCGGAGAGAAGAAAGGAATCCATCTTGGCGTACCGAGCCCTGGGGGCCTGCTTAAGGCCATAGAGAGATTTCCTTAGTCTGCAAACCAAGGAAGTATCCTGGATGAAACCCTGTGGCTGCTCCATATAAATCTCCTAATCAAGATCACCGTGAAGAAAAGCACTCTTCACATCCATCTGATGTATAGCCCAACCATGAGCTACAGCAATAGCAAGTGCCAAACAAATGGAGTTCATCTTGGCTACGGGTGCAAAGGTCTCAGTATAGTCAACACCAGCAACCTGCGAGAAACCTTTCGCAACAAGCTAAGCCTTATACTTATCCACACTACCATCTGCTGCAAACTTGGTCTGATAGATCCACTTACATCGAACCATCTTTCTCCCCTTAGGGAGATGGACTAAATCCCATGTGTTGTTCCTCATCAAGGAACTATACTCGTCCTCCATAGCTTGGTCCCACTCAGGAACCCCTGATGCTTCCCTAAATGTCTGTGGATTGGAAGCGGTAGAAATGAATGCATGTGGAAGATCCTGATGTTGTGATTGAGTTCTCCGTGTATTTGAAGGATCCCCAACTAGAGAAGCCGCAGACTCAAGTGTCTGTCGAGCCCAACGAGGTCTAGGTGGAGGTGGAGAATGAGGCTCCTCAACTGCAAGTGGACCCTGCGGAGGTGTAACCCTGGGAGTCAGAGTTGAAGGAGTCTCATCATCTGAATCACTAACATCACTATCCACAATGGAGGAAGGTGGAGGAGGTAGAGAGGCTAAGCTAGGAGAGCTTTCCTCAAAGTGAACACTCCTCTCAATGAATACCTCATGTGTCTTTGGATCCATCAATCTGTATGCCTTAACACCCTCAGGATATCCAACAAATATGCAAGGCCGACTCTGAGGTTCCAATGCCTTGCGTTTCTATGGAGGTATGCGAGCCCATGCTGGACACCCAAAGACTCTGAAATGTCTCACAATCGGTTTCCTACCAGCCCAAGCTTCAAAAGGAGTAATACCTTGCAAAGCTTTGTGAGGAACCCGATTCTGGATGTGTGTGGCACAACTGATAGCCTCTGCCCAAAAGGTGGGATCAAGAGAACATGCATGTATCATACAGGTAGCCATTTCTTTGAGAGTTCTATTCTTGCGTTCTGCAACCCTGTTCTGCTGTGGAGTGTATGCGACAGAATGCTGAAGATCAATCCCCTCAAATGTACAAAAATCCTCAAGTCTTTTGTTCACATATTCCCTTCCATTATCTGTGCGAAGAATCTTGACCACTTTCCCTGATTGCTTCTCCACACGAGTCTTGAAGTCCTGAAATCTGTCAAATACTTCACTCTTATGAATGAGAAAGTAGACCCAAGTGAAGCGGGAGTAGTCATCAATGAAGGTAAGAACATAGTGGGCCTTACTAAATGAAGGTGCTGGAAATGGACTTGCTACATCGCTGTGAACAAGTTGAAGAACTTCCAAAGCTCTCCAAGTTTTCCCTTTATCAAAGTTCTCTTCGGGATGCTTGCCCATGGAACAACTTGAACATACACCCTCTGAAAAACTGATTCAAGGTAGACTTGTGACCATGTCTTTAGTGCTTAGCTACTGAAGATAGCGGTAGTTGAGGTGACCAAACCGCTCATGCCATAGCTTACTTTCTGAATTTGAATGAGTAAGAAAGGCCCTAGAAGGTGAACTTGGCACAAAGTGGGTGAATGAATAAAGCCTTGAGTTGTCATTGACTTGTCCCACTGCTACCAAGGCATCATCATCAAGTTCCTTTACCACAACTGAATCTGGTGTAAACTCAACCTTTTTCCCATTCCCATAGTGAGTGATTTGGTAGATGGAGAGAAGGTTGGTAGACAAGTTAGGAACATAGAGAACATTCTCAAATGTTCCATCATCCATGTCAATTGAACCTTTCCCTTCAACCTCTACTTGAGTATCATCACCTATGTAAATGTGAGGTACCTTAGATGGCTCCAATGAAGAAAACTGCTCCTTTGTAGAACCCATGTGATATGAGGCACCCGAGTCAAGTATCCATTGCTGTGAAGAACCTGTTGTAGCCACAAATGCTTGCCCTTTTCCCTTAGACTGTGAGGAAGAGGAAGGAGTTGAATCCTTCTTTGTGTAGGCAGATGGCAAGTTGATGTTGTTTTTCTTAAGAAGATTGGTTAACTCATCAACTTGCTTTGTGTGGCATTGATGCTCATCATGACCATACTTCTTGCAATATGCACAAGTTGGTTTATCCTTCTTAGGTGGTGTCCCCTTCTTGGAAGAGGATGAAAAATCGCCTTGTGATGGAGAAGATGATTGTCCTTTTTCCTGGTGTGGCTTAGACTTAGAGTGCTTCTTGTTGTTGTTGGGATCTTTGCCTTGACTTCCTTGATTCCCTTGATTAGCCACCAAAGCCTTGGACTTTGAAGACTTGAGAAACCCCATGTTCAACAACTTAGATTGTTCCAATATCAACATTTCTGTGAAAGCATCAAATGAAGGCATAACATAAGAACTCCCCACTGTCAAATGATGAGTTTGGAAGCTAGACACAAATGCTGCATATTCTAGTGCAAGCTTGTCCAACAAGTTGAATATCAACTGAGCATCCTTTTTGTCAATTCCACAATCCTTAAGCTTTGCTCTTAGCTCATTTGCTTTGGTGACATAATTTTGGATTGTATCAAAACTTTTGGGATCCAAGTTGGTGAGCTCATTGTCAATCTAATAGCCTCTGATTTCATCAACTTGACCATACAATTTCTGAAACATATCCCAAGCCTCTTTGATTGTTTTACACTTCTCAATGTGAAAAATGAGGCCATCTGATACATACTTGCGCAAGGTTCCAAGAGCCATGCAATTCTTTGTGAGCCATTCTAATTGAGCATTTGGATCAGCCTTAGGATCAGGTGGTGTTGTTATTGTTCCATCTATGTAATGTGTGAGACCCTTTTCCATTAATTTACTCCATACTTTAATTTTCCACGATGCATAATTATGTGGAGTTAAAGGTGGAAATTTATTAGGACTCATTGCAACAAGAATGGAAAGAGCACAAAGAGAGGCACAATCACACAAGACACCCCCCCAAATTCACTCAATCAAAGAACCCCCCCCCAAATGTGATGATTTGGCACTTTATAATTAGTGCGTATACAATGGGCCACTTGCAAAAAATGGCAAAGTGGACTTCTGATTTAAAATTTTACAACTACCTTAATAAGGCCAAAAGAGACTCAAACTAATAATGCCAGAGATCTAACTAAGATCCAAGCAATTTACAAGTACCTAATAGGCCAAATAAGACCAATATCTAAAAGTACAATTTCCTCTCAAAATCTCTGAAATCTGATCATAGAATATGAAAGTAGATGAAAAAATAATCACTTTAAAAAAAAATGACACTTGAAAAGGAGGTCGTATGAGCTCAAACGAGGCCTTTGAAGTTGTAGAATTGAGGATTGGACAGGTATAGCTGAGAGAATCCAAGAATTCTAAAAAACCTATGCACCAAAATCAGAAAATAACCACACCATTGCAAAGATCATGAAATTCTAGCCCATTTCAAAAAAAATTGCACCAAAAAAGGAGCAAAAATGAGCAAGATATGGCCTTTCAAAGTTGGACTGCAAAACTGAAAAGCTCAATGGAGAGGGGTCAAAAAAATTTCAAAAAATGCTGATGTGGCACTGATTTCAGCAATTCATTGTGTTAAATTTGATGGCCATATGATCGTCGCGAAAACTTTGCCTCCCTGCTGACTGGGCGTCCGTACTGTACGGACTGTTGACTGGGTAGATGACCATGCAGTACGACTGACAGGGCATACGTATTTGATGTGGCACTGTGCAGGTGTACGGTTTTGCCCACGGGCCAGTGGCTGCCTGCCACGTGGCAGATACGGGGCCGCCTGTTTTAGTGGTTGCCGGAGAGGAGGGAGCGACCGGAGCCGAGGAGGTCGGCGACGGGCCGGGAGCCGAGGCAGTTGGCCGCTGTTCGGGAGTCGAGGCAGCCGGCAGTGGAAGACTTGGGCGGCGGCGGTGGCGGGTTGCAGCAGCGGCGGGGTGCGGTGGCGGCAGGGCGAGCGGCCGCTGTGCGGCGGGGAGTAAGGTGCCGTCGGCGGGACGTTGACTGGTGGTGTGGCCCGGCCGGTGGACGGACTGGCAGCACGGAGGAGATCGGTGGTGACGGTACTATCTGCAGCGCCCATACGACGGCCATGTGAACCTGCAGCAATGCAGGTACTAAAGGGCACTGGGGAGGGTCTGCGGACCCCCCAAAAATGAAAAAAAAACAATTTTTTTTTTTTTTTTTTTTTTGAAAATTTTGATCGCTTTTTTTTGTTTTTCAATTTTTTTTTTCGAAATCCATACGATAATAGCCAAAATGGGGAAAAAAAATTTCTCACCAAAATAGGTTGACTTTATAGTCGAAATTTATGGAAACGGCCTCCCGGATTCAATGGTGATGTCCAAATCGCTGTATGACGCCCCCAAAAAATGAAGATCACCAAATCCAAAAATAGAAGCCTTCCACGATGTCTCCAAGTACTATAGAAAAAGCCTGATATGAATCAACAAGATCACTCACTAAAAAGGATCTCATCTCTCGTAGTCGATCCTTAGGTAACTATGCAATCTCCTCATGCGATAGTAGCTCATGACGAATATAAGGATCATAAAATGGATCTGAAGGATCAACACTAGGTGTGGTACGAGAATGCAATATATATCTACCAATGTGATCAAAGTTTATCTCGTCAACCTGAGTCACAATGGTGCCTATGCTAGAATACATGTCAACTCATGCATCCTCATCTGCCATATCTTCTGCGCCACCTGTGGTAAAATCCAAATCTTTTGGAAGAACCAAAAGTTTTTGACCCACCATTGCCCTCTTACTAGGGGTTTGTGGTAGATCAGGGTGTCTGAATTTATCTCTGAATCTCCCCTTACCTTGGCCAGCATGCTATGGATAATCAGTGTAGTCAACATCATAACCTAGGTGAAATTCTGCAAATAATTGTTTGCAGAAATACTGTGGCAGCTCATCCTTTTACGACCACATATGATGTGTCACCAACCATCTCAGGTATATGAATGGTGTGACAAGATCATCCTCATACCTAGTGACTCGATAACCTCTAACGACTCTCATATCTATGTGAAACGGGAACATGGATTTGACATTCATAGAGGATACATCCCTATCTACTTATCTTCATTTAACAGTGTCAGTGTAGGATTTTGCCAAGATCAAGGGCACAATGAAAATCATAAAAGAGACAATAGAATGACAAGAACAAACTGTATTCTCATCAATATGCAAAATGATCAACTAGATTAACCAATACAATGAATATAGGCCTACTTATATAGGCAAGGCCATATGGATGTATGAGCACACAAATATGACATGTGGCTCAATGAGAAACAAGGGTAGGTAAGAAATACTAGGGGTAGGTAGGAGAAATAATATAATATTCCACAAGAGGTGGATGACCCACCGAATGTGGAGTGTAACAACAAAATAAGACCACAAAAGGTGGAATTTCTCCTACAAGCTCTATCCCTATGTGCACACTTCCCTAAGTGTCTCAAATCCAAACTACGAAGAGATGCATTATCCTAAGTTAACTTAAGTAAGTGTAATAATATCCAAAATGAATATTTATTTACACCAACAGTCAAAGACAGTGCAGGATAAAGAGGCATAAAAGTGATCAATATGATGGTCATCATATGGGTTGTATGATTGAGCAAGGCCAATCATATGCATAAGCTCATCTAAAATAGAAACCAACTTTTCCCTATTAGGAAGGACATGAGTGTTTTGAAAACCCCGCTCTAGCTTCGCTAGAGCAACTTGCAATTTGACAATAGTCTATGCACGAACACTTTCCCTATCCTCAGGAGTACTGCTAGGAGTTACAAACCTATGTGGGGTCTGTTGAGGATCAGGATGCACACTTTGCTCAGAAAAATGATGATCAAAACCACTAGAAGCCATGATGTCAAATGTATGAATATATATATATATATATATATATATATATATATATATATATATGAATTTGTATGTGTGCATACATTAAATAAAATTAAAAAACAAGAACTCATATACATATGTTACAAACAAGATGAATCATTGTACAAATATTCTTTAAAAATATATTATAAACATTTAAACGAATCAAATGTTGTTAAATAAACATTGAAAAGATTACATTTGTACATGTAAACATTCTAAACATTGAAAAAAATTACAATTTTCATATATACACATGTTTATTTAACATTCTAAACTTGAGATGAATCATGTGTTATATAAACAATGAAAAAATTGCATTCATACATGTAAAAATTCTAAACAAATCTATGCTAAGGGGTCAAAGGGGTCTTAAGGGATCCTATTAGGGGTCTTAAGGGGTCTTAAGAGGTCTTCAGGGGTCTTAAGGGCTCATAACTTGGTCTTTAGGGATCGCAATGGTCTTAATCCCAGTCATAGGGGTCTTAAGGGGTCATAGCGTAGTCTTAAGGGGTCAAAGACGTCTTAGTGGTCTTAAGGGGTCATAGTGGTCTTAAGGGGTCATAGTGGTCTTGAGGGTTCAAAGAGGTCAAAGGGGCTTAAGGGGTCCTATTAGGGGTCTTAAGGGATCTTAAGGGGTCTTCAAGAGTCTTAAGGGATCATAACTTGGTCGTAAGGGGTCATAGTGGTCTTAAGCCCGATCATAGGGGTATTAAGGGGTCATAGCATGGTCTTAAGGGGTCATAACTTGGTCTTAAGGGTTCAAAGAGGTCTTAGTGGTCTTAAGGGGTCATAGTGGTCTTAAGGGGTCATAGGGGTCTAAAGGAGTCTTACAATATAATGGGGCCTATTATGTGATAATAGGTCCTATTACAACATAATAGGGTCTATTATGTGATAATAGGTCCTATAATGTCGAAATAGGACCTATTATCACGTAATAGGTCCTATTATGTTGTAATAGGACCTATTGTGTGATAATAAGTCCTATTATGACATAATAGGTCCTATTACATGTAATAGGCCCTATTACAACATAATGGGGCCTATTATGTGATACTAGGACCTATTGTGTGACAATAGGTCCTATTATGTCGTAATATATCCTAGTATCACATAATAGGTCCTATTATGTCATAATACGACCTATTATGTCATAATACGACCTATTATGTGATAATAGGTCCTATTACAACACAATGGAGCCTATTATGTGATACTAGTACCTATTATGACATAATAGCCTAGCCTATTATGTGACAATAAGTCCAATTATGTCATAATACGACCTATTATGTGATAATAGGTCCTATTATATCGTAATACAACCTATTATGTGATAATAGGTCCTATTACAACATGTAAGAGGTCTTATTATCACATAATAGGGCCTTTTATGTGATAATAGGTCCTATTATGTGGTAATAGGGCCTATTATGTGATAATAGGTCCTATTATGTGGTAATAGGGCCTATTATGTGATAATAGGTCCTATTATGTTGTAATACGACCTATTATGTGACTATATGTCCTATTATGTGACTATATGTCCTATTATGTCATAATAAGACCTATTATCACATAATAAGTCATATTAGGGGCCTTAAGGAGTCTTACTTGGGGTCAAAGAGGTCTTAGTGGTCTTAAGCCCAGACATAGGGGTCTTAGCCTAGGTCATAGTGGTCTTGAGGGTTCAAAGAGGTCTCAGTAGTCTTAAGGGGTTGAAAACCTGGGTCTTAATATCATAATAGGTCAGGTATTACGACATAATGGGGCCTATTATATAATACTAGGACCTATTACGACATAATAGGACCTATTATCACATAATAGGTCCTATTATGACATAATAGGACCTATTGTCACATAAGAGGTCCTATTACGACATAATAGGACCTATTGCCACATAATAGGTCCTATTACAACATAATAGGACCTATTATGTGACAATAGGTCCTATTATGTCGTAATAGGACCTCTTATGTGACAATAGGTCCTATTAAGTTGTAATAGTACCTATTATCACATAATAGGTCCTATTAGGGGTCTTACTTGGGGTCAAAGAGGTCTTAGTGGTCTTAAGCCCAGTCATAGGGGTCTTAAGGGGTCATAGTGGTCTTGAGGGTTCAAAGAGGTCTTAAGGGGTCAAACCTAGGTCTTAATATCATAATAGGTCCTATTACGACATAATAGGGCCTATTATGTGATACTAGGACCTATTACGACATAATAGGGCTTATTATGTGATAATAGGTCCTCTTATGTTGTAATAGGACCTATTATCACATAATCGGACCTATTATGTCGTAATAGGACCTATTATCACATAATAGGACCTATTATGTTGTAATATGACCTATTATGTGATAATAGGTCCCATTAGGGGTCAAAGGGGTAGATTAAGGGGTCTTAATATCATAGTAGGTCCTATTAGGGGTCAAAGGGGTAGATTAAGGGGTTTAAATGCATGTTCAATCCAAGTTATGTTTTGCATAATTCAACAATGGGAAAGTTGTTGCAAAAGTTTTAAGTTTTCAAGATGTTTTGAATTATTCCTATTATTCAAAAGAAAAAAAAAATTGAACTTAAATGATTGTATAGAATAAAAAAAATTTGACAAAACATGAAAAAAACTTTATATTTTACATATATATATTAAAAACATGAAAAAAACATTATATTTTACATATATATGTATATATATTTAAAAAACCATTTAAAACTTTAAAAAAATAAAAGGGATACTTAGCCCTACCTAACTCGGTCGAAGGTTGTCCTAGCCCCTCACTCACTCCAAGTTTTTTGGACTATGGAAATGAGGGGTTAGGAGATCGTGGGGGGTATATATGAAGGGGGGGCACAGTTGAGTGGTACTTGGCCGAGAAGGACTCAGTCGAGCCCCCCCGCCACTTGCCCTCCAAATAGGCTCCACGTGGAGCCATGCGAATTCGGTTGGGTTCCACTCGACCGAGTGGTGCTCATTTTTTGTGTCCCACTTAACCAAAAGTGGGACACAGGTCCTTACTTTTACCCTTTGAGAATTCTTCTAAAATTGGCTACAACAAGGATTGGGAGAAAGTTAAATTGGTTGGGGAATTGTTGGTTGAATCTGGGTTAGTTAAACCAACTGATGCTCACTTTTCCCATTCTCTTCCATGATTATTCTTTCCTGGAATGTAAGGGGGTTGAATAACATCCCTCAACAAAAGGCTATTCATGACTTGGTGGCAGCTCATTCTCCAAATATTTTTTGTGTCCAAGAGACTAATATTTCAGTTGATTCCTTGCTTCAGTGTGCTTATCGTATTTGGTATTTTGGTCTGTATCAAATTATTGGTTGTCGGGGTTGTTCTGGAGGTATGGCTCATTTTTAAGACCCACAAAAGATCGTTCCTCTTTGGTGGGTAACTAGTCACTCTACTCTCTCTATGGTGGCCTCTATATAAGAATCTAGGGAGATTGTTTTGGTCACTACTATGTATGCTCCTATTGATATTCATGGTAAAATTAAGCTTTGGTCTCATATTAAGTATGTTAGATCCTATGTTCCTCACTGATAGGGAGGATCTCACAAAACAGTTGCACCTTGTTTATTAGGCAGGTAAAATATGTTTTAGTGGGCTTCCATCCTTGTTCACACCCTGCTCTTGTCTAATATCAAGTCAAACAACTAAACTCCTTTGGAGTGCTCCCTATCAACTTGTTTGCTCCTATTACTCACAAGCATGGCTATGATTCACTAGAGTAAATCCAACTTCAAGTTGTCAAAACCTCCAACAGCCACCTTCAGGGGTCTTAGGGGGTTTAAAGAAGGTGTTTCAATTCCATCCATGTGGTTCTTTGATTGGTCCCTCTCCATTTTCCCACCGCTTTCTCTTATTCCTATTTTATAGGCCTAGTAGCCCTAGAGCCCCTATTAGCCCTACCTTCCCGGTTTTTGTTCAATTTCTCATAAAACTTCAAAAATACCTCCCAAAGGCTTTAGTGATCTAGATACCCTTTTAGAAAAACTTTTAAGTTCAGTAGGGTAGGTTGTCTGGCATGTCGGTACAGGTACAAACACCAAAAATGGCTCTTTTTGAGGGTTTGAGAGTTAACAATCTTCTCCAATAGGGTTTATTGGTTTCTACACCCTGTCACACCTCCCTGCTTCTACTGAGACTCCATTAGGATTCTTTCTTTCATACAAAACACTTTGCACATCCTCATTTTGTCTTCCCTGCAAACAATGGCAAAAATGATAGTCATATTCCTAGTCGGACTATGGTAGAGCTCGCCTAAGATATGTTGGCAAATGGCTCCCAAGAAACTTCCAAGACATTACAAAGAATATGTACAATATATAGAGGGTCCATTAATTTAATCCCAAGGGCCATTGAACAAACACAATGAGATTTCAAGTTGAAACCATGTCTAGGGTCTTAAACCCTTGCTCAGACCGAGAGTAGTGCAATAGAAGATAATTTGTAATAAAACACTAAACCTGCACTAAGAAAGAATAAAATCACTTTCTGAGCAACAAAACAACATATACTAAACTACCATGAAATGGCAGTACCAAGATCAGATCATCTGGTACGGACTGCTATTACCAAAATGATAAAATCTTATGCAAAAACCTAAAAAATTGCCTTCAAATATTATTCAAAGTCTGATCATGGAACTTCCAACCCATTTACAATAATTGAAAAATAATTTTATATGCCTCCTTGCTCATAAACAACCCCCCATCGGTTTTCTAACCACCGATTTGATCAATTTTGAAAAGTTGCAAAAAATTGTCAAGCAACAATGACAACTTTTGCTCCATTTTGCATTTTTGCAACTTATGCATTTATATTCACTCTAAAATCCCTAGGATGGTTCCCTAACATAAAACTAACATGACCAAATGCTTAATGAGACCTTACAATATTTTTACAGTATTTTGCAAAATAATGTCATTTGTGGCTTACAAGGGCACATTGGCCAAAACTGAGAAAACAAACAAACCTTGTTGAAAAACACACTTCAAATAACTCTGAAACAACTTTGTGACCTATCAATAGTCCATTGTTCATTTATTGATCCAAACATGATCGCTCACTCCAAAATTTTGAAAAATGCATTAATAAAACTAGATAAAACTAGGTGCTCTTGCACCGTACTCCCCCAATGAGAAAGAAGTCAAGTGACTCCTTTAGGCAACAAAGGGAGGGAAATTCCAACAATAGGAAATTCTACTCTAGGTTCCCAAGTGGCCTCAGATTCTGGAAGATGTTGCCACTTGATCAAATGTTCCACATAGGTGGTATGCCTAGTCTTCTTGAGGATTCTTGAATCCAATACCTTCTCAACATGTAGCATAGATGTAGGTGGTAAAGGCAGGTCTAAAAGTGATTGAGAGACCTCTGAGACTCTACTACATTCCTATGGAAGTGTGTCTTTGTATTTCACCAAGTCTGCAACATTAAAAATAGGAGATAAAGCCTTGTCCTCGGGTAGATCTAGTTTGTAGGCATTTTGCCCATACTTAGCTAAGTCCTTACATGGTCCAATCCTCCTCATTTGAATCTTTCTAGAGAAACCTTTCCGAAGCCTTTCCTTTCTCAAATGAACCATGACCAAGTCACCAACAACAAATTGAACATCCCTCCTCTTTTCATCCAATCTGTCCTTAATTCTTTGAGAAGATGTAGGCAAATTCAGCTTGATGGATGATCTGATCCCAAGCTTGTCCATAATATTTTGTCAAACACCTGAGAAGGTTTCCAAGTGTCCTATTTACCACCTCTACTTTTCCATCCATTTGGGGATGGTAGGTTGAGTTGAAAGATAAGTTAATACCCAATCTCTGCCATAAAGTTTCCAAAAATGACCAATGAATTTTGCTTCTCTATCTGATACTATATTGATGGTTAAGCCATGAATCCTAATGACTTCCTTGAAAAACAAATGAGCAATATAGCTAGCATCATGAGTCACCTTACATGGAATGAAATGGGCCATTTTTCTAAATCTATCTACTACAACATATATACTATCAAATCTTGATTTGGTCTTGGGTAAACCAACAACAAAGTCCATACTTACACATTCTCATGGATGGTTTGGGATAGGTAAAGATTGATAGAGTCCAGCATTAGAAGAGGTCCCCTTTGCCTTAAAAAAAACCACACATTGCTCCACATATTTTCTGATATCCCTTTGCATCTTTGGCCAATAGTAGAATCTTTGGACAAGTTCCAAAGTCTTATTCAACCCAAAATGTCCACTTTAACAACCATTGTGCTTCTCTTGCATCAAATTTTCTCTCATGGATCCTCTAGGTACACAAAGCTGTCCTCCTCTAAACAAAAGACCATATTGTAAGGTAAAATCTGCATATTCACCATGAAAATGATTTCTAAACTCTTGACAAACCTTGTAGATGGCAGCAAAGTCTTCATCATCTTGGTATAACCCTTTGAAACTATCCAATCCAATGCTCTTGAGCTGCACTTCTTGAACTGTTAGCAACCTTCTACCTAATGCATCAAAAAATTTATTGCATTGACCTTTCTTATGTTTAATGGTAAAAGTATTGGACTACAAATACTCTACCCATTTGATATGCATATGATTCAACTTTTCTTGTGAGTTGAGAAAACTAAGAGCTTGGTTATCAGTATATACCACAAATTCCTTAGGTAATAGATAATGCCTCCACTTTCTAAGTGATTGTATAAGTGCATATAACTCCAAATCATAGGAATAATACCTTTTCTTGGCTTCATTGAGCTTTTCAATGAAAAAATTCTATCGGTCTATTGTCTTGACTTAGGACCACTCCAATTGCTATATTGCTTGCATCACATTCTATGGTGAAGAGATTGTAAAAGCTTGGAAGAACAAGGATAGGTTGAGTAGCCAGCTTTGTCTTCAAGATATCAAATCATTTTTGTGCCTCTTTTATCCATTGAAACTTAGTCTTTACACCTCCTTTGATTGTATCAAGCATTGGTGCACATATCTCACTGAACCCTTTGATGAACTTCCTGTAAAATTGTGCCAAACCATGAAAACTCCTCACTTCACTTTTTGTTTTAGGTGTAGGCCAACTGATTATGGCTTCCACCTTTGAGGTATCCATTTTCAAATCACCACTTGAGATTACAAACCCAAGATATACCAACTCCTATTTCATGAACTCACATTTCTCCAAGTTGATAATTAGTTGATTATCACATAATTTCTTCAATACAATCTCTATATGCTTAAGATGTTCATCTTTAAACTTACTAAAAAGCAAGATGTCATCTAAATAAACAACAACAAATTTACCAATGTAATCCTTGAGTAATTCATTCATGAGTCTCATGAATGTGCTAGGGGCATTTGTGAGTCCAAATGGCATAATAAGACATTCCTAAAGTCCTTTTGTGGTCTTCAATGTTGTCTTCCATTCATCTCCCTCCTTGATTCTGATTTGGTAGTAGCCACTCTTGAGTTCTATCTTGGTAAAATACTTAGCACCCCCTAAACAATCCATCAAATCTTCAATTCTTGGAATGGGAAACCTATACCTGATTGTAATCTGGTTGATGACTCTTGAATCAGTGCAAAGTCTCCAAGCACCTCCCTTCTTTGGTGTCAAAATGGTGGGAACTACACATGGGCTGATGCTCTTCCTTATCAGACCATTGTCCAAGATTTCTTCGATTTGTTTAGCTACCTCTTTATTTTGCTCCGGTGTCATTTTGTAAGCTGCCTTATTGGGCAATGAGGCTCTAGGTATGAAGTCAATTTGGTGACTTATGGCACATTGAGGAGGTAAGGTTACAGGTGTTCCATCACTTATGATGTCCTTGAACTAATTTAGTATTTGCTGCACTTCATTAGGAATACTTACTTGCTTGTCCTTGTTTTCCTCTTTTGGTTTCACAACAAGGGCAAAACCCACTCCTTCTCCCCAACTAATAGCACATTGGAACCCTTAGATCTTCTCTCTTCTTGATCTCCTATGGACTGAATTTTATAGGTAACTCCATCTTTTTGAAAAGTATAGGAATTCTTTTCCCCATGGTGTTTTACTTTCCTATCAAATTGCCAAGGCCTACCTAGGAGTAGGTGGCATGAATCCATTGGGAAGATGTCACACATTGATTTTGTCCTTGTAGCCTCCTACATTGAACTCCACCCACATTTGTTCATTCACTAAAACATGTTTCCCCTTGTTGAGCCATGTAACCCTATAAGGATCACTATGTGGAATTCTTTGCAGGTTGAGTTTTCTTACTTCTTTTGACACTATGTTATCAGTGGAACCTGAATCCACGTCCACTCTACACACTTTACCCATGATCTTGCACTTTATCCTAAACAAGGATCTTCTTTGGCTAGCTTCCTCCTTAACTGGTTCTTTGATCAAAACTCTTCTCATCATGAGATTCTCTCCAACCTCAGAATCTAAACTCACTTATGATGTCTTCACATTTGCTGCATCTTCCTAAATGTAATTTACTCTCTTTCAGCTCCTTGGGATGAAGAAGACTTCTCAGGACATCTATAGGCTGGGTGTCCAAGTTGATGGCAATTGTAGCACTTCATTGTGGTGAAATAGGAACCTCTTCCTGATCCACTAGACCTTCCTCTACTAGAGTTTCTAGATCCCCTTCCTCTATAGTTTCTCTTGTTGTTGGAACCCCCACTCTACTCTACTAACTTGGATTCCCCTTGGGATCTTTGGTCTACATTTCTTCCACCATAGCTACCTCTATGACCTCTGCCATCTCTTCCCCTACCTCTACCTATATTGCTTTGCTCTTTTTTCTTTTTACTCTTCTCTCCCACCTTTAGTGCCAATTGATAGCACTTATGGATAGTACTAGGACACAACAAACTTAGCTCTTCTTAGATATTCCACTGCAAACCATTCAAGTACCTAGCTACCTTGATGCTTTCATCTTCCAGCATCTTATATCTCAAACATAACTTCTAGAATTCTTCAGTGTAGCTGCTCACATCTAGTTCTCTTTGTCTCAAATTTTGTCTTCTCTTGTCTAATTGAATTTCATTGTCTTCACTCTTCAGGGATATAGGCTTCTCTCACCTTGGCTATCATTCATTTCCAAGTAGCAATTGGGTTCTTACCCTCGTTTTGCCTCTCCTCTTGGATGAACTTCCACCAAGTCAAGGTTTCTCCTCTCAATCTAGATTTGGTTACCTTCACCTTTTGTACTTCACTAATTCCATCACATTCAAAGTGATTCTCCAACCCTTCAATCCATTCCATAACCAATTCTGGTTCCATTTTTCCACAAAAAAGTGGCACTCCTTCTAGCGACTTACCTCCTAAGGCTTTGATGGCTCTAAGGAAAGGTTCTTTAGGTAGAATAGTATCTCGTTCAGGTGTGCCATCATCTTCTACCACTTCTTTACCCTTTCCTTCATTGATTTTGATAGTTACCTTCTCAGTCTTGTCTTCTACTTCACCTAATTTGTTCTCCAATTGTTGCAATCTTACCCTGAGGAGTCTATTCTCTTCATCTTGGTCTTCTACCTTTTTGGCTAACTCTACATGTTTACCATCCTAAGGCTATTTTCACCTATTGACTCAGTCTCTGACTTCAACTGGTTTCTTCCCAAATCTTAACTTGCTTTGATACCACTTTGATGGGGAGGATCTCAGAAAAGAGTTGCATCTTGTTTATTAAGTAGGTAAAATATGTTTTAGTGGGCTTTCATCCTTGTTCAGACCCAACTCTTGTCCACTATCAAGTCAAACAACTAAACTAATTTGGAGTGCTCCCTATCAACTTGTTTGCTCCTATTACTCACAAGCATGGTTGGGATACACTAGAGTAAATCCAACTTCAAGTAGTCAAAACCTCCAACATACACTTGCAGGGGTCTTAGGGGGTGTAGAGAAGGTGTTTCAATTCCATTCATGTGGTTCCTTTATTGGTCCCTCTCCATTTTCCCATCGCTTTCTCTTATTCCTATTTTAGAGCCCCTATTAGCCCTAGAGCCCCTATTAGCCCTACCCTCCCAGTTTTTGTTCAATTGCTCATAAAAATTCCAAAACACCTCCCAAAGGATTTAGTGATCCGGATACACTTTTGGAAAAAATATTAGGTTCAGTAGGGTAGGCTATCTGGTATGTCCATATAGGTACGAACCCCAAAAATGGTTCTTTTTTAGGGTTTGAGAGTTAACAGTCTTCTCCAATAGGGTTTATTGGTTTATACACCCTATCACACCTCCCTGCTTCTACTGAGACTCCATTAGTCTTCTTTCTTTCATGCCAAACACTTGGCACATCCACATTTTATCCTCCCTGAAAGGAATTGCAAAAATGACAGTCATATTCCTAGTTGGGCTATGACAAAGCTCACCAAGGATATGATGGCAAATGGCTTCCAAGAAACCTCCAGGACATTACAAAGAATATGTAAACTATACAGAGGCTCCATAACTTGAATCCCAAGGGCCATTGAACAAACACAATGGGATTTCATGTCAGAAACATGTCTAGGGTCTTAAACCTTGCTCAAACCGAGAGCAGTGCAGTAGAAGATACTTTATAATCAAACACTAAAATTGCACTAAGAAAGAATAAAATCACTTCCTAAGAAACACAACAACATATACTAACTACCATGAAAGGACAGTACTAAGATTAGATCATCTGGTACGGACTGTTATTACCAAAATGACAAAATCTTATGCAAAAACCTAAAAAATTGCCTTCAAATGTTATTCTCAGTCTGATCATGGAACTTCCAACCCGTTTACAATAATTTCAAAAGAATTTATATGCCTCCTTTCTCATAACCAAACCCCCATCGGTTTCCTAACCACCGATTTGATCAATTTTGAAAAGTTGCTCAAAAAGTTGCAAAAAGTTGTCAAGCAACAATGACAACTTTTGCTCCATTTTACATTTTTGCAACTTATGCATTTCTATTCACTCTAAACCCCCTAGGATGGCTCCCTAATATCAAACTAACATGACAAAATGATTAATGAGGCCTTACAAATATTTTTACACTATTTTATGAAATAATGCCATTTGTGGCTTACAAGGGCACATTGGCCAAAACTGAGAAAACAAACAAACCTTGTTGACAAACACACTTCATATAACTCCAAAACAACCTTGTGGACCTATCAATAGTCCATTATTCATTTATTGATCCAAACATGATCACTCACTCCAAAATTCTGAAAAACGCATCAATAAAACTAGATAAAACTAGGTGCTCCTGCACCACTCACTTTCCTTGGGTTTTAGCTGGTGATTTCAATTCAGTGTTAAGTTTGGAAGAGAAAAGGGGAGGGTTGGATTTGAATGGGTCCTAAATCTGATCTCTTTCAAGTGAATGTTGATTCCCTTGCTTTAATTGATGTCAAACCATTTAATGGGGTCTTTACTTGGAATGATAGACGATGTGGAGAAGATGTTATCTCAAAACAGTTGGATAGATTCCTTGTTTCTTACTTTTGGGTGGGTGGGAGCTTGATTGCAAGTTTTAAGATTCTTGATTAGTGGGGCTCGGATGATTGGCCAATTAAATTTTCAGCAGTTTCTTTTGGAGCTCCTAAGAATCATCCTTTCAAGCTCCAACTTATGTGGCTTCTTGATTCATCCCTCCATTATTTAATAGCTCAATGGTAAAAAGATGGCAACCCTTCCTATGGTACTACTATGTATTCCTTTGTTAATAAATTGTAATTTGTTAAATTTGAACTTAAATGATGGAATAGGACATGTTTTGGTAACCTCCATGCCAGGAAAAGGAATGTTCAAGTGCACCTTAATGTTATCACTCGCCAAATTTAGGATTTTGTTTTCTTGGAAGCTTTAGGCAGGGTTGAATTTGAGGTCATGAGAGAGTTAGAGGAGTGGGAACTTTGTGAGGTGATTTTTTGAAAATAGAAGGCTAAGGTTGATTGGCTTCCGGAAGGCGATAGGAACACAATTTTTTTTTCATAATTCTGTTTAGGCTTATTGGAATATGAGTTATATTTCCTCTTTAGTTAATTTTGAAGGCATTCAATTATCTTCTCTTTAGGCTTTATCTTGTGAGGCTACTCAATACTATTCAGCTCTATTCTTTGAGGATTCACCTCCTGCTGAAGTTGAAGAGAATATGATCATTGCTTGTATGCCCTCTCTTGTCACTCATGTGCAAATGATTTCCTCATATGCCTGATCTTTCTATCTGAATTGGAAGAAGTTATTTTTGGGATGTATAAGGGCAAAACTCCAGGTCCGGATGGATTTCCTATAGATTTTTTTTCAAGAATTATGGGATAATTAATTTGGATTTGTTAGAGGTGGTATGAGAATATCTTGGTAGTAAACAAATGATCTAAGCCTTGAATTCTACTTTTCTTGTCCTTATTCCAAAAAAAGAAGGTGCTAATCATTTGGATTTTTAAGGCCCATTTCTCTTTGTAATGTGGTGTATACAATCATTACTAAATTGATTGTAGAGAGGCTCAAAATCTTCCTTCCATCTTTTATCTTGGATGAGCAAGGGGATTTTGTGGCTAGAAGATAAATTTTGGATCAGGTGGTGATTGCTTTTAAGTCATTCACTCTATTGCGACTTCTAAGGAGAAATCTATGTTTATCAAACTAGGTATGGCTAAGGCCTATGATAGAGTTAAGTGGTGGCTTTTGCTGAAAAATCTTTTATCCTTTGCCTTTTGTTCTAAATAGGTCAATTTGACGATGAGCTAAGTTACTTCTTCATCATTCTTGGTTATTATTAATGGAGATCCCTCTGCCTTATTTGGTGCTTCTAGGGGCCTTCACCAAGGGGATCCTTTGTCCCCCTATTTGTTTATTATTATGGTTGAGGGCCTTGGTAGATTTCTCAAGTCTCAAGTTTCTCGAGGCGTGATTAAGGGGTTCCTAGGCTTTCCCTTCTCCAATTTGTGGATGATACCACTCTTATGGGGATTGTTCGCCTTCATGAAGCTAAATCATTTAGGTGGGCATTAGATATCTATTTATTTGTTTAGGCCCAAAAGTCAATGAGCATAACTCTTCTATCTTATTTTTTCACACTCCAAAATCTATTCAGAGAAGTACTGCTAATATTTTGAGGTTTCAAATAGGTTCTCTCCCATTAATCTACCTAGTTATTCCTCTTGTTGTTGGTAGAAAACTCAAACCATTCTAGCAAGACTTTCTCGATAAGTTGCAAATGAAGGTTCATCATTGGACTCATCATTGGTTTTCCACTGCTGATAGGGTGACTCTTCTTCAATCAGTGATACATGCTCTTCTTATCTATAGGAGTTTTTTTCAAGTGGCTCCTATGTATTTCCTTAAGGAATTTTATCCTCTCTCGTGTCAACTCCTTTGGAGAGGCCGTAATTTCTAGACTTCTAAGTGGAGTTTAGTTAAGTGGGAGTCTATTTGTATGCCAAAGAAGGAGGAGGGACTTGGTCTTCATTTTGTTGTGTTGAATGGGCAAGATCTCATGGCCAAGTTATATTGGCATTGGTGTACCAGTTAGCATCAACTTTAGGCTCGTATTATCATGCATAAGTATCTAAAAGGGGTTATTTTCTTGGATGTTCCTCGCTATCCATTGGAGGGAAGGGGTTTTATGATTTGGCACACTCTGAAGACCGGGGTTCACCTAATTAAGAGTGGTCTATATTGGATTTGTAATAAGGGCTCTGAAGATCTTTTTTGGTTGGATTCTTGGGATGGAAATCCTCCTATTCTTTCTTTGTATCCACGTCTTCAACCCCTTTTTGATAGTTTTATTATTGCTAGTTAGGATAAGGTACGTTAGAGATTTTTAAGATTGCTCAAAATTTAGGATCAATGGTTGGTTGTAGATGGAAGGATCCTTGTGAATGGTCGCCAAGTGGTTGGGATGAAGACCAAGAAGAGTTGTATTGGATTTTGGTTGCTCATGTTTGCAACTCCTTGGAGGGACAAGATGTTTTTTTCAGGGGAAATGATTCTTCTAGTAAGTATTTTGTTTCTGTAGGGTATCTGGAGCTTGATAGACAGTTGTTTGGTGCCTTTGGGTTGCCCTGGTGGAAGTAGGTGTGGAACAAGTTTTCTTGGCCCAAAAGAAACTTCTCCACGTGGCTGGTGGTTCAAAACCAATGTCTTACTTGGGATAACCTATGCAAGTGGGGCTTCCTGGGTCCCTCGATGTGCATTTTGTGTCAAAATAGTGAGGAGTGTGTTTCTCATCTTTTTTTTCAATGCTCTTTCTCCAAGGAGATCTAGCACCTCTGGTGGGGCATTTGGAATCAAGTCTTCTAGAATGTGTCTTCTTTGGCCGAGTTTTGGGATCTTTGGGGTAAGGATCTTGTCAAGACTTATTTTCTTCAAGTTGTCTAGTCTTTGGGTCCTACCTCTATCATTTGGCATATTTGGTTGGAGAAGAATCATAGGATTTTTCATGGTGTTAGAATGGTTTCTCAAAACTTGTGGTTAAAAATTATTCATTCTCTTCAACAGACTATTTTGGCAAGGTATGATTTGGTTGGATGTGTGGATCTTGAATAGGAATTGCTATTTGCAACCATCTCAATTTTCCTCTTCAAGGAAGTGTTTCATTGTGTGCTAGGCTAGTAATTCGAAATATATGTAGACATCCTCTGTGGAAGTTAAATTAGGAGGGTCATTGGACCCCTCCTCCTTAGGGAATTTTAAAAAATTGACGTTGATGTTTCATCATGAGGGAATCTTGGTCATGCTAGTATTGGTGGGGTTGGTCATGATAATTATAGAATTTTTTCTATTTATAATATTCATACTAATAATTTAATGGAGGCTCTTTCCATCTTGTATGTTTTGGATCGTGGTTGTAGTCTTGGTTGGCGTAGGATTATTTATGAATCTGATTCTCAGGTGGTGTCAACTTTACTAAATGTTTGACAACTTGATGATGTTAGTTGGCACTTAGTTGTGGTTATTAAATAGATTCTTCAATTGTGTGGCTCTTTGGATTTTTTATACTTTTATTCATATTCCTAGGGAGTGGAATTGAGTTGCATATTATCTGGCCAAATGGGCTTTTGATTAAATGCAGAATTCAATTATTGTGGACTAGGGATAGTTGTAATGTAGAAGCACCTAGGACTTAGGCTCATAGTCCTTCCACAATTTTGTCTTGTACTGACCTTAGCCAAGTCAGGTTCCTAATAAGGACTCCAGGAGGATCCAAGGTGTGTGTTTGATGTTTGATTTGAGTCAACTGTAGGCCTAGTTGAGTTGGTTTTCTTCATAGGTTTGCACTTTGTGAATAGGTAGTAGTTTAAGTAGTTGAAGTGGCCTTCTTGATGGTCAACAGTGGCATAATTTGGTGTGAGAATTAGAGAGGTTTAGAATGGTCTTAGGAATGCTTAAAAATTCATGATTAATGACTTGAAATAGGTTGCTTAGGTTGGAAAAGAAAAATGTGGAAAGTTGTAAACGTTGTCATGACAACTTTTGTCCTAAAAGAGCTTAGCAATGGAGTTAGAGATAGCACAATTCCCTAGAATGACTCCACATGTGGGGAATACTATTTAAACCTCCTCTTGCATAGTTACCAAGGTTGGAAGTTTGATTTTGTATGATTGACAATGTGAAACTACTCATTTTTCAAACTGTTATCACTGTTTTTGGCTTATTTTGCTTAAAATGTGAATACAAATGGATTAAATCCATTGATACAGTTTTGGATTGTAGTTCTTTGGTGTTTTCTAGTGTCATTTGATTCATTTCATTCTTTGTAGTTAGTGTGTGTTAGTACTTTCTTTGTTTTGTTTCCAATTAGCCAATTTCGGCTTGTAAATAGCAATTTCATGTAAAATGGTTGCCCCATAAAATCCCTCCGTGCTACCATCACGGCCTATTGGGAAATGGAAGGAAACCCATTTTAAAGTGTAAATATGTTGGGAGGAGTTCTGGAAGTGGAGATTAACATGGCTACCACCTTGTTCTAGGTGGGTTCAAGAGCAACCTGGCTAGAGAAGACAGGGTGAAAATTGAGTGCATAGTGTAGAGGTGATTACTAAACCTTGGCCAATCCATTTGGGATGATTCATGAGGTCTATATAGAGTTCCAGTATCAAGGAGAAACCTTGACAAGTCATCTAGATGCCCGTTTCTCAAACTTGACTAGTCAATGCTGGTTAAAGGCCTAGAAACCCTACCAAACCCTCATTTTTGGGTTAGGGCATTGTACGACGAGTTGGAAGACCAAAAAAAAAAAATATCTTAGGTTTGGGTGAGTTTTTGAAGAAAAACCAATCTTGTTGTAGGGTCTTTTGGACCGATACCCTCAAAACCCTTGAAAACCAGTTTTTGGACGCCTAATAGGGGCTCATTCCTTGTAGCCCTATTTCTAGGGAAATTGGTGAAATTGGTAAGGAAGAAAGTGAATGCCAAACCAAAAATGGACCAAATTGAACTCAACCCATGGTAAATTCCACCTCCACACCTCTGCAATGACTCACAACAATATGCGAGTAAAATTGACAAGTTGTTGTCAAGATAGCAAATTGAGTATATGGGAAACACTTTGAAATGGTAGGGTTCCTAGTCAAACACTTATTGCAAACACCTTGAGATTGGAAAAGAGAAATTCCTAGAAGAGATTGGGAAGGACTTGGAGGTCTTGGAGCATAGCTAGACCTGGTGAGGTTGGTGGAATTGAGCAACACCAACTAGGTGAAGTGTGAGCAAGCTAGTTAGGTAAACCCTAACAAGTTGCCTCCAACTTTGTCTCATATGTTAGATAAGTTAGTGGAGAATGACAGGTTGGTGTAATTCTTTGTATCTCTTTTTTTGATTGAATAAATTTTTACCCCTCTTTTAGTCATTTAATTATAAAAAAAATGAGAGTAAAATTATATCAAATTATACATAATGCAGTATAAAGAATAAAGTATAGTAACACACGAGGGATAATAATTCTAACATTTCTAGATTTGAAATTAATTATGTATGATTTTTTTTGTTATAAATTTTGATCAATTAATAGAATTATTATGTTTTAGTTTATTTATCATGAATTATGTTAATTTTTTTTCTTTATATATTCCCTCTTCCCTTGGACAATTTTATGGTACACCAAGCACAACATTTAACAAGATTACCTTTTTTTATTGTAGTCTGTAATGTCGTAGAGGCATATTTGAAAGCTATAGAAGCTTCTTAGAGTTCTAAGGACTTCACTAAAACTTTTATTATGATTATTTTATATTTGCTTTTTTAAATATATGTTTATCTTTTCTTCTTTTTGGCTAATTTAGATTCTACATAAAAAGTCTCAAAAGTGAGGAATGCTACAACTCCAACACCGAACAGTTAGATAGACCCAATAATTTTAGTACCATTTCTTTTGGTGTCATTAAATAGTCTCATTTTTCACTCTACTTTATATATATGTTTACCTCTATGTATGATAAGTTATATAGGAAGTTTTGATATATTAAGAGAATTTATATTCCATTTCATCACTTGTTCATGTACCTTTAGCTATATAGGGAGGTGTGGTATATTTCATTGTTTGATTTATTACATATATAACTATATCAAAAGGAAAGAATGATGAATTGGAGTAATAAGGGTTTCTTCTAGGAGACTTAAAGATAAACTAATTGTATATGGTTTCTTGAATATGGGGTTTAGGGTTTTATGGTTTGAGGTTTGGGGTAAACTTTTTACAATATACATTACATTTATGATTTAGGGTTAGGGTTTTCGATCTCAATTTAAGGGCTTAATGTTTGAGGTTTTACCAATTTTAATAGTGTATAGGGTTTGAGGTTTCTAGGGTAATGGATTTGGATTTAAATTTTATGATTTAGGGTTCAACATGTAGGATTTTCTTGTTTTAAGTTTAGTGAATATAGAGGAACTAAGGTTTAAGGGTTTAGAACTTATCTATGGATACGATTTAGGGTTTAAGATGCCTATGACGTGTACTTGGCATTTTTTTATTCTATTTATTTCCCTTGGGAGAAATAATAAATGGAGGGATGATGTAGTGTTTAGGGTTTATGGTTTATTACTTTTAAAGGATTCATGCTTTAGGTTTTATGATGTATTGTTCAAGTTCATTCAAATGTAGAGTTTCTAAGTTTAAGTTTTGTTATAAGGTTTAGGATGTACATGGTTTAGGCCCAATAAATAAGGTTATAATAAATTGGAGGTTTAAATATTTTAGGTTTTAAGATGTGAGATTTGAAGTTTTCAAGGTTATGGTTTGAGTTTTAGGGTTTTTTAAGTTTATCATGTAAGTGTAGCATCGTAAATTGTAACCAATACAATTCACACCTCATATTTGTGCTCCTACCTTAACATGCTCTATCTCTATTCCCCCTGGGACTGTTTTGACCCTCTTTTACTCCCGATTTGATATCACTTGTGTACATGGTTGAGTGGATCCCATCTTAAGGCTTTGTCCCCTATGTTTAATGGCTTCTTGTCCTACTTTTGGAGGACAAGGATATTGTGTTTCCCATGCCTAGACCATGGCACAATGGTGTTGTGGTCCTCTTTAAATAGGACCCATTTTAAAGATGGGTAGGTACTTCCCCTCCCCGATGGATTTTGGTCCTCAAGCCTTAATGTGATCGCCTGAGGTTGGCTTTATCTATAATTTATCTAGGCAACCCTATATAAGGACACCTTCTCAATTCATTTTGATATATCACACATACCCCATCATTCATGCATCCATCAAGCATTCATCATCAAGCATTCTCAAGCATTCAAGACAACATTTCATATCCTCCAACCATCATGGAGAAAAGTCACATCAATCCTCATGCAAGCATGTGTGTTTGATTAGGTCATTCATGTTCATGTGTTTGTCTCATTATTACATCCAACATTTGTGATCATATCTAAAGAGCATTATGTCATCAATCTTCCTATCAACCATTGTAGATCTGAGGTATATCTTACAACATTTACTTCAGTATTTAGATTATTCAATTCAAAGTTAATTCCAAAACTAGAGTTTGACCTAAGGAAAGACCCTAGGATCCATAACCCATGTTCTTCTCTTTCTATGTGCACAAAATTGACTTGAGAGTTATGATTGAAGATTCTGACAAAATTGATGACAATGAATAGGTTTTGATTTCAACAGACTAAAAAGTGGAGGGTCGGGGTGACCTACCACCATAGTCTCAAGGATTTTTCCCAAGCTTTCAACAATGGATCCAGTGTGTCTCCTTGATCCAAAAGACATCCCACTTGCATGTCTCAGAGTTACATTACTAAGGTGACCTAGCACCACGGTCCCCACAATTCTACCCGAACTTTCAACAAGCTATGATCTTCTTCTTATGTTCAGATCCCTAATTGTGGCTCTGCCTAATATTTGTAGAATTATATTATTATTGTTTCACCTTATTTATCCACTTCTTTACCCTACATTTCACAATTTACATTCCATTTCAGCTCAAAAAGGGGAGACAACAAAATTGAGTGAAAGGAATCAATATTTTGTTGGCTTGATGTCATTGATGTGATTTGGTCCGGCATGTATGTTTTTGTTTTGGTTTGGTAGTTTACTTCAGTATACGTTATCTCTTTATTATGCAATGTATGTATTTACTTCGTGCAGTTTTGAGGTCCGGTATCTTCCTTACCAAAATATGTTTTAAGTCTAGTCCCATTTGAATGTGTTGAAAGCATAATCCACAAGAAATTTTTGGATCCGATCCCATTATGACATATTGGAGGCACATTTTACAAAGCACTTATGATTCAATTTGGAAGCAAACATCTTATGAAGATATTTGTTTGTTTTTACATGTGTATATTTTAGTCTTGACCCTTTCCGGTAGAGCCGACTAGTCAAAATACTTGGTGTGGATACATATAACCATCAATCTTGCATGTTGGAGGTATGATTGTTGAAAAACAACTATTTGTGTACATTGTGTATATGCGAAAATTTTGTGGATGTGAATGTTGTTATGTGGTATATGTACAATGGATGTATACGACAGTTTGTGCACTTCAATGGAACAATAATTTATGCATATGTCAGATGGAACTCTAATAGTTCAATTTTGTACTCTATCATCTAGCAGCGAGCCTTTTTGTATTTGGATAGTGAGCCAACCCCTTGTACTGTGTAACCAGTTACATATTGCATTATACCTAAGAGAACACTCTCTCTATGGTTTTTCCCATATTGGGTTTTCTACGTACAAATCCGGTCTTATGTGTTTTGTGTTAATTTTCTTTACTGCATTTAAATTATGTTATGTGATTGGTTAGTTACAAGTTTGAATAAGTTCAAGGGAATATCGATTCACACCTCCCCTCTTAGTATTCCGAATATTCAACATATTTCAACCCTTTTCCTAATTGAATTGTGGCAAGATCTATTGGATTCACCTTCCTTTTTAATGTGATGGTCTATTAGGTAAGTTTAGTGGCTTTATTATTGTAGACATATAAATCTGACCACTTTCCTAAATAAATATTTAATATTTATTTTAACCCCATTCCCCTTATTAATTAAATTTTATTTAATTAATTTCTACATGTTCATCTATTTGATTAAATGAATTACTCAATTTATTTAATTAAGTTCACCTAAACCTCTTCTAGTCTTTAATTAAATAAATCACTTTATTTAATTAATTTCTCTTTCTCCATTTTTAATTAAATTTACATTTAATTAAATTAATCCTTGCAAATAAATAAATCTAATTTATTTATTAAAATCCTCCACTTGTATTTATGCAAGTTGCACCTATTTTAGTTGAAATAAAGTAATTTTATTTTGATTAAAATCCTTTTCCCTCAACTTGCATTTTCCTACATCTCCCACTTGCCTCCTAAACCCCTTCTAAATTCCTCTAATCCCTTCCAATTTAGCCTAATTCATCTCCTAATTATCCTCACATTCCTAAGCAAAGAGAAGTCACTTCTCAAAGCCTCCAAAGTCTTCAATAACCATTAAAGGCTTTGTGTCTTCAAATGGTTAACCTATAAAGTCTTCCAAACCATTAAAGGCTCTTACATAACAATTTATGGTTAACTCATCTTTGACCTTTGGTTAGAGACTTTCCTCTAACTTAACCATCCTTTTGACCCGAGGGTCTCATCAAGAATTCATGGCTTTAACCTTGGTTATCCTATTAATCCTTGCACAAGAGTTTACCCCTTGGGTAAAAGATTTATCCAATGGATAATCCTAACCTAACCTAACCTTAACCCTTACCTCCCAAGGTAACCTTCATGTCTTCTCAAGCATTTAATGTTTCTTACATCTCCTCTCAAGCAACCTTTTGTTGACAATTATCACCATTTCATTGGTGAGAATTGTAAACATGGATTGGTTAACTTTCAATCCCAGCCCTTGTTAAGATTATACAATCTTGACCATCTATTGCCCTATTTTCCCTATAAATAGAGCTCTCATTCCTCATTTTCATAATCTCCAAGTTTTCACGCATCTACATTATAGCCTAAATTACTTAATATTTAGCCTCTCTTTGTTAAGTCATCATAATAGCATTTAGAAGCATTTTAATATATCATAGAATATTCATGTTAGACTAGTATATCATTGCTAGGATAATTTGATTATCTTATCATCATCTTTATGCTAGCTTAATCATCATAGTTTCAATATCATTCATCTTAGAATGCATTCATGCATATAAATCAAACATCACTCGCTCTTGGAGTTGTCATTCCTAAGTCACTTTGCTTAGTGATCAGAGAGCAAAAACATCGACTTTAGGGATCCTGTGAGATAGAGAACAATGGGACACCCCTTGGGAAGTTGAATTGATTGAATCAGTTCATATACTTGCACCAAGAGTCTCATTGGTATGTGGGTATCCTGGATTTGAGTTATTCATTTTCCTCACCACATTTCCCCGCACACATTTCTGGCACCCACCATGGGGCTGATCCACATAAATAACATCATTTTTTATGCAGGACAAGGATTACAAGCATGCAAGAATACCCTTTTAGCGCATCGGGAACTTTCTTTAGCACATCTGTGACAAATAGTAGCACGTTCATCGCACTGTTTAGCGCATTGGAACCTTTTTGTAGTGCTTTGGAGCTTATTGTTAGCACCTAACCCTTTTGGTTTCTTTCTTGCGTGTTGGGATATCAGTGTAGTACATTAGGTAATCAACGTAGTGCGTAGGAGTCATCCTTTAGCACTTTTGTACCTTTCTGTAGCACATCCATGTAGAAGTCCAGTGCGTAGTTCTGACCGAGAGAAAAGATAATTTGTAACCAAGATCAGAATTTAGGCTTCTAAAGCCCACCATCTTGATTTGATTTTGTGCTAACAGACTGTGTGCAAGCTCTAACATTTTGTGCAGGAACAGAAGAAATTCAAGTTAGTTTTCTTTGCTTTCTTTCAAAGTTAGTAAAAAGAACTCATTTTTCCTTTTTTTTTGCAAAGGTTTAAAATGGATCTCACATTTTCTTTTGGAGTTTTAAAATAAACTTCATGATTTTATTTTGGTGCTTAAAAGAAGACTCAATCTTTCCTTTCTTGCATGGATAAAAAGAACAACAAACTCAAATCCTTTTTATGCAAGTTAGGATAACATTTTCTTTGGGCTTTAAAAAGAACAAGTACAACTTTCCAATTTTTGCACAAAGTTAAAATTGAACATCACATTCCTTTGGTGCTTATTAAAATGAACTTCACCTTTATTTTGGAAGGCTTATAAAGAATCTTCACATTTCCCTTTTCAGAAGCTTTCAGAATTAAGATCGTTGTTGTTACATTGGCGATTCATTTGGTTGACAAGGATTTACTTTCAAAAGTTCAAAATTTTATTACCTTCACACATTTTGCTATGAAAAGTAAAAATGAACACCATTCTTGTTGGAGAAACATCTCCAAATAGACTTTAGTAAATCATTGTATAGAAGGTTAAAAATAATATTGTTTGCCTTGTCTCGAAAGTGGAAGGTATATGCTCTCTCCTTAAGTGGATGACCAAAAAGACAAATCACTTTTATGCTTTCTTTTACTTTGAGCAATTAAATCCTTTAGAAGGCCTACCCTCCTGAGTTTTCCTTAGGGCGCCATTAATGGCCAGTGAGAGGGGAACGACCTAAGTGGGAAATGGCTTTATCACCAAGTGTTCCAACCCTCTATAATCAAAAGTGGAGGCTGACGAAAGTAACCTTCAACAATTTTTCTCAGTGATTAGTCTTCCCCCAGTATCTTTAAAATACGTAAAGCCTTTGTTCTAAAGGTTGGGAAGCCTCACGAGGGATTTTATCACTAAAGATCGAACGTAAGCCTGATTAAAAAGCTTAGCATTAGAAACTTTGAACCGAGTCAGTCGCCAAACATTGGCAATATCATAAGTGTTGGTATTATACACTCAGATCAGAAAGGTAGATGTTGTCATTCATGGAAACAAAGTGGCAAGAAGGTTCAACAAGGTTCCAGTACAAAGTTCTTGTAGGGTCTTAACTTAGTTCTTGCAAATATTTTTCAGATTGTACATAACAGACTACGGGTATCTAGGTAATTTTTTAATTTTTGATACTTTTGACATCCTTTGTCATTGATGTCAAAGGGGGAGTGGTATAGTGAAAAAAATGTACAGAGTAAGGCATGGTGAAAAGTGAACAAAAGGAGATCATTTGCTCAGGGGGAGCACTTTTAGTTTTTTATTTTTCTCATGAGTGTTGCAATCAATGCCAAAGGGGGAGATTGTTGAAATTATACACTCAGATGAGAAAGGTAGATGTTTTCATTGATGGAAACAAAGTGGCAACAAGGTTCAATAAGGTCTTATAGGTTCAATCGGCAACATACTTCACCCACCGGCACCAACAGATACAACAATGTTTATTCATACTGGCTTCCAAAGCTAACTTGGGAATAACATTGTTTATGTAATGTAAATTATAATTGTATGGCTGACATGATGTATTGTACAGACTCATATATGTATGAGATCTTGTAGGTCATTTGGTTAGAAGAAGTAGGTAATGAAATGTGTGTATGTAAGCAGTATATGTGATAAGATAGGGATATGATACCAGATAATTGTATGTGCACTTTAATGTGTTTATCTTGAGAGTGAATAAGAAGTAGAGTAGAGCAAAGACTATAATGTGTAAGCAAAATTATTTATCAGCAAGGTTTTTGGCAGAGGTATTAGACAAAGCTTAAACTGGTACTGAATCTAGCATTGCAGATGCTATTTTGAAGTAGTGTATTATTATTGGATTTAACAATCCAATTGTGTAGTCAGTGGGACTCCATTTTTTGTTGAGCAGTGAGCTCTAGGCAGTTGGACGAGGTTTTTCCCTCACCAGGTTTCCTCGCCAAAATATCTGTGTTATGGTGTGTATTGATGTTGATTCTTTTGTTTCTCTTTACTGCATTATTGTTTGCTTACCGGTATATTAATTTCAGTTACAAAATTGCAAATAAGTTTAAATCTTTCATCTATTGGTCAGACACTGATTCACCCCCCCCCTCTCAGTGTCTTTCAGATTAACTAAATATCTAACAATAAGTGCAAGGGTGGGGAAGAATCCGCTCCCAAGTTCACTCACCATATATCTCCCAAGATAACTACTCAATTGTGAAGCAATTCACTTTGAGTTAATTTTTGGCAAAAGGAAAAAAAACGGGTGCCCCCTAGGGGGTGACAAGGTTGTTTGAGCCGACGAAGTATCGAGACTAGTGGGATATGATATTGTTGATGACCCTTGAATAAAGAGTTTGCTTGATTTGTCTTATTGTAATCCAAACCAGTGAAAACATCAAGGATTTGAACATATCCTCAAAAGAACATACACTACTTGTTTAGCATAGACAAAATTGTTATCTCTTCTATGTATCATGTTTTCAAGTCATTTTTCATAAAATCATCTATCAAAATCACAAGTGTTATTTTTTAACACAACAAAAACATCAAACAAAGAAATTAGGACAGTTAGCGCATATGAACAATATCCTAGCACGTCACAAGCATTCAATGGTGCATCTGTACCAAAACTTAGCACTTTCATCACTCAAACTAGCGCATAATTAGTATCATATTGGGAAAATTTTAGGTAGCACTTATCATCATCATTGTAGCGCATTCAAGCATTAGCCTAGCGCATTCAAGGTATATTATAGCACTTTCATATCAAACATTAGCGCCTAATCAAGACATGTTAATGCATGACCCATCCAACCAATTCATTATCAAAAAGTCTAAAGTAGCACATAGGGAAGGTAACATAGTGCATTGTGAATATTTTGTAGCGCTTTGGGAACTGTCTTTAGCACATAGGGTCTCTATTTTAGCACATGATCAATATTAGGGAAAAACATAGAGCAAATCAATCACTTTGGGAAAATTTTATCAACAATTTCAAATACCCTGTCAGGTCCTTTAGCAAATCTAGCAACAAAAATTCAAATCTGATCATCAGTGAGAAAATTTCCAAATCCAACAAGGCACTCTTAGAACAAGTTTTTCAAATCATTAAACGAGCTTGAGATTAGACTTCATCCAACAAAATTAGGGAGTATCAGAACTGTGATCAAAGTTTCACCATCCGGTGGATCCTATCAAAACAAGTACCAAGTTTGGTCCTTAAGTTGTCAAATCAAGTTTCCATATCAAGAGATTTTATCTATATCATTTGGCACACTTTGTTGTGGAGGTGAATCGAACTAAACCTCTACTTGATAAAGTAAACTTAAGTTTTCAAATGAAGTATCCAACATCAACATCAACATCAACCTTTGATCATTCGTGTATGACCACTCCTCATATTTTGAGAAGAACAAGTCTTCATAAAAAACCTAAGTTGACTAAGTTGAAGAAGAGACAACCTAGTTCTAAGACACTTGTTAAAAGGAATAAATTTCTCTATATCAATTGTCAACTCTTTGAATCACATCACACATTCTTGCATCATATGCGATTGTATATCGAAGGAAAAACAAATGAGTTTGACAAGGAGCCTTTAAGAAGTAGGGCTTACATTCAGACAGTGGCATTCAACCAATGCCTAAATTATGGAGGAAGGATTAACCCTGCTTTGTTTCCAAAGTTCCTTATCACTTATAATGAAGCTCAACTTGAGGTGCCAACACCACCAAGAACTCCAATAGAAGAAGAATAATTCATCATGGGAGAAATATATTAATAACCATTATCACTCGATCTCGAAAAAACAAACAAAAGAAATCACAACCAGAATCGAGAATGGATCATAGACTGTCCAAACCTTTTGATGAGTATGCCAATATGGGAGAAACAAAGATCACCGAAGAACTTCTCCAAGAATGTCAAGAAAACGTAGCTTTCCAAAAACTCATGGAAAGACTGATAGAAGTAGACAAGGAAAAATATCTACTCATGCTAACTAGCAAAGGCAGATTTTGGAGTAAGGTTTATGGTTATTGTATGAGCTTAAACCGGTACTGAACCTAGCATAGCAAATGCTAAACTAAAGCAGTACATTATATTAGATTTACATAATCCATTTTGTAAGTCAGTGAAACTTCTCTTTTTGTAATTAAGCAGTGAGCTTTAGATAGTTGACCTTCCTGCATGTGCAGGCCCCTATTGTAAGTAATATCCATTCATTGGCTAGTGAGTGAATATTGTGGGTCACAAATCCCACCGAGGCTTTTCCCACACTAGTTTTCCTCATTAGAAATCTCATGTTATGGTGTGCTTTCTATGTTGTGCTTATTGTTCATATTTATGACATTAATTCTTGTTTACCAGTACACTATTTTGGAATGCAATTTATTTAATAAGGTCAGAAAATTTGTTAACCAACAAGATACAGATTCACCCCCCCCGCTCTTAGTATCTTTGGGAATCCTAACAATTAGTATCAGAGCCTAGTCCTCTATTTTCAAAAGCCTAACAACTTGAGGGATATTCTGACATTGGTACAGATGGATAACTTGAGAAAGAAATTGGAAACAACTCTTGCAAATTATGATGCAGAAAAGTTGAAGAATATCAAACTTGAAGATGATGTGAAGGCTGCACAGGAAATCATTCAAGGACTTCAAGAGAATCTTACTATTTCTAGAAACAAAAGAAGAGAACTTCGTGAGAAGATAAACAGTGATGATGATGAAAAGGAAACTCTTAATGATCTTGTAAGCAAGATGAAGCAAGAAAACATGACCTTGAGGAATGAGATGCAAGATATGACTATGAGATTTTGTAAAGATATTGAAGACAGAAAGAAGAATGAAGATGACTTGGCTAGGAGAATCAATGGTGCTTGAAATGAAAATCTAAGACTCAGTCATTAAAATGATATGTTAAAGACAAATCTAATTCATTTGGAACATGATAAAACTGAACTCATGAGACAGAAGGATTTCTTGGAAAACGAGTTGGCTACTGCAAATCAACATAAAGAGAAATTCAAGAAAAGTTTAGAAGAACTTGATGGCATGCTGAAAAATCAGAAACCTAATGGAGATACTAATGGACTTGGCTTTGAAGTGTACATAAATGGGGTCTGCACATGTAGAAAGGCCAAGCACCTAGAGCTCATTGCTCAATCACAAATGGGAGTCACACTGACTATAGTTGGATGGTTAAATCCAATAAGAATGTACTGCACAAAATAGCATCCTCATATGCTGGATTCAGTACCGGTGTAGTTCTGATATTCTTTCACAAAAACCTAGCTTCACCTTCAAATGATGTTTGCATGTATAGCTCTGCTTAATCTCGCATATACCTTCGCACAAATCCTTTTTCACATTCCACCCCTGATCTTACAATCAAGATCTTAAATTTATACCATAACCTAAGACCAATTTTAGTAGGTCGACTCTACAAGATATTACAATAAAATCATTTTACAAATAATACAATATCCGATGCAATAATCGATTCAACATGTCAGCTTAATGCATTTACAACAATAATTAATCAACTCCATAACATGTCGTCTTGATCTGGAAAAGATAAACCTATCAGTGTAACCCTAGACCTATTTGCCAGTAACAACAAATATGCAAATATGAATATGCCAATAAGCAATTCTCCAAAATAAGACGTCCAAACAATGTCTTCGACATTACCAAGTGTTTTCCAAGTCATTCCAAGTGCTGGTGATCATTATTTCTTGCTAGTGTGCTATGTACCGGTGACTGTGCAAAAGTCACTTGCTTGCCGGTGAATGTTGTTGGATCTCCAAAGTGCTAGAGTTTTAGTAGGTGTTGACATCAATGACAAAACCATACCAAAATACCAACAATCTCCCCCTTTGGCATTGATGGCAACACAAGATGGAGAAACCATCAAAGTACCAAAACAAAAATGCCAAATACAAAAACCAACAATCTCCCCAAAGTAACAATCTCTCCCCCTGAGAGTAACATTCTCTCCCCCTGAGAGTAAGATGTGTTTCCTAATGTTTTTTTGTACCAATCTCTTCCCAAGAGATAATGTGTTTTTCCATATATATCTCTCCCCCTTTGACATCAAATGCCAAAGTTACAACAAAATCAGATCCATATACAAAATACCAACCAATTACAATATACCAACTACTCCCCCTAAGAAGTAGCTTTCTCATCAAAGCCGGAGTAATAATATATCTCCATTAATTTTGTCGATTGATGACAAACATCAACTCTCTAAGTGTCTACCGGTGGGGGTATGACCCCAAGCCGTTCTCTAAGATATTCAAAGGTCTCCTTAGGCAAAGATTTAGTGAAAATATCTGCAAGCTGCTCTTTAGTATTCACATAAACCAGTTTTATCTCTTTTGCTTCAACTTTCTCCCTTAGAAAATTTAGTTTGATTGAAACATGTTTTGTTTTAGAATGTAGTACCGGATTCTTAGATATATCAATTGATGTTGTGTTGTCACAATATATAGTTATAGGTTCCTTGCATTTTACCTTTAAGTCTTTCAACATTTGTTTAAGCCATAGTACCTGTGTACAATTAGTTGCTGCTGCAACATATTCTGATTCTGTTGTTGATAAAGATGTACAACTCTGCTGCTTACTCAACCAAGAAACTAGTTTTCTTCCAAGAAAAAATGCTCTGCCGATGGTGCTTTTTCTATCATCAATATCTCCTACCCAATTTGCATCTATGTATGCACATAGGTCAAATTTTTCATCTCTAGGATACCATAATCCAAGATTTGTAGTGCCTTGTAAGTACCGGAAAATCTTTTTTACAACTGATTCATGATTTTCTCTAGGATTACTATGAAATCTTGAAACAATACATACTGCATTCATGATATCAGGCCTTGTTTGTGTTAAATACAGTAAACCTCCTATCATAGATTTGTACCTTGTTGGATTAATAGGAGTAGATTCATCCCTTAGTGATAATTTGTCATTTGTAGTCATAGGTGTGCTTACTGGTTTAGAGTTCTCCATACCAAATTTCTTTAGTAACTCTTTTAAGTATTTTGATTGACTCAAGAATATACCTTTGTCAGTCTGTGAAATCTGAAATCCTAAAAAGAATCTTATTTCACCAATCATAGACATTTCAAATTCTTGCTGCATTTTAATAGAAAAGTCTTTACACAATCCATCTTCTCCTCCAAATACTATATCATCAACAAAAACTTATATAGCCAAGATGTCATCATTAGTCACTTTATAGTATAGATTACTCTCAGCATTACCTTTAGAAAAACCAATCTTCAAAAGATACTTATCTAGTCTTGCATACCAAGCTCTTGGAGCTTGCTTCAATCGATACAAAGCTTTCCTTAATCTGCAAACCATATCTTTGTCATCTGTTAAAGAAAATCCATTAGGTTGTTCAATGTAAACTTCCTCTTCAAGATCTCCATTCAGAAATGTACATTTAATATCCATCTGATATACTTTTGTAGTTCTTGTGTGCTACAAAGGCCAAAAATAATCTAACTGCCTTAATTCTAGCTACCAGTGCAAAGGTTTCATTATAGTCAACTCCTTCCTTTTGAGAATATCCCTTACACACTAGTCTTGCTTTATTTCTGATAACCTTACCATCTTCATTCAGTTTGTTTCTGAATACCCATTTTGTTCCAATTACATTTTTAAATTTAGGTCGGGGAACTAATGTCCAAGTGTTATTTTTCTCAATTTTCTCTAATTCTTCTTCCATAGCTTTAGTCCAATATTTATCTTCACATGCCTCATTAATTGATGATGGTTCAATTTGAGAAATAAGACATACCTCTTCATTTGTCAATCTTCCTCTTGTCATAACTCCTTTGTATTTGTTTCCAATTATCTGATCTTCAGAATGATTCAATCTTACATACCAGGGCGTCTTTGTTTGTTGTAGTTCTTCAGTCATAGTGGAATTTTCAGATGATATCGGTGTAACTGGATCTTCACTTTGTACTGGTGGATTCAGTATAGGTTCATTTGTTAGAATTTATTTTGCTGGTTCAGAATCTATATACCTTGAAATTCCTCTGAATTGTGCATCAATCTTTACATTTGTACTCTCAACAATTTTCTGCAATCTCTTGTTAAAACATCTATATGCTTTACTCTTAGATGAATAACCTAAAAATATTCCTTCATCACTTCTAGGATCAAATTTCCCAATGTACTCATCTCTTCTGATGTAACATTTACTTCCAAATATTTTGAAATATTTAAGAGTAGGAGTAATTCCAAACCATAGTTCATGAGGGGTCTTACCAGTTTCACCTTTGATGTGAACTTTGTTGAATGTATAGACCGTTGTGCTTACTGCCTCTCTCCAATATACATGTGGCAAATTTGCTTCTGATAACATACTTCTAGCTACATCCAAGATAGTTATGTTTTTCCTTTCAACAACTCCATTCTGTTGTGGTGTCTGAGGTGCTGATAGTTGTCTTCTAATTCCATTCACTTCACAAAATGCATTAAACTCGTTAGATGTAAATTCACCTCCTTGATATGATCTTAAACATTTGATTTTCTTACTGGTTTCATTTTCAACCATTGCTTTGAATAATTTAAACTTTCCAAGTGCTTCTGTTTTTTCTTTGAGAAAAGTAACCCAACACATTCTAGAATAGTCATTAATGATTAGTATGAAATATCTATCACCTTGTAAGCTTTTAGTTCTAGTTGGACCACATAAATCAGTATGAATTAAATCAAGAGCATTATTGGATTTTTCTGGAATACTTTTGAAACTAGCTCTAGCTTGTTTTCCAAATTGACATTCCTTACATACTGTGTTGTGAGGTTTGACAATTTTAGGTAAATCTCTAACTGCCTTAGTAGTACTGATTTTTACCATAGAATCAAAGTTTACATGACAGAGTCTCTTATGCCATAGCCAGCTTTCATCAATATGTGCAATCAAGCATGTCTTTTCACTATTATTCAAATGAAAGATATTACCTCTAGTCTGATTACCAGTTGCAATTTCTAA
The DNA here is from genome assembly GCF_030272615.1 of Cryptomeria japonica. Taxonomy (NCBI): domain Eukaryota; kingdom Viridiplantae; phylum Streptophyta; class Pinopsida; order Cupressales; family Cupressaceae; genus Cryptomeria; species Cryptomeria japonica. The sequence continues at coordinate 700,671,813 of NC_081405.1, read as the reverse complement.
ACCAGTTCTATTCATGATTTTACATTTTCCATTTTTGAATTGTAACTGAAATCCTTTCTCAACTAATTGACCAACACTCAAAAGATTATGCTTTAAACCTTCAACATAGTAGACATTGTCAGTGTTATGCTTACCATCAAAAGATATTCAACCCTTACCTTTGATTTGACAAGCTTTGTCATCTCCAAATCTTACTAAGGCTCCATTATATTCTTGAAAGTTCAATAATTTACTTTTATCTCCTGTCATATGATGTGAGCATCCAGAATCAATGATCCATTCATCCTTTACTTCAATTTTAGCTACCAAGGCTTGCTCTCCTGGTTGGACTGCAGGTGTCGGTTGATCTTCTATTATAGCAACAAAAACCCATCCATTGTCTGCTGGATCATCATCAAAATCATCAATCACTCCTTCATCAGCTACATAACAAGATTTCTCTTTGTTCTTCTTAAATCTGTATCTCTACTATTCAGGATTAGGCTTGTATGTCCTTCTAGCTTCTTCTCTTAGTCTAGCATGTCTATTAGGGCATCTTGAAGCCATATGACCAATCTTATTATAGTTAGAAGATTTAAAGGGTGCTTTACCTTCATACTTACTTCCAACTAGACCTTTAGGTATTTTTCTTGCAAATAGTGCTTCAAGTTCTTCAAGTTCTTCATTTTCTTTCCTGCTTTCCTCAAGTTCTCTTGCATAAAAAGCTTTCCAATCAGATTTGTCAAATGATGATGCAGATGATGTTGATGCTTTAAAGGTTAAATCTGTCTTTATAGTAGCAACATGACCAAATTCCTCAATTTCAAAGGTTGAAAGTTTTCCAATCAATGTATCCCTAGTTACTGATGTATTAGGCATTGTTCTTAGCTCATTTATAGCAGTAACCTTCATTTTATATTCTGGTGGCAATCCTCTTAAAACTTTTGAAACAATTTCATCTTCACTTAAGGTTCCTCCACAACATTTAATACCCAAAACAATTTCATTAACTCTTTCCATAAAAGCAGAAATCCTTTCATCTTCTTCCATTTTCAGATTTTAATACCTAACCCAGAAGCTTTCAAGTTTTGCAATTTTGACTATGGAATCTCCTTCATTCAGTGTTTCCAAATGATCCCAAATAGCTTTAGTAGTTGATCTATCTGATAATCCCATGATTTACTAATCTGTTAATGCACTCAAAAGTGCTTCTTTTGCTTTGCAATCATTTTCCTCATCTTTAGTTAAGTTAGGTGGATTAGGCTGACTAGAAGTAGTAGCAATATAACCATTCTTTGTAACTTCCCAGATGTCCTTTCCAATGCAATTCAGATGTCTCTCCATTCTGATCTTCCATATGCCATAGTTGGTTTCATCAAGTTTAGGACTGTCCTTCCTGAAATGGTTAGTAGACATTGGATCTCCTCAAGTTGTTAAACTTTTGCAAAAGAGGACTAGGCTCTGATACCAATTGTTAGGTCCCAGAGACAACTGAGAGGGGGGAGGAGGGTGAATCAGTTGTCTAATAATATTAATCTAAAAACAACTTAATCAAATTATTGTTTAATACCAGTGGAACAATCTATTATACCGGTGGGTAGATTTAACAGATAAATGCAATACCGATAAAGATTAATGCATGAAACTAAAAGACAAAGTCATCCACAACACATAACACCAATACTTGTATGTGGAAACCCTATAAGGGGAAAAACCATGGTGGGAAACCTTACCCACAATCAAATGATACTACTGCAGATAGTAAGTGTACATAAATGGGGTCTACACATGCAGAAAGGCCAAGCACCTAGAGCTCACTGCTCAATCACAAATGGGAGTCACACTGACTACAATTGGATGGTTAAATCCAATAAGAATGTACTGCACAAAATAGCATCTTCATATGCTAGATTCAGTACTAGTGTAGTTCTTATATGCTTTCACAAAAACCTAACTTCACCTTCAAATGATGTCTGCATGTATAGCTCTGCTTAATCTCGCATATACCTTCGCAAAAATCCTTTTTCACATTCCACCCCTAATTTTACAATTAAGATCTTCCATTTATACTATAACCTAAGACCAATTTTAGTAGGTCAGCTCTACAAGATATTACAATAAAATCATTTTACAAATAATACAATATCCGATGCAATAACCAATTCAACATGTCAGCTTAATGCATTTACAACAATAATTAATCAACTCCATAACATGTCGTGCTGATCTGGAAAAGATAAACCTACCGGTGTAACCCTGGACCTATTTGTCAGTAACAACAAATATGCAAATACGAATATGCCAATAAGCAATTCTCCAAAATAAGATGTTCAAACAATGTCTTCGACATTACCAAGTGTTTTCCAAGTCATTCCAAGTGTCGGTGATCATTATTTACTGCCAGTGTGCTATGTACCAGTGACTGTACAAAAGTCACTTGCTTTCCGGTGAATGTTGCTGGATCTCCAAAGTGCTAGAGTTTTAGTAGGTGTTGACATCAATGACAAAACCATAGCAAAATACCAATAGGTGAAAGCTCTAGTACTGCAAACAATCATGATCACAGTAAACTGGTAAGATAACCTAATATCTACAAATTTAATGTGAAATGCTTTAACTGTAACAAGTATGGTCATAGAGAAAATCAGTGTAGATCTAGAAACTATCTAAACACTAATGCACCCACCGGTCAATGCTCTAAATGCAACAAAACTAGTCATAATTCAGAAAACTGGAAAATGAATGCAAGATGTTATGTTTGTGGAAGATTTGGACACTTATCTAATCAATGCAGAACACAAATTGACATAGGCTATGGAAAGGCTATTCAGAAAAAACAATGTGACTTGTTATGCTTGTAACAAGATTGGACATATTGCAAAATTTTGTAGAAGTAAAGCATCACCAAAAAATAACAAAGGACACAGTTTGAAAGGTAAAGAGAAGGTTGATGAGGTAAAGCAAGAATTTTCAAAACAATGGATTAGAAAGTCAGATTAGAATGTTAATGAAGCTATTCCTTCACTAGTAGAATAGAATATCACTCCACCGACATGAGATTATTCATCTAACAAAGAGATAATCTTTTGGGGGTATGGTAACTAATTGAAAACATGCTAGTTTACCCTTAGTTGATGGTAAGAAGATGAATTGCTTCTTTACTGGAAGATGAGTTAAGTTTTCACTTAACCAATAGGCATTTATTATGGTAGTTGAATGGAATGACATTATAAAGCAAGTTTTTTTCACTCTTTTCACTCACCGAGCATTCAAATTTCCTAAGAGCACGAAAAACCCAAGTGAAGGCATCCACAGCGAGAAGTGAAGCAAAATATTTTCAAGCATTCAAACCTAAAGGCAAATTAAGGTATTTATCAATGGCTTCCTCCTCTGCACCTGAATTCATTGCAAACCCTACTATAATTGAAGTGGTTAAACACCCTAGGCTCATATTTAAAATCATACCCGAAGTAGTGAAGCATGATGATACCGTAGGTGCATTCTCTAAAATACCCAAGGGAGTTGCATATGTAAAAGACCCTAAGATATACATACATTATCATATTGAGGAACTTGGTGCTGATGAAATCATGAACATGTATAGGACTGTAATTTGTGATGAGAATGGTATTGTGAAACCTGAACATAAGATCATAGAAACCCTAGGTTTTGTGGAAATACTTAGTATTCCTGATTTTCCTAAGGAAGTTGTAAGAATTGTATTGAGTAAAGTTCATGGGGAATTCTTTTGGCTTGAAGCCATCCATAAGATCACAAGAGAAGCAATTATGGCATTGACTGGCTTACCTTCCACCGGTAGCAGGCCTGACAAAACTAAGAAAGTTCCAAACAACACTATGATGACACTAACTAGTGCAACCCATGACAACAGATCCTTGAGAGTTAATGATGTGAAATATATAAGTGTCAGATTCATTAGTATGATACTGGGATACAAGACTACACATGCTAACATATTAAACTCTGTTTCTAGTTTATGTATCAAGAGTGCTTATGACATGGTGGACATTAGCACTAATATTGACATATGTGAATGGCTAAAGGATGAATTGATTGATAACCTAAAGCAAATTAAAGGTGATAAGAAAGGTACTTTCAGATTTGGTAATCTACTTGTGTGCCTAATGCTATACATTACTAAGGAAGTTCCCAGTATAGGTAGGAAAGAATTTGGTTTTGACATACCAGTTGGTAAACAACTTTTGGATATCTTTATCGGCATGGGAGATGATAGGGAAAATAACATAATTGAATACTTCCAATCATTTAAGGCTAGAATGAAAACAAGGGTAAGGCTATCTCAGAGCATAGTTGACAAATATCAGAAGGAAATATGTTTTGTTATTAAGAAAGATGAAATCTTGATGGAAGCAATGGTTCCTAGAACTGTTTGGGTGACAGAAATGGATTATGAAGCAGATGAAAACATAGTTGAGACATATGCTAAAGCCCTACTTGAAGCCCCTAGAGAACCTGAAGAGGAAATATTTGGAAGTGCTGAAACCATAGAAAAAGGTGTTGAAACATTGAAAAAAAGGAAGAAAAGAGAACAATCTATCAGAAAAGCAACAAAACAAGCCAAAGAAATCAAGGAAAACATATTGAATATGATTGGTATTAAGGAAAGCGACTTGGAAGGGATACAACTAGAAGCTCATCTTTCACCAGTTGGAACTTCATCTGATAGTGAAATGCTAGCTGAGTTTAAGAGAGTAGAAAGGAAAAGAAAACCTTCACCAGTACCCTCTCCTACACCAAAGAGACCAAGAAGGAAACAACAGGCAGTAAGACCACCAGCAAAGAAAATGACCCCAAGGAAGGAGAAGGAAAAATGGGTTATTCCTCCTTTAGACAATCTTCTAAATGAAATAAAAGATGATGGAAACTTGTCTAATATCAGTAAACTGTATGAAACTTTTACTAATGAAGAAAAGGAAAGCATAGAAAATAGTATCATTCTACACTTAGACATTTACAAGAAATTTTTGATAGAAGTTGTAGATGATTTACCAAGTGACTTGTATAGAAGACTAGATGCAAAAAGGTTAGCTATTATGGAATTGGATAAGAAGATAAAGATAGAAAAATTGCTTGCAGTTCACCCTGTTAAATCAGTAGAAGAAATTGACGAGTTGATAAGTGAGGCAAATTGGACAATATTTTCTATTGGACACTGACATGTTGGTTTAATGGCTAGAAGAGTGAATGAAATCTTTGAAGAGACAGTGGATAAATGTGAATCTTCTTTGTGGAGAAAGAAAAGCAAGAAGAGCTCAAACAATACAAAAATTTCAAAGTTTACCAAAAGGATAAGGACAAAGGTAAAGGCAAGGTAGGTGGACCTCCAAACATAAAAGTAATGGATAATTTGCCCCCACCTCCCTCTGATACTCCATCAGTTGAGACTGTTGATACACCAACTACTGATAATATTAAGTTGGAATTAACACATGAGGACACCAATCCTAATTCATAAGTCTTGGACAAAATAAATATTGATACATAAGAGGTAAATATTGTGGTTGATAAGGAAACCACTAGTGAAAAGAAGATGTGGCAACTGAGCCATCGCTTGAGAATATTGCAGTGGAAACACAAGGAGAAGAAACAGTCCGAAATATTGAAATTGGGGTTGAGACACAAACTGAACAATTAGTCGATACCCTAGCTTCTGGAATGGTGACTGATACCACTAGTACACACATTGACAAACCCACAGAGTTAGAGAAACCGACAGTGTATACTGAAACTTCATCAGAGAAATTGGCAGTAGAAAGCACAAAGAAACAAACTGAGATGCACACTAAGAAATAGGAAGAGAAAAAGGTTGAATCATAGGTTCATACTGAGATAGTGCCACCGACAAATGCTGAGAAACCCAAACCTTTGCTAGTTGAGATGCAGACACAAACTGACCTACCTGAGGTCAATACAAGCAAAGAGGTTACTCACACTGGTGGAATACAGATTGTTAAGGTAGTTGGACAATCTTTTGGTTCTTCCATGATAGAATCAGACCGACTAATGTAATAGAGGTATTATTAGATTCCATCAAGAAAATCATAGAGTGTAATACACTGGCATATAAGGCTATTGATGATACAATTCCTTTATTAAAATTGATAGAACCTAAGTGCAATGTGGTAAACAAAGATTCTTTGAGAAAATTAGACACATTGCCTAAGTATATCACCGGCAACCTATTAACAGTTGAACAAATTAATGAGGAGACATTCAGAGAGAAAATGAATAAGGAAAGGGAGATATTCTTTGATGAGACTATTAAGAGGTGCACTGGACACATTGATACCCTTTTACCGGCACTTAGAAAAACAATAATGAAATTTAAAGAGTTGTATAGAGACACATGCAAGACAGATATTTTGACAGTGGATATAGACAAGAAGATCAGTGAAGTGCAGAAAGAAATAAATAATATTGCTGATAATCTCATTGGTTCACCTGAACCATTATCAGTTATAGAGCAGAAAATAGAAGAATTTGAGGAAAAACTTAAGAAATTGGAAAAGGAAAAGGAAAGAATAAAGTTCAAGGCTAAAGAGCTTAAATGTAGACTTGGTCCTAAACTTGACAACCTCATCTCTTTGAGAAAAGAGATCTCAGAGGCACTTTTTCCAAGACTAAAGACACTAAAAGAGCTAATGCACATCCTCACCAGTACAATTCAAATGACTGAAGTATCATTGAAGGAAAGTGAGAGGTTCACTCATAGTCTAAATTTTGTATAGGCTGATGTTTTTTAGATTGTAACCAACCAATAACATCGTTCTAGCTGATAACTACACTCAGTTGACATTTTTGACAACCTTTGTCATTGATTCCAAAGGGGGAGCAGTAGAAATGAGAAAAATGATGGACATAAGAGATCATCTGCTTAGGGGGAGCACACATCTGGCACATTTTTTTGGACTTCAAATTTTGGATACATTTTTGGATTTTTCTCATGGGTGTTGCCATCAATGCCAAAGGGGGAGATTGTTGGCATTGCACACTCCAATGAGAAATTGTAGGTGATTGAAGGTATTGTTATTGATGGCAACCTTACAATCTTATGGCACGGGCACCGTCAGACTCTACACTGGCATATAGTTTACCGACAACGTCAAAGATGATTACCAACACCCCAGCCGACGGGATTTTATTTATTGCATATTGTATTTAATTGTAATATCTTTTTGTAAGCTGACAAGGTGTATTGTAATAGGACTCATGTATAAGTATGAGATCTTGTAGATCATTTATGTAAGAAAGATATAAATGCAAACATGGGAAGATTATTGCAGAAGTAACATGCGAATACTAAGGCAGATTTTGGAGTAAGGTTTATGGTTATTGTATGAGCTTAAACCGGTACTGAACCTGGCATAGCAGATGTTGAACTAAAGCAGTACATTATATTGGATTTACATAATTCATTTTGTAAGTCAGTGAGACTTCTCTTTTTGTAATTAAGCAGTGAGCTTTAGGCAGTTGGTCTTCCTGCATGTGCAAGCCCCTATTGCAAGTAATATCCATTCTTTGGCTAGTGAGTGAATATTGTGATGAATAATGATGAACAATAACTACTCAACAGATATTGAGAGGGGGGGGTGTGAATCAATATAGACAAAAAATTCCTTAAACCACTTTGACTATAAAGACTGCACTAACTGGTAAACAGTATCACCAATCTAAAACAGGGCACTACCGGTAAAACATAGTGAGACTGTGAAACACATAAACCGGTAACACTTAGATCTTCACAAAACCTAATAACTAATTTCTAGTTCACCCATATGCATAAGTAAGTAATACATCATCAAAAATATAATGACCACTGGATCAACATGCTTTACCACTTGACAGAAAACACTAAGACATCACATGAAAAATCATCACACATAACACACTGATTTTTCACGTGGAAACCTAAGTGGGAAAAACCACGGTGGGAATGAATACCCACAAGTTGTTCTTTGGACTCTTCTGAAGTCCGCTTTGTTAGGAGCCTAGTCCGATTAAGGACTTTACAATAGGTTCTGCTAGGAACCGAGCCTGCTAGGGATCACCCGGTTAAGGGATGGCTAAATACCCGGTTAAAGGTTAGAACCCTGTTAAAGGTTACCTCACAAGAGGAGTTGAAGAACTCAATGATTTTGAGTCACCCTATTAAAGGATCTACAAAAATCTTGTTAAAGCTACTTGGTTAAGGGATTTTCCAACTGTTGAAATGGTTAGAAATCAACAGGTAAAACACTGATCTGATAACAACACTAAATACCAAGGCAAATCCACTTTAGTTCCTTCACATCCGTAATCACACTTTGTAGATCTTAACTCACTTCACCAATCTGGCAAGAATCAAGTATCTCTTCACTTGGATACACACACAACCATTTACCAACAAATTCACAATGCAAATCATCATCAACCTTATAGACAACAATTAGGTCGGTAGCCAAAACCTAAAACCCTAAGCATCTAGGTTAACAATATAGTCGGTCCAATCCTAACCATTCAATCACATTGCATAGTGTAAAACAATCTTGAACAAATCTCAAGACGTTCTCCATCGTTCGTTCTTTGCCGCTTCTAGAAGCTGATAACCCATCACGCGCTCTCCACCGTTTACTGAGACTTCACACATTCCTGAGGTAGATAGGATCAATCTTCTTCATGCAAGATCCTCAAAGAAATCCTTCACGTGCACAAGGTTGACATGGCAACACGATCTGATCTTCATTTCAATGCTAACCCATCACAGGATGTCATCGGTATAATCACACAGACTTGAAATGCATCAACCGAAAACCCTGAAGCTGAAACTTCCAACCGATAGTCATAACAAATGAAACCCCGATACCAGTTCACATTCCAACATACCGGTTCACCATTTCGCATATACCAGTTCACATCATCATATCGGTTCACTTCATACCATCATATTGGTTCTCTTGCCAGTTTGCTTTCTTCAATATACCGATTCATACTTCAACATATTGACATGAATGACAACATACATTATCATCATGTCAACCAACTCTACTCATATGCCAACATATTGTGGGTCACAAATCCCACTGAGGTTTTTCCCACACTGGGTTTCCTCATTAAAAATCTGGTGTTATGGTGTGCTTTCTATTTTGTGCTTATTATTCATATTTACTGCATTAATTCTTGTTTACCGGTACACTGTTTTGGAATGCAATTTATTTAATAAGCTCAGAAAATCTATTAACTGGCAAGATACTAATTCAACCCCCCTCTCAGTATCTTTGGGAATCCTAACAAGTTATCCATCGCTCCAGGAGCTAAGCCAATCAAGAAAAAATTAATAAAGATGAATCCGATTGTGGCATTATTGGTCAAAGTAGAACTAAAGAAGTTATTAGATGTCAGATTCATTCGACCTATAGACTATGCTGAATGGATCTCAAATATTGTACCAGTTTCAAAACCTGAGAGAAGCATCAGAATATGTACAGATTTAGAGATGTCAACAAAGCATGTCCAAAGGATGACTTTCCTTTACCAAGCATTGACATAGTTGTGGATCTAACAGCAGGCCACACAATGTTATCATTAATGGATGGTTTCTTTGGCTATAATCAAATCAGGATAGCCCTAGAGGATCAAGATAAAACTGCATTCACCTATCCATGGGGAACATATTGTTGGAACGTCATGCCTTTTGGCTTGAAAAATGTTGGGGCAACTTATAAAAGAGCCATGACAACAATCTTCCATGATATGATGCATACCTTCATGGAGGACTATGTGGATGATTTGCTAGCTAAATCATTCACCTGAGTAGAATATCTGGGAATATTAGATAAAATCTTTCAAAGATTGGATCAATTCAAGGTCAGACTAATCCCTAAGAAGTGTTCCTTCAGGGTCACATCAAGCAAACTGTTAGGCTACATTGTGTTAGAAAAGGGCATTGAAGTAGATCCAACAAAGGTACAGGCTATCATGGAAATGCCACCTCCCAAGAACATTAGCCAACTCAAATCTCTACAGGGATGACTGCAATCCATCAGGTGATTTATAGCTCAACTAGCAGATAAATGTCTCCCATTCAATCATCCGCTTCATAATAATATACCTTTTAGATGGGAAGACAAGTGTGCAGAATCATTTCACCAGCTCAAACAATATCTAATGAATCCACCATTTTTGGTTCCACCAATAGCAGGTAATCCACTCATTCTCTATATATCAACAATAAAAGTATCATTGGGGGCACTAATAGAGCAAGAAGATCCAGAAGGCAAGGAATGAGCTATTTATTACATCAGTAGAACTTTGAATGGATATGAGCTAAATTATACATTCACTAAGAAGGCTTTCTTAGAAGTGGTGTTCACTTCTCAAAAGTTCCACCACTATATGCTAGCCCATACAATCAAGATGGTAGCAAAAATTGATCCTCTGAAGTATTTACTCAGCAAGGGAGCTCTTACAGGACGATTGGCTAACTGGGTCATGATTTTTAGTGAGTTTGATATCCAGTATACAAAACATCAAGCTATCAAAGGACGAGTAATTACAAATCAACTGGCATAAGCACCACTACCAAACCAACAACCAATGCAGGTGCAATTTCCAGACATGGATGTACTCACTGTCACATCCAAGCAATGGACCCTATACTTTGATGGATCCTATATACAACATGCATCGAGTATCGACATCTTGTTTGTCACTCCAGAGGGGCACCCAATTCCAAGATCTTATAGACTGATGTTTCCATGCACCAACAACATAGCTAAATATGAAGCTCTGGTAACAAGAATGAAAATGGTTGTGGAATGGAGAATCATAGAATTGAGAGTCTATGGGGATTCTCAATTAGTTATCAATCAGATCAACGATGAATATCAGACAAAGGATGATAAGCTAATGCCTTACAAGAGAATGGTGGATGATTTCAAACAGTACTTTGTACACATCACCTTTGAGAAAATCCCAAGATTGGACAACAAAGATGCCGATGCAATGGCCACTATCGCTTCACTGCTACAAATTCTAGATAAACATAGTCATTACGAGTTCTTGGTAGAGCAATTATTTTCCCTAGCCTATAACAATTCCGCATCCCAAGTCATCTATGCCCTAATCGGTTCATACTCACCTCTATACGAGAATTTCTATGATTATCTCAAAAACAATACTCTCCCACCCAACCCATCTCATAACCAAAAATGCAGCTTCATCCAGCAAGCCGCCCACTATACCTTAACCATTGACACACTTTACCGCTGAGGTCTAGATGGTACTCTTCTTCGATGCCTCAATAGTAATGAATCTGACTCTGCCTTACACGAGCTTTACGAGGGTATCGATGGTATGCATTCAAGTGGTCCTACTCTTAGCAAGAAACTTCTGAGAATGAGATATTATTGGTTGACAATGGAGAGAGTCCTATCAATTTTCTATGAAATATCCTAAATGTAAAATTCACGACAATCTTATCCATGCACCAGCACAAGAGCTGCAACCGTTCACCACATCTTGGCCTTTCTATCAATGGGGGCTTGATTTAGTAGGAAAAATTCATCCTTCTTCTTCAAATGGACATAATTTCATTATCACAACAACAAAGTATTTCACCATGTGGATTGAAGTAGTCTTGATGACCACTATAACTAGAAAATAGATCTCATCATTCATTCTCAATTATCAAATTTGTAGATATGGTATTCCCAATTCCATCATCACAGACAATGGGCATCCTTTCAAGAATCAAGATGTGAGAGAGGTATGGGAATGATTCAAAATCCAGCATCTCTTCCCCACACCATACTACCCATAGGGGGAATGGTCAAGCGGAGGCATCAAATAAAACAACCCTGAAAATCCTCAAGAAAACAGTAAATGATGCGGGCAAGGATTAACCTGTATAACTCAATCCGACACTTTGGGCATACAAGACTAGTATCCGAAAACCTACAAGAGCTACACCATATTCATTGGTGTATAGTTTAGAAGAAATTCTACCTCTTGAGGTAGAAATCCCATCTCTCCGAGTATCTTTGAAGGGCCTCATACCAGATGAGGAATATCGAGTAAATAGGTTTCATGAACTAGAGCTTGTTGATGAAAAACGACAACATACCTATGACCATCTCAAGGAATATCAAAATAAAATGTGCAGAAGCTATAATCACAAAGTCATCCCAAGGGTTTTCAAAGTCAGTGATTTTGTACTAAAGGAAAATCCCAGAAATCAGCAATATGGAGAAAAGAAGGAGAAGCTTGAACCTAACTGGTTGGGTCCCTTTGTCACCATATCAACCTATAGCTCAGGAGCATATCAATTGTCAACTTCAGAAGGGGTTGTGCTCGACGAACCAAACAACAGTATCCATTTGAAGAAGTTCTACACTTGAGTCGTCCAATGCATGAAAAAATAAAAATAAAATCAAAAAATTAGAATACAAAAAAATAAAAAACAAATAAACCAAAAAGTAAAATAAAAACAAGTAGTGAAAACCTGGCAACAGGCGCTATTTGTGAGAGAACGGCTCCTCTATCTATCAGTACTCATATCTTTGATCCATCTAGTCTCAGCTAAAAGTCATTTCCAGCACACTTATTCACACAACATTATCCTAGACATACTTAGCATAGTCATTGTCCTTGATTATCAAAACAATTATCCATATCATATCCCACTATGGCTTGGTGATCAATGTGTATATCCACAATGATAAATATCTATGACTAGGGGCAAAATTCCTCTCACTTTAGCATTCCAACAACAACAAACAAGGATCACAACATATTAGAGAACTAATGTCAACAACTTCTCATCAGAATAGAAAACAAGACCATTATCCAACTACAACTTTAAACACACACATGATGGATGATTTTCTGAATTATGATTTGTTTATATTTTGGCATAAAGTTTTGACTATTTTTGTATCTTAATTTCTGAATCATTATCTCTCCTAAGTTACTAAAGGATGCATTGCGCTAGAGAAGCAATGAAGGAATCTGATATCTTCCTTTGGTTTTATGTTTGTGAGGCGATCATTTGTACGGTGCAAATTTATCTCAAGACATGACTGGAAACATATCATTGAAGACATTTTTCACTTTGCGCATACAAATGGTTAACTCTTGTCTGTTTTACACAAGAAACACTAAGGTCATCTTGGCTGAATTATATCTCAACGCTTGTGTCATCTTGTAATATCAAAATCCATGTAAGTTATACTCAGGTCATTATGGTTCAATTATACCATGATTCTTGTATTAACTTCCAACATATCAAAATCTCAATGATGACAAAAAAATAAAAAAACACAGAGCATAAACAAGTGACTAAATAGGAATGGTAACGACAAAATTAAAACATGCATTTAGTTGCATATCATTTTCAAACATGCATTTAGTTGCATATCATTTTAAAACTTGCATTTAGTTTCATATCATCTTAAAAACACATCATTATCATTATCATACATCTCATTTTCAAGTTACATCTCACATCATTAGCATTATCGTACATCTCATTTTCAAGATACATCTCATAAATCAAAGTAATCAAGGCAGTACATCATCACATTCTCACTCAACTTATCATGAATCATACATTCACATCATAATCAAAATCAAGAGCATTATTATCTAAGCATCAAATCAACCTCATAGAATCATAATGCATATCATAACTGATTTATCATCAATAACACATCACAAGGGATATCATGTCTGTCAAATACAACAAAGTGATGAAAACAATAGAGACAGGTCTCTCAAGTATGACTATCTCCTGAGGTTGATAGTCTAGCAGTAGATGTTCTAGCTCCTGGATCTCCACCAGTTGGATCATGTCGGGCAGGCCTCGTAACTCCTCTACTCTCTGTCCTTGTATAGACATCTATAATACTTAGTCTCCTTGGCCGAGTACTATATCTCTCTCAGCGTGTCCTGAATTGGGGCACCAATCGTCGCTCTCTCCAACCTATCAGCAAGAGCCTCTGCTTGACCCCGACACTCTATCTTCGTATCCCGCTCTATGATAACCTGTGTAATCTGGTGTTGCTGCGCTAGCACCTATTCCTGTAGCTACTGCATCGAAACTTGTAGAACTCTAATATATGAATCTTTTCGATGGGTGGGCACCCTAATCTGAATAGGTACCTATGTCATGGTCCCACCCACACATGTCCCTGTCTGAAGTGTCGGTGGAGGTAGAACATCAGATCTCCTTATCTGGGTAGGTCACCTATCATCCTCTATACCACCTACCATAGTTGGCACCACACCTACCCTACCAACCCCACCAACACTAAGAATGAGACCTCCTCCTCCACCATCCCCTCTACCTCTCCCTCTATCTCCTTCTCCTCCTCTATCCCTATCTCCACCCCCTCTCCCTCTATCTCCACCACCTCTCTCTCCTCCTCCACCACCTCCTCCACCATCTCTACCTCCCTCTCCTACCTCCTCTCCCTCCTCATCTCTCTATCTAGATCCCCCTTGCCTTTGTGGCTGCTCATCCTCATCATCATCAAAAGAGGGTTGCAGCTCTATCAGATCAGATATATGTGCCACTACAGGTGCCACGAAGTAGGCTAAAAAACTCCTCTGTCATCCCCACATCCACAACCCCAGCCCCATATTCCCAAATCTATCCTGCTAGTGACATGTACTCCTCAACCACTATTATGCTATCTAGAGTGGGTCCCCACTCTAACACATCATGTCATCGATGAGCATATAAATAGGCTCCATGTGGCATCCCCTGATGTATACCATACTGTCGTTGAACACGACTATGCAAAAATCACTCAATAATATAGGGCGTCCACCCAATCGGGTACCTCGACATACATACATAGGGCATCTCTAGCCCGTCCTCTACCCACACCTCACAATCCATATACAGTCTCCAAATGATAGTATCGATATCATCCATTACCCAACTTATGCTAGACAACTACACTTGTATACTCATAAGCATAAGCCCGACCAATTGGCCTATCCCTATCTGCAAGCGGTCTTGACATGGGAATATGCTCCCAGGCCCACACCTATAAAAATGTCACCCCATTTGATAAACTAGTGTATCCCAGATATACGACCTAGTGAAGCTCTTTGTATAGATGGGCCAACATATAGGACCCCCATGCAAACCTACATCCCTATGTCACCATGTCCTCCAACACCAATCCCCATCCCATGACTAGTCCCTTCGACCTATGGTCAGGACATAAAAACCCACCAATGAAACCTGCTAATACTGATGACAGTGAAGCGTAACCTAAATCCAAAAACTCTTGCTATGGAATCTCATACCCACTAATCTCATCATCCTAGAAGATGCGGCAGAGAGCCTCTACCCCACCCTACTCAGTCTGCTCATAAGGTAACAGAGCCCAACCACAGGAATCTGCAGAATTCGATAATAGTCCTCTAGTGTGACTATCATCTCACCAGCCACCAAGTGAAAGGTGTTTGTATCACTGTGCTACCTATGTTGTCAATAAACCTTGGTTAATGATATACCGAGGCATGTCTAGTAAGGAGGACAACCCACATCTCTTAATAATATCTTTGTCAGCTTGTGACAAATGTGGAATTAGTGTCCATGCCCTTGAAAATTGCTCTCGAGACTGGAGCATGCCAAGATCTACCTGCAAATCAACAAGTATCCATCATCAGTTCCCAAATCCATCCAATATATCAAATCAAAGCACAATCAACTTGAAATAGTGAAGCATCTCAAGAACACATCATAAACACATTCACATCAACCCGTGATCTAATCAAAGATCCACATCAAGAATCAAGGAACCATATCACAAATCAATCAAGGAACCATATCAAAAATCAGGACTCATATCGAAAGCAACATCAAGGAACCATATCGCAAATCAATCAAGGACTCATATCAAAAATCACATCAAGGACTCATATCGAAAGCAACATCAAGGACCCATATTGAAAGCAACATTAAGGACCCAAACCGAGAATCAAATCCGGACCCATATCGCAAGAAACATCATAGATCCATATTGAAAATCAAGGAACCATATCAATTAAGACTCATATCGGAAAGAAACATCAAGATCCATATCAAAATAAAAATCAAGATGCATATCGAAAATCAATTAACTCAGCACTCCATATCGAAAGCAATTCATATTGACAGTAGCAAGACTCGGATCATCCTACACCAGCATATCAAAATCAGACATCATCACAAAGAAGGACTCAGACTGGATCAAGAACCATAACAAAGCAATCAAAAAACACATATCGACATCTATGCCATCTATCTAATCTATTTGACTCATGACACATTCTTCACAATCACTTTTTTTAACCAACTTTGGACCCTACGCGCTAAACCAGGGCTCCTAAGTGCTAAGTTGCCACCTATGCGCTAGTATTTTTCATCAATGTGCTAGCAATCAAACCCTACATGCTAAACCTATCCCACGCGCTAACTAGAACTCCAATTACGCTACCCTATTTACCCAATGTGCTAGGTTATCCTATACGCTACCCAACATACCCATTACACTTCTATGTAGACCCAATGCACTAAATCATCCCATGCACTAACCTACCCCCCGATCTCGCTACAATGTGGTCCCCAGATGCTAAAACTCCTAGGGTTTTTCTACATGCTAACACTCCTATCGGATGCGCTAGACAACTTACCCGATGCGCTAAACCGGCAAAATCCGACCCAAAATTGAAAAACGTAACCAAAATAAATAAAATCAATAAAAAATGAAGAGGGATTTTGGCCACTTACTGGTGGCCCATGGGCGGTGAGTCTCTGGTGTTTCCCGACATGCTCAAATCGATGTGAGCAGTATGGAATCGACATCATCATCAAAGCTCCAAATGTCACAATCACAAAGAGACAAGTGTGCAAATAATTATTCAAAGTCACTTTTTATCTTTTAATAGGGTAAAATCAAAAAGGTTAATAAGTAGGGCATGTATTTTCCTCCCACTTTTTCATTTTTAACCTTATCAACATCATTTTCAGGAGATGAATCAATAATGTGCCTTCAACACACTCAATATTCTCATATTGCAATTAATTCAAAAACACTCATCAACTTGATAATTTTTCACTAAATCCTTGATTCATCTCCCGAGGGAGCATCATCAATATCGTTCATCAAATCTACATCTATGCCACCATATCGACATTTCAACACACAATATCATATCGATCAAACTTTGGCAGTATATCCAACAGTTTTCTTTGAATGAACATGTGCACACACGTCATTTCAAAGAGGGGAAAAATGCAGACATATAAATCTAACCATTTTCCTAAATAAATATTTAATATTCATTTTAACCTCATTCCCCTTATTAATTAAATTCTATTTAATTAACTTCTTCATATTCATCTATTTGATTAAATGAATTACTCAATTTATTTAATTAAGTTCACATAAACCTCTTCTAGCTTTTAATTAAATAAATCACTTTATTTAATTAATTTCCGTTTCTCCCTTTTTAATTAATTTAATCCTTGCTAATAAATAAATCTAATATATTTATTAAAATCCTCCACTTGTATTTGTAGCATCCTAAAATTGTGACACTTGCAATTTTGACTGCATTTGGGTCTTCACGATGGCGGCGCAACGTTGAACCTGAATGGAGACCCCGAAACCTGTTTACGACACCAAAAACTGCATTTTTTAGCACCCTGGCCTGATCCTCCTTGCACACTGCTGTCCCAGTTGGTGGGACCATGGCGCCCAGCACCCTATTCCTTCAGGACTAGGGCACCCAGGACCATGGCGCCCAGCGCCCTGGTCCCTAGCCCTATTTTGGGCCCGGTCTCTTTTGGGCATTGGGTCTTTAAGTTTGCAATTCAGGAAATAATGTTTCCTAGTCAGCCCAAGGTCAAAAAAATCAGTCTATCAGCCCTAATTGACAAGTATATAAACTACATTTCCCCTCCCATTTGAGGAGGCAAGGAAAAAGAGGAAAAGATATGCAAGCAAGAGGTAGAAGTGACATTCAAACATTCAAGCATTCAAGCATTCCTTCAAACAATTGAGCATTCTAAGTCTCCATTCAAGGCTAAGTGTTGCATTCAAGACAAGGATTCAACCATTGAAGAGGAGATCACTTACAACATACAACATACAACATACATTACACCTTTGCATGTAAGAATACAAACATTCTTACAACAAGGTATCAGTACTTGTTTACATTACAAACATTTACATTTACAACATTCTCATTTCTTGGTTAATTCCAAAACCAGGGTTTGAACTAAAGGCAAACCCCTAATCCCTAACCCCCCAATCATCCTCTCTTTTCTGTGTGTAGGTTGCAGGTACGCGGCTGTAATTGAAGATCTGGAATCCTTGTGCAGAGACTAACAGATCCCCCTTCGTTTCGTGGATTTTTCGGAGGACTGTGTGCATGCCGGGCACCATCGTCCCATCAACCTTCACTCAAATTTGTAGAACAACATCATCTCGACATTTTACTACTAATTCCAGGCCCGTAGCTTCATCTCGTATCCCTGTCTCTGTTTATAAGTGAATCTTTCTTAATTCCTAGTTCAATCTTTCTATCTACATTCTTTACAAAAGAGGGTATCCTTGATGTCTCAACCCTTGAAACTCATTTAGAATCCAGTCCTGCATTGTGTGGGATTGGATCTTGTGGGTTTCAACCCCTCTTTTGAATGTAAAGTCCCTCCTAAGTGAAAATCGTCAATCCTAGTGACCCCCTTTCTCCTTGGAGTGGGAGAGAACACCTAGGGTTTGATTTTCCGCTTTACATTTTGGTGAACCCGACGTGAACATCCTAATTCTGATTATTCATGGTTAGATCTGAAAAATTTGCTTCCTTGATTACATTTTCATGTTTGATCTTTTGCAAATTTTAGACGTCAATTGCACAAAACCCTAAATTTTCTTTTTAGTAATTGAGCTTGTGAAATGTTTAATTGTTAATGCTTGTTTCAGATCTGCCCTCCTACTACAAATTGTCAAATCATATCTATGCTTTAATTTTGAAAATTAAGTGGTTAAGTGTCAAAACCCTAATTTTTAAAACCCTCTTGACTCAGCCTTTGATTGATGATTTCACTGATCAAAACACCTCCAAATCGGCTATAACTTTGGATTCCGCAACAAAATCATAATATCTCTCATCCCTGAAAATTTGGAAAAAAGTTGCGAGGACTGTGTGCACCCCCAAGCACCATTGTCCCCGACATTTTTTCCAAAATTTCGGGAGCTAGATCTTACTGTATTTTTCTGCTAAAATCCAGAATTTTGGCTGATTTCATCAATTCTAACACTTTCAAAATTAAAGTCAAAGTTGGTCTAGCGATTGCTCGGATTAAGGCTTTTAATCATTCAAAAATTGTTGAAATTAAAATTCATGTCAAAATTGTGCTTCTTACTATCCTAAATCTAAAAAGTGTGTTGGCATTCATTCGAAATTTCAGTGCTTTATTCAAATTTTTGCAATTTGTGACTTTTGAAATTAAATGTTTAATTGCAACAACCTTGATTTCCACTTTCAAAATTGAATTTTGCATGAAATTGAGTCAATTTTTGAATTTCAAAGCCTGCATTGCTTTCAGCATTCTCTCTAAAATCATAAAATTCAAAATTTCAGTTTCCCTTTCTTTTTCAAAATTCAAAATTTTGCATTTTTTCAACAATCTTGGTAGGGTTCAATTTTGAGATTGCAACTTTAATTTGGCCTATCCACAGATCGTAAAATCACTCAATTTTTTCAGATTAGCTTTAAAATCATCATAACTTTCATCCCTGAAAACTTTGAAAAAAGTTGCGAGGACCGTGTGCACTCCATTCGCCACGGTCCCGGACATTTTTTTTGAAATTTTGGGAGATTGTCCTGATTGCATTTAACAACTTAAATCTAGGAGATTGGCTGATTTTATTGAAATTTGCTACCTCTAAGATTCAAAATTTTCTCCCTCTCTTTAGTGCATGAGTTTTACAACAATAAGCCCTACTTACACTATTCCCGTTAGACGAAGCCTTAGAATTAAGTCTTTCCAAGGTTTAATTACTGAGGAGATGGAACCTAATTTGAATGGCCTATTTAACAAGGATATGAGTAATTCCTCTAATCCTCCTAACGATGAAGAAGCTCTCCATGAGGTTTCTGTAGAACAACTTTCGAAATTGGATAACCAATTTGATGATTTTCGACAATGGATGTCTCAAGAATACCCCGATAGCCAAGCTCTTCCCTTAATTGAAGGTCTAAAACGTATGGTTCAAAATGATAAGAATGGAATTGATATTTTGCGTAGTATTGCACACATTGTGGATTCAAATGTGATGCCTATGAAGAGTTGTGCTGAAACTTTGGGTTATACACAACCTCCTACTCAAGTCAATCATTCTATCCCTTTGACGACTTCTATTGCTAGTATACCTACTTTTACATCAAACATAATGACTACTTCAATACAAGATATTCCACCTATGATCACCAGTCATGGGGGCAATCCTTCTTCTTCAATTAACCCTCTTCCTTCATTTAATCCGACTTCTTCATTCATTCCTTCAATGAGTGTCCCTATTACATCTCCACAAATGAACCTGGTGCAAGGGGGCAATTCATTTAACCATTCCATTCCTCCTTGTAGTGTTCCTCCTTTCCAATAATCTCCTATGACTAACTATCATAGTGTCCCGCCACCTTACTTTCAATCAATACCTTCTTTCAATAACATAATACCTCCATCACAATCTAACACGTCTAATATGAACTCTTCGACTGAAGCGACCATTAACAATCTTGCACAAACTGTCTCTTCTTTACAGCAACAAATTGCCTCTATGAATCAATCTAAGTTTAGTGTGCCCACATTTGATGTTGCAAGCCCACTTTCTCTTGACATTGTTCGAGCTATTCCCCCTAAGCATGTTGAACTCCCACAATTGGAGCTTTACAATGGTAAAGGTGATCCTCTAACACATGTTAAGACCTTTCAAACAATATGTACTAATTTTGCTCATGACCAAAGGTTGCTTGCAAAACTGTTTACTAGAACATTAAGAGATAAGGCTCTACAATGGTATTGCTCGTTGCCTTCCTATTCTATTACTTCTTTCCAACAACTTGCAAATGCTTTTATTCAACAATTTCAAAACAATATAAGTCCTAAAGTTACTTTGATTGATTTAATGCGTTGTAAACAAGGTGTTAAAGAAAAAGTGACTGATTTCATTGGTAGATATAAGCATTTGTATGCTCAAATTTCTTTTCCAGTACCTAAAAATGATATTCAAAGAATCTTTATTTCTAATTTACAAAAAGATATTAGAGAAAAACTTCTATTTTTTGAGTTTACTTCTTTCCAATAGTTGTGTGCAACTCTTCACAATTATCAACTGACTGTGAGTCAAATGGAACAAGCAAATCCCATGGCTCCGAGTGATAAGGGTGATATTAGTCAACAACCATTTGGGAAGTTTAAACCGAACAGAGAGTCCATTAAATTCAATGAAAACATCATCAACAACAATGTGAATGCAGCATCAGGTGTGCCTCCTATTTCTAAGTTTTTCAAGAAAGAAAGAAAGTTTACTCCTTTGAATGAATCATTGCATAGTATTATGAATAAGTTATTGGAAAAAAATGTGCTTACTCTTCCTCCTATAAGGCAAATAGATCCTGCAAAGATTAATTCACCCTATTTTGATAACAAATCTTTTTGTCAATTTCATCGTCGACCTGGGCATGATACTAAAAAAAGTTTTGCTTTAAAGGGTAAAATTCAAGATTTGATTGATAATAATACTATCTCTGTTTCTGGTGTGAATGATAAAGGCAACACATTTGTAGCTCCTCCTAACCAAAATCTTAAGATTTTTACTGATCCATTGCCTTCTCATACCTCTAATGCGATTGACACTAATAATTCCTCTATCTCACCTGATGATCTTGTGTCTATGACTCCAAATGTGATTAACTTTGTAGAGCAGCAGAAAATCCCTAGAGAACCTTCCATCACCTTTGATTCTAGTGAAACTATCAGGGCACCTGATGGTCCTTTATATATAGTTGCAAAAGTCAAGAATACACCTTGTCATGGAGTGCTTATTGATCCTTCTTGCATGGTTAATATCATTACTGAAGAATTTCTTTTTACTTTGCAATTGAATCAAGTGATCTATGACGAAACAAATGTGGGTGTGAAATTATTTGATGCATTTTCTTCTCCTGCAATTGGTTCTATTACATTACCTATTGAGGTCCATAACAAATCCCTTGATGTAAGCTTTTCTATTATTCCATCGTCCGAACAATTTCGTGTGAAGCTAGGCTATCCTTGGCTATCTTCCATGAAAGCTATTACTTCTCCTATTCACAAGTGTTTGAAATTTCCCCATAATGGTGAAGTTGTTACTGTCAATCATAGTGTCTTTAAACCAGCTGAAAGAACTTCTAGCGTTCCTATTGATTACTTTTGGCCTAAACAATTCCAATCTCTTCCACCGCGAAGTGATCATCTTTTCAAATCTTATCAAAAGTGGAAAAAAGATATGATCCTATCTCTAAGTGAACCTAGAACACCCAAACTTGATATTCCTATCATTCTTGAGAAGGAAGTTCATCCTTTGAAAGATAAAACTAATGTCTTTCCTCAAGAAGATTCCCAACCCATCCCTATGGATGTGACTATGTCTATGCCTAATAAACTTTCTAAAAGTAGACCTACACCTCCTCGTCATGATGGACTTGGTCTCCTTCCTAAACCAAATATTCCTCCTTTATATGGAGCCGTTCCTCCTCCTTCTTCTTATAGAGAGAAGAGACCTTCTTCTTCTCCTATTATCCAACCTAAGAGACCACAAACCAAACACCCAAGTGATAAGGATGAGAACATTCCTCCTCCTCAATCTTCTCAACTTCCTATTAAGACTAGACGAAATCATTCTGCACGTGAACGCCGACAGAAGCGTCGTCTTAGAGCTCAGGCAGTTGCTTCTCAAACTTTGCAATCCCCAAAAACACCTTCAGCTAGCATTATTCCATTTTCTCCTCAGCCGAAAATTGAGCCAAAATCTCCTAAACATAAGATGCATGATGGTCTTGATCCTATGTGAGTTAAAGATCCTATTTTTATAAATCTTGATGATGATATAGATGAAAATGTTATTCATGATGAAAATGTTACTTCTTTTCATTCTGATAGTGAATATGAATATGTTGATGTTGATAACCATTTATCTAACGAATTTTCTAAAGCACTTATCCTAGCTCCTAGACAAGAACAACATGGCTTGGAACATGAACATAGCCCTTGTTTGGATCTTGTGATAGCTCCATCTGCTGTGTTAGATGTTCCTCCTCTAGCATGTTCCCTGCCTTACCGAAACATTGATCAACAAGATCGGGGGGTAGATGACGTGCTAGACTAGTTCATTAGCATAGCAGACTCTCTCCTCCTCTCTATTGTTACTTCTTCTATGTGTTATTCTCATTCTTCTATTCGTTGTCCTTAGTGTTGTCTACTTGAGGATGATGCAAAGCATTGAGATCTCTTTTGGTCTCTCTCATGTTGACTCAAATGACACATGTGTTCCCTTCTTCTAGGTGACCTTCCTTGATTGGGGAATGAAGAACAATTATGCATACATACATATGATATACATGAATTATCATACAACATACTGACCCTAAGGAAAGCAAAGTCACCTCGTGCTTTGTCTTTTGTGTCTATTATCCTTTGGCTTATCTCACACTTGGGGGCTAAATCCTTGTGATAACGTGCTCCTTTCCTTCTCATTTCCTATATGTATCACTACCTTAAAGAAATCACCCCCGATGAGGCGTGTGCAATCACTTTAACGTAGGGGGGCATACACCCTGTTCATATCTCTTCAAGATACTTGAAAATTTCTTGACAAATTTAGCTTTGCCTTGAAAATTTTTGATATCTTTCTTGCATGACTCATAGTGGGGGAACCTTACTACTGACATTCATGGTTCTCCCTCATGGTCTTCCCTTTTACTTTGTCAATCGAAGTCGTAAGATCCTTAGTCCACTGGGGGCTTGGTGTATCTTGCCTCCTTGACGTGGTGAAAGTCTTTCAATGTTGTTTCCTTGTACTTTATCGGAAGTATGGGCGTACGCTTATACTCCCACTAAAGTGGGGGCTAAATGTAGCATCCTAAAATTGTGACACTTGCAATTTTGACTGCATTTGGGTCTTCACGATGGTGGCTCAACGTTGAACCTGAATGGAGACCCCGAAACCTGTTTACGACACCAAAAACTGCATTTTTCAGCACCCTGGCCTGATCCTCCTTGCACCCTGCTGTCCCGGGAGGTGGGACCATGGTGCCTAGCGCCCTGGTCCTTCAGGATGAGGGCACCCAGTGCCCTAGTCCCCCAGGACCATTGTGCCCAGTGCCCTAGTCCCTGGCCCTATTTTGGGCCCGGTCTCTTTTGGGCATCGGGTCTTTAAGTTTGCAATTCGGGAAATAATGTTTCCTAGTCAGCCCAAGGTCAGAAAAATCAATCTATCAGCCCTAATTGACAAGTATATAAACTACATTTCCCCTCCCATTTGAGGAGGCAAGGAAAAAGAGGAAAAGATATGCAAGAAAGAGGCGGAAGTGACATTCAAACATTCAAGCATTCAAGCATTCCTTCAAACAATTGAGCATTCTAAGTCTCCATTCAAGGCTAAGTGTTGCATTCAAGACAAGGATTCAACCATTGAAGAGGAGATCACTTACAACATACAACATACAACATACATTACACCTTCGCATGTAAGAATACAAACATTCTTACAACAAGGTATCAGTACTTGTTTACATTACAAACATTTACATTTATAGCATTCTCATTTCTTGGTTAATTCCAAAACCAGGGTTTGACTTAAAGGCAAACCCCTAATCCCTAACCCCCCAATCATCCTCTCTTTTCTATGTGTAGGTTGTAGGTACGCGGCTGTAATTGAAGATCTGGAATCCTTGTGCAGAGACGAATAGATCCCCCTTCGTTTTGCGGATTTTTCGGAGGACCATGTGCACGCCGGGCGCCATCGTCCCGTCAACCTTTGCTTAAATTTGTAGAACAACATCATCTCGACATTTTACTGCTAATTCCAGGTCCGCAGCTTCATCCCGTATCCCTGTCTCTATTTATAAGTGAATCTTTCTTACTTTACATGCATTCCTAGTTCAATCTTTCTATCTACATTCTTTACAAAAGAGGGTATCCTTGATGTCTCAACCCTTGAAACTCATTTAGAATCCAATCCTGCATTGTGTGGGATTGGATCTTGTGGGTTTCAACCCCTCTTTTGAATGTAAAGTCCCTCCTAAGTGAAAACCATCAATCCTAGTGACCCCCTTTCTCCTTGGAGTGGGGGAGAACACCTAGGGTTCGATTTTCTGCTTTACAGTATTTATGCAAGTTGCACCTATTTTAGTTGAAATAAAGTAATTTTTTTTTAGTTAAAATCCTTTTCCCTCCACTTGCATTTTCCTACATCTCCCACTTGCCTCCTAAACCCCTTCTAGATTCCTCTAATCCCTTCCAATTTAGCCTAATTCATCTCCTAATTATTGTCACATTCCTAAGAAAAGAGAAGTCACTTCTCAAATCCTCCAAAGTCTTCAATAACCATTAAAGGCTTTGTGTCTTCAAATGGTTAACCTATAAAGTCTTCCAAACCATTAAAGACTCTTACATAACCATTTATGGTTAACTCATCTTTGACCTTTGGTTAGAGACTTTCCTCTAACCTAACCATCCTTTTGACCCAAGGGTCTCATCAAGCATTCATGCCTTTAACCTTGGTTATCCTATTAATCCTTGCACAAGAGTTTACCCCTTGGGTAAAAGATTTATCCAATGGATAATCCTAACCTAACCTTAACCCTTACCTCCTAAGGTAACCTTCATGTCTTCTCAAGCATTTAATGCTTCTTACATCTCCTCTCAAGCAACCTTTTGTTGACAATTTTCACCATTTCATTGGTGAGAATTGTAAACATAGATTGATTAACTTTCAATCCTAGCCCTTGTTAAGATTATACAATCTTTATCATCCATTACCCTATTTTCCCTATAAATAGAGCTCTCATTCCTCATTTTCATAAACTCCAAGTTTTCATGCATCTACATTATAGCCTAAATTACTAAACATTTATCCTCTCTTTGTTAAATCATCACAATAGCATTTAGAAGCACTTTAATATATCATAGAATATTCATGTTAGACTAGTATATCATTGCTAGGATAATTTGATAATCTTATCATCATATTTATGCTAGCTTAATCATCATAGTTTCAATACCATACATCTTAGAATGCATTCTTGCATATAAATCAAACATCACTCGTTCTTAGAGTTGTCATCCTAAGTCACTTTGCTTAGTGATCCGAGAGAAAAAACATTGACTTTAGGGATCCTGTGAGATAGAGAACAATGGGACACCCCTTGGGAAGTTGAATTGATTGAATCAGTTCATATACTTGCACTAAGAGTCTCATTGGTGTGTGGATATCCTGGATTTGAGTTATTCATTTTCATCACCACATTTCCCCGCACACAATTATCTTAATTGGTGAACCCCTAATTTTACCACCATTATAGTAAGATATATGGTTTACAACTTAGGACATAGGGATTTTGGTTTTAAAGGTTTTATGGTAAACTATGCTAATTAGATTTACCTAGGTTTTATATGGGTTTAGGGCTTATATTTTACCCAATTATAAAGGGTTAAGGGTTTCCTTAAGATTTAGAAGTCTTGGAGTTTGGTGTTTGATATTTGTAGGGTTTAGGATACACATAAGGTTTAGGTTCAAAGAAAAGTCAATTATGGTTTTTGGAATAATTTTTGGACTTCATGCTTTACTTAGATATAAAAGGTTTGTATGGTTTTATTAGAGTAACAAAGATGTACTTAAAAAATAAAAACACACAACAACAAAGTAATGTATAAAATGAGTAATATCATATGCATTTTATGTAAAATTTTCAAATGATCCTTAATTATGAAGGCAAGGATGAATCTTTGTGAGAAGGTAGGAATGAAACTCTAACTAGCCCTCCAAGTATGAAACAAGTGGTAGGACTCTACGGACAAATGTTGGGACACTTGGTGAGTCTATACAATATTAAGTGTATTGTGAATAAGACTCTACTAGGTATGCTATAAGCTTATTAGTTTTATAATACCTCTTTTCACACTAACACTCCTCTTAAGATATACTTAGATAATAAGCTAAACATTGAAAAAGATGATTCTAAAAAATATGGCTTGATGAGGTTCTGATGTACAAGTAAATATCTCCCACAAATAGAGAAAAGGAGAAAACCGAATAAGATTCCTCTCTAAAAGAGAGAAATAAGAAGGATAATACCTCTTAAAATACACCCCATGAATATAGGAACATGATGAAGAAGAAGAAACCATTAATAATTTCAAAGATATAAACTCTATCGAAGATGAACTTGTGTTTGCTAGAATCAACAAACCTCCAAAGATGTAGATCCAAATATAAAAGATACAAAATACTATACGATTCAACCTGTACAACACTACTTAACCAAGAAGTTGAAGATGCATATAGTACTATGATTCTAGAGTACAATCAACAATTCATGAGTAACCTATAATAAACTACCAAAATGTGAAAGGTGCTCTACATAAATACTAGAATCTCACAAAATATGATCCACTAAAATAATACCCATAGAGAGATTAAAAGAGTAAGTATATGTGACCCTCTTGAAATTTTTGAAATTCATTTGGCTCCAGTAATGCTCCTCCACTGCTCTAATGAAACAAGTAAGAATTATAATAACCATGTGATAATTTCCCCCTTAATGCTAACAAGTGGTATTAGTAGACCAACTAAAATTAAGCATAAAAGTACACAATAATGTAGACCCAACATTAGGTCCAATAAAAAATGGAGAGCGGGAGCGGGAGGGGTTTCTTGTGAAGGAGTTGTAGAAGATGGGGAAGATGGTGCTACAGATGAGGATGATTTCCTCCCTCTCATCCTTTCACCTTCCATGTCGTGACTGTCTGATGGGGTGATAGGGAGGGCTTGGTAGGTAAGCACTCACAAGGCTAGTTGCTCAAAATGAACAATTTATTGGCTAAGGACTTGTAGAGTCTGTTGTGTTTGAATATCCAATCTGTCCTATTGTTGTCATGTCAAATTCTCAATGGTTGGCTTGCCCAACAAACTCCCTTCTAGGTGAAGTCTCTTGCCCATGCACAAAACTACTCAAAATACTTAACCTTTCCAACTATACTTACTCAGCCCCTGCTCTTGGCATCCAACTTGTTGTTTCCAAATGCATATTAGCAAATCCAACATGAACATGTGGGGGTAGCAAAGTTTTGTTCAAGGTTTGTTAGTCAAACTTGGTTTTAGACTCATAGTCATTTGCTTCTTCAAGTTACTCAAATCCACTATTCTAAGTCCAAACCCCCAAATGTCTAAACTGGTGTTCTGAGGGCTTAACAAGGTTTCCAAGGTTGATTTGGACTGATTTCAAAAGGTTTTACAAGGTCACCAAACCTTACTCCAATCAGATTCTTAGTTTTTCCCAAAACAGGGCTACAAGGAAAGAGCCCTTTTTAGCCCTCTTGAAACACTATTTTGCTCATTACTCACTCCCAACTTGGAATCTTTGAAAAAGGAAAATATTTTTGAGTACCCTTTTGTCCAAAATCATGAATTAGTGCCAAGAGAGGTCTTGGGAAGGTCAATTTATGACTGTCCTATTTCGTAGCCTCAAAACAAGGGTTTTCAAGAGGGTTTGGGTGCTTCCACCATGGATTCACTCCATCAAACTTGTTTCATCCTCCCATACTGCTTGGAGACCTCTGCCATAGAAATTTAGAGCTTCCCTTACCCTTTCCATACAATATTTTTAGCAAACACTTGGCAAGCAACTGAAAATGGAGAGAAATGTCATTAAGACTGTCAATTTGCTGCCCTTTACCAGTCAGACTGTTGCTGCACTCTTTGGACCTGTTACACAAGAAATATTAACTTTTACAGAGCCTCAATGAGGTCTTCAAAGACTTATAAAACCTCCTATTATGATTACTTCATGATTCAATGCTTGGATTATGCTCTTAAGGCATTCCATGAGCATTTAGTCAAATACAACTCATAAAAATAGTGAACTCATTGTTTGCTTACAAAGTGATAAAGTTTGATTGGATAAAGCTCAACCAATGAGTAAATTTGATATTACACACCATTGGCCATATGTCCATACCTCTTCCCCATGTATTTTCTCACCCCAAATTAGACTTTGGGTGCAAATCTTGAGTTTTAAACACACTACTAGCCGAGTAATCAATACTTGCCTAGTATTTACTCAAATCCTTCTTCCAACCACCATTTCGGCTTAAAAAAATGCATATGTATAGTATATACATGAGTTACAACTTGACTGAATCCATATTGTGGGATCCCAACCATGGATTAGTCAAGTGGAGTCATTTTGGAGCTTCAAACCCTTGACAGGGCAGCAAGCACCCAGTTTTAGAAATAATTTTGTAAAATCAAACCTTTTGAAGAAACCAATCCCACAATCAACTAAAAATAATTTTAAAAGTACCATGAACACTTTACCAAAGGTACAATATGGATTAAGAAGGTACAATATGGACCATTGTTCTAAAAGATACAAAAACTAGTCATAAAGCCATTATTTTCTAATTTTATTGAAGAACCTTTTGTTTTAACAATCACCAACCCTTTTCAAGGAAAAGGGAGGCCTTTTATAGTTTTTCCAGTTGGTTATCAAGCCTTAGTATGGACATGAGGCTTTCATAACTTCAATTTGTAAGAAAAACCCAAAAATGACAACTTTTGACAACTTTTAAAGCCAAATGACAACTTTTCTTGCTCCAAGATGCATTTTTCACAACCTAACCTTATCAACTTGTCTAAACCACTTAGAAATGTCTAAAAACACCTAACAAACATGTTCCAATGCCTTGGAAAGCACTAGAAAACTATTTTTGGCAATTTGCACATTTTTGCCAAAAATTGTCAACTTAAGGCCTAAAAGGCACAACTTGATCTCTAGGGCCCAAAATTAGATCAAAACCACTAAACCTGACCCAAAACAACCTAAAACAACATAATTAAAATAACACAAGACTTTACAAACATTAAAGCATTAAATGTTGGCAATATTACAAGGATATTGAGAAGGTTGTTGATGATTATGGACATAACTGATTAAACACAAGTTTGTTAAATTAGAAGATTATGATGGAGGTTATGTAAGATTTGGTAATGATGCACCATGTCTGGTGAAAGGTAAAGGTTCTATCACACTTCTTAACAATGCTAAATGTGATGATGTATTTTGGGTTGAAGGTCTAAGATACAATTTGTTGAGTGTAGCACAACTAAACAATACAGGATACCGAATAGAATTTTAGAAGGAATTGTCAAAGTTCATGACAAACATGGAAAGTTGGCTGCTACCGGGACTCAAACAAAAGGTAATACACTTCATCTTGACTCAACTCAGAACAATTGTCTATATGCAAAAATAGAAGATACCTGGTTATGGCATAAAAGGTTTTGTCATGTAAATTTTGATAACCTGATCAAAATAAGTAAGAAGCATCGAGTAAGAGGTCTACCGAGCTTGGAAAAACCTAAGAATGCAATGTGTCGAGGATGCCAGATGGGTAAGATGACAAAATCAAGCTTTACAAGTAAGTCTTACACTTCTAAAGGAATTTTAGATCTTGTGCACACTGATCTTTGTGGTCCTATGAAAGTTCAAAGTTATTATGGTGATAAATACTTCATATTATTTGTGGATGATTACTCAGGGATGATGTCAGTTATGTTTTTAAAAGAGAAATCAGAAGCCTTTCAAATGTTCAAATGGTATAAGGCAAGAGTTGAAAATGAAATAGGAAGACAGTTGAAATCTCTAAGATCTAATAGAGGAGGAGAATTCATTTTAGATGAATTTAACTTATTTTGCAATGATCACGGTATAAAGAGACAAGTATCTGCACCAAGAACACCACAACAAAATGGGATAGCTTGTTGGCAATATTACAAGGATATTGAGAAGGTTGTTGATGATTATGGACATAACTGATTAAAGATGTTTTACTATCTTGATATTATCATTTTGTCATTGATGTCAAGAAATTGATTTTCTAATTCAGTATGATGTTGCCATATCTTAAGAAATATGATATGAAGATTATAAAGAAGTCAGTAAAGACACAGGAAAGAATATGATGAATAAGGGGATAAGTTATTCAATAGGCAACTCTACTGAGTCAAAAAATGATGAGATCTTGATGTTTTAGATTGTTATAACATCATACATATGTTGTAAAATGTAAAGGTTAATACTACACTATGATATCAGGCAAAGAACCTAGTCGGTAAACCCTAAGGTTATCGTAGTCGGTTAATGAAGATAGAATGACTACCAAGTAAAGTTTAGTATTCAACGAGTTGTAACCGAGCTATAACAGAATGCATTAAATGTTTACATGTGATATTTAATGAAAGAAGCTAATGAGCTGGAGTGGATCAATGATTGGCAAGCCGTGGAAGAAGTTTGTTAACAAATCTAAGGCAATGGAAAGTTAGCAAGAAGATCTACAGCTTAGATTGAACCGCATTACCCTAACACAAGTTCCAAGGTGAATGTGAAAGTTTTGAGGCAGGGTAAAATGTTTTCAGATCAAAAGATACAATGAACCTGGACAAGATTGAAGATCTTATGGCTATGATTGATCATGGGAAATGTGATCAAGGAGATTAAGCGGTTAGAAGATTGTTTATAAATAAGGAACTGTTGATAAACAATGTATGCGAGCAAGTGTATGCACAGGGATGCTACATAGTGAATACCGAGCACATAAGCTTGAAGACCTGTTAGAATAATAGAGTATTGATGCCCAACAGATAGACAAGATTAGTTCTATGTCTAGATTGTATTGAACAAATAGGAATCTGCTTTAGCATTTTAAATGTGAAGTTGCAGACAGATTGTATTACTGTTATTTTGTGAAAGTGACAGGAAATCTCTTAAGCGAGTGAAATTAACAGTCTTATATGTAAATCCTCTAACAAGGTGACATTCTAAATGAGTGTTTGAAATCCTTTGACAA
This sequence comes from Cryptomeria japonica, assembly GCF_030272615.1. Lineage (NCBI taxonomy): Eukaryota > Viridiplantae > Streptophyta > Pinopsida > Cupressales > Cupressaceae > Cryptomeria > Cryptomeria japonica. The sequence goes on along the minus strand of NC_081405.1, from coordinate 700,639,640 downwards.
GGTCACTTCTAACAAAGTGAAGATCCTAACAGATCTGAGGGAAATCCCTTAACCGGGTCACATCTAGCAATGTGTTTTGTAATCTTTAACAAGATTGGCTTTTAACCGAGCATACTCTAGAAGAGTATATTTCTTAGTGGGTCTGAAATCCCATAGTGGTTTTTCCCTATTTGGGTTTCCACGTTAAATCTAGTGTTATGGGGTTTATATTGTTCATATGCTTTTGAGTTTGCATGTTTGATAGTTTTTGATTATATGACTGATATATGTTACCGAGGTTGAATCTGATATTTTTATGGATGAATAAATTTGTATGATTTACCCCCCCCCTCTCATCTTGTTGGCTATTGGATCTGTACTTATATTAAGTATCAAAACTATCAATTGGTATCAGAGCATCGGACTCCAAAAGGAATGTTTAAAGGCACTTGAGTTAAGGATCCAAAGATGTATAAGAGGGATGCACCTAAGTTGAACAAGTCAAGTTTCTCTACATGGTAGAAAAGGATGAAGCTACATCTATCAGGAGTTGGAGAATATGCGTTATATTATCTGGAGAATGATTTTGTTACACCAAGCACCTATCCATTGACTATGGAAGAGATAAAGGCAAAGCAAGAACACATTCAAGTAATGATTGAAATAACTTCTGCATTGACCGATTCATAGTTTAATGATCTACAAGGATGTACTGATGCAAAGGCAATGTGGACTAAGCTCATATTTGTATATGGAGGAGATGAACATGTTCAAAGAGAAAAAGTTGATAGTCTAAGAGGACAACTTGAATCTACGAGGATGAATGAAGGTGAGAACATAACCCAGTACAATACAAGACTAAAGGAGATTGTAAATCAAATCAAAGGAGCAGGAGGAACTATTGAAGAAAAGGATGTGACAAGTAAGTTGTTAAGAACCCTTCTACCTGCCTATGCAATCCAAGTATCTGCAATCAATTAATTGAGGTCTGTACCTAATATGCCAGTTTCCTTGGATGCTAATATTAGTAAGATACATGCATTTGAGTTAAGTAATTTTGATAACAGTGGGTCATTGGTAAATAAAGTTGAATCTGCACTTAGTTCTTTTCATCTGAATGAATCTAATGATTACAATGAAAGAAAGTAGAAGTACTCTGAAGGAGATCACAGTGGAGCAAGTGAAAGATTTCAGAAGAACATGGAGGAGGTACACAAACTATATGAAGAAATCAAAAAGAAAGAAGAATTTCAAGCACTATTGGCCAAAAGGTTACCAAGAGGCAAAGGTAAGTATAAAGGAAAACTACCCTTGAAATGTTTCAATTGTGATAAGATTGGACATATGGCTTCTAACTATCCTGACAAAGATTTCACTAAAAAGAGAGATTACCGAGATGACAGACAGAAAGATAATCATTACAGAGGACACTGAGACTTTAGAAGAAGAGATAGAAAGACCTGCTTAATTGCTGATGAGGAATCTGAAGATGATAAATCAGATGAGACTGATACAGAGGAAGTTGTTTATGTGGCTATCAAGGATGGATCAGATGAAGAAAGGTATGAAGAAAAAGCCCTAATATCTCACATAAACACTAATGATTCTTGGATTATAGATAGTGGATGCTAACATCATATGACAGGAGATAAACACAAGTTTGTTATGTTAGAAGATTATGATGGAGGCTATGTTAGATTTGGTAATGATGCACCATGTTCAGTAAGAGGTAAAGGATCCATAACACTTCTTGATAATGCAAGATGCAATGGTGTTTATTGGGTTGAAGGTTTGAGATACAATTTGTTGAGTGTAGCACAACTAAACAACATAGGTTACCAAATAGAATTTCAAAAAGGAATTGTCAAAGTTCATGACAAGAATGGAAAGTTAGCTGCTACCGGGACACAAACAAAAGGTAATACATTTCACCTTGACTCTACTCACAACAAGTGTTTGCATGCAAAGATTGATAACACCTGGTTATGGCATAAAAGGTTTTGTCATGTTAATTTTGATAATCTGACCAAGATAAGTAAGAAACACAAAGTAAGACATCTATCGAGTCTTGAAAAACCTGAGAATGCTATGTGTTGAGGATGCCAAATGGGTAAGATGACAAGAACCATCTTTACAAGTAAGTCCTACACTTCTAAGGGAATTTTAGATCTTGTGCACACTGATCTTTGTGGTCCTATGAAAGTTCAAAGTTATTATGGTGATAAGTATTTCATATTATTTGTGGATGATTATTCAAGGATGATGTCAGTAATGTTTTTAAAAGAAAAATCATAAGCTTTTCAAATGTTTAAGTGGTACAAGGCTAGAGTTGAAAATGAAAAAAGAAGACAACTAAAATGTCTTAGATCAGATAGAGGAGGAGAGTTCACATCTGATGATTTCAACCTATTTTGTAATGATCATGGTATTAAAAGACAAGTCTCTACACCGAGAACTCCACAGCAGAATGGAATAGCTAAAAGAAGAAACAGATCTATTGTGGATTGTGCTAGAACACTGATGATTGAGAAAAAGGTTTCACAAACATTTTGGAGAGAAGAAATAAGCACAGTTGTTTACACCTTTAACTGAGTTCAATTGAAGAAAGGTACCTTGAAGACACCTTATGAAATCTTGTATGGCAAGAAAACTAATGTAAGTTATTTTAAGATCTTTGGAAGTAAATGCTATGTTCATAAAGATGATAGAAATGGCAAGTTTGATCAGAAAAGTGAAGAAGGAACATTTCTAGGATATTCTTCTAGAAGCAAACCATTTAAATGTCTGATCAAATCGTCTAACAAAATAGTAGAAAGTGCAAATGTGAAAATTGATGAATTTGCAGAAAGAGCTAATGAAGGAAATTCCAAAGAACCAGAAGACTATGATGAATTTATCTATGTGCAACCGAGAAGTCCTACCGAGATAACTATTGAAGGAAATGAGGAAGATATCCAGTTACCGAGTGATGAAGAGGATCATATAGAGCCTACTGAGCCTGTATTAGCCAAATATGTCAGAAGACACCATGCACCAAGTCAGATTATAGGAGATAAGGATGATCCAGTGATGACAAGGAACAAACTGAGACAGAACACATGCTTGATATCTGAATTTGAACCGAGAATAGTGAAAGAGGCACTTAACAGTGAAGATTGGATAAATGCTATGACTAAAGAGACTAATCAAATCAAGAAGAATGACACATGGACACTGGTCCCAAGACCAAAGGATAAAAATGTAATCAGTACAAAGTGAATCTTCAGAAACAAGCTAAATGAGAAAGGTGAGGTCATCCGGAACAAAGCAAGATTGGTTTGCAAAGGTTATGCCCAAGAAGAAGGAATTGATTATGGTGAGACTTTTGCACTTGTTGCCAGACTTCAAGGAGTTAGAACATTGTTGGCATATGCTACTTTCAAAAACTTCAAGGTATATCAAATGGATGTCAAATCTGCATTTCTGAATGGAATATTAGAAAAAGAAGTTTTCATTGAACAACCTGAAGGATTTGTTGAAGACAACAATAAAGATTAGGTATGTAAATTGAACAAAGCTTTATATGGTCTGAAACAAGCACCTAGAGCATGGTATGAAAGATTGCACTCTTATTTGATTAAGATTGGTTTTATAAGGACAAGTGAGAACAACAACATGTACATGAAGAATGATGAAAATGGAATACTAATCTCAGCCATATTTGTTGATGATATTATATTTTGTGGAAATGACTCTTTATGCAAGAACTTTGGAAATGAAATGAGCAAAGAATTTGAGATGTCATTAATCGGTGAGATAAAGTATTTTATAGGCTTACAGATACTGCAAATGAAAAATGAGATTTCCATTACTCAATCCAAATACATAAAGGAAATCTTGAAGAAATTTGGAATGGAGGATTCAAAGCCAGTAAGTACTCCTATGACTACAAACTGCAAACTATCAAAAAATGATAAATCTGCATTTGTTGATGAGACACTCTACCGATCCATGATTGGAAAACTACAATATGTTGTTCACAGCAGGCTAGATATAGCACATGCAGTAGGTATTGTTGCAAGATTCTCTGCAGATCCTAAAGAAATACACATGACATCAATCAAAAGAATTTTCAGATACTTGAAAGGCATTGAAGATTATGGCTTAGTATATCAGAAAGGAAATAATTTTGATTTAAAAGTTTATACTGATGCTGATTGGGCAGGCAACATTGATGACAGAAAAAGCACAAGTGGAGGAGCTTTCTTCTTAGGAGAAAGACCAATGAGTTGGCTTAGCAAGAAACAAGGATGTGTTTCTCAGTCAATAGCCAAAGCTGAATATGCTGCTGCAACACTGAATTGTACCAACATTGCATGGATCAAACAATTGTTGGAAGTTATTAATGAGAAAGTTACCAAGCCAGTAACTATATTCTGTGACAATACTAGTGCCATTAATATTTCAAAGAACCCTGTCATGCACTCTAAGACAAAGAACATATCTATCAAATATCATTATCTTAGAGAAGAAGCTCAAGAAAAGAAAGTGGTGTTGGAATATGTTAACACAAAGGAACAAATAGCTGATATCTTCACCAAGCCACTACCAAAGGACACTTTTGAATATCTCAGAAGTAAGTTAGGGGTCCTACCCCTATCTTTTACTCATTGGCCGAGATTGGTGAAAGCATCACTTCTATGACTCTATTGAATATCTTTTGGGAGTTGATGCTGGAGTGATACACTTTAGAATGTTTTTCTGAAAGTGTACTGGAATAATATTGGGATAATACAGGAAATGATACAGGGAACAAGAATTGTAAACAAATGCTCTGACCGAGACTCAGTTGATACACAACAGCAGGAAATAACTTCTTAAAGAAACAAATTATGATTTAGTTCTTTTCTTTTTGGCATTGTTGTCAAAGGGGGAGAAGACTACCAGGGGGAGAAGACCTACTCAGGGGGAGAAGACTAAAGGAGGAGAAGACCTGAGAAGATTGAGAGAAGACTACAGATTGAAATAAAGACTGAAAATAGAAGAGAGTCTAACGTATGGGGGAGAGCATTTCAGCATTTCAGAATCACAGCAATCCGAATCTTTTAAAGGTCAAATCAATTGGTTTTGCCATCAATGCCAAAGGGGGAGATTGTTGGCAATATTACAAGGATATTGAGAAGGTCGTTGATGATTATGGACATAACTGATTAAAAATGTTTTACTATCTTGATATTATTATTTTGTCATTGATGTCAAGAAATTGATTTTCTAATTTAGTATGATGTTGCCATATCTTAAGAAATATGATATGAAGATTATAAAGAAGTCAGTAAAGACATAGGAAAGAATATGATGAATAAGGGGATAAGTTATTCAATGGGCAACTCTACTGAGTCAGACAATGATGAGATCTTGATGTTTTAGATTTTTTTAACATCATACATATGTTGTAAAATGTAAAGGTTAATACTACACTATGATATCAAGCAAAGAACCTAGTCGGTATACCCTAAGGAACCTAGTCGGTAAACCCTAAGGTTATCACAGTCGGTTAATGAAGACAGAATGACTACCAAGTAAAGTTTAGTATTCACCGAGTTGTAACCGAGCTATAACAGAATGCATTAAATGTTTACATGTGATATTTAATGAAAGAAGTTGATGAGCTGGAGCGGATCAATGATTGGCAAGCCGTGGAAGAAGTTTGTTAACAAATCTAAGGCAATGGAAAGTTGGCAAGAAGATCTATAGCTTAGATTGAACCGCATTACCCTAACACAAGTTCCAAGGTGAATGTGCAAGTTCTAAGGTAGGGTAAAATGTTTTCAAATCAAAAGATACATTGAACCTGGACAAGATTGAAGATCTTATGGCTATGATTGATCATGGGAAATGTGATCAAGGAGATTAAGCGGTTAGAAGATTGTTTATAAATAAGGAACTGTTGATAAACAATGTATGCGAGCAAGTGTATGCACAGGGATGCTACATAGTGATTACCGAGCACAGAAGCTTGAAGACCTGTTAGAATAATAGAGTATTGATGCCCATCAGATAGACAAGATTAGTTCTATGTCTAGATTGTATTGAACAAATAGGAATCTACTTTAGCATTTTAGATGTGAAGTTGCAGACAGATTGTATTACTATTATTTTGTGAAAGTGACAAGAAATATCTTAACTGAGTGGACTTAACAGTCTTATATGTAAATCCTCTAACAAGGTGACAATCTAAATGAGTGTTTGAAATCCTTTGACAAGGTCACTTCTAACAAAGTGAAGATCCTAACAAATCTGAGGGAAATCCCTTAACCGGGTCACATCTAGCAATGTGTTTTGTAATCTTTAACAAGATTGGCTTTTAACTGAGCATACTCTAGAAGAGTATAGTTCTTAGTGGGTCTGAAATCCCACAGTGGTTTTTCCCTATTTGGGTTTCCATGTTAAATCTGGTGTTAGGGGGTTTATATTGTTCATATGCTTTTGAGTTTGCATGTTTGACAGTTTTTGATTATATGACTGATATATGTTACCGAGGTTGAATCTGATGTTTTTATGGATGAATAAGTTTGTATGATTCACCCCCCCCTCTCATCTTGTTGGCTATTGGATCTGTACTTATATTAAGTATTAGAACTATCATTAAATACTCAAAAATGGGAGTTTTGCTCAAATAGGTGCTCCTACACCATACTCCCCAAAATTGAAAAAGTTCCAAGTCCTCTTGGAAATGATACCTGCAAATCATATAGGATTCATCTTGACCTTTGGCATGTACTTGTCTTCGGCTTCATCATGCATGGCCAAATGAAAAGCTCCTTCCTTCATCTTCACTCTAGGCCTTGCTTCAAAAATCAACATCCACCATAGTTGTAGCTGCTCATAAGGTGTAGATGATAACATCAACTGCCATTCTAGCAAACTCTCAGTCCAAGAACAACTCCATGAATAGATATGAGAAATCTCAATGAAGTTCATCTCAAAGTGAGGAGAAGTGCTCATTTGTGGGGACCAATAGATGTGCTTGGTGTCATGCATAGGTAACCTAGGATAGAGCATTGCTCCCATAAAGGTCATGACACCTTCATGCATGTAGACCACTGTAGCAACATAATGATCAGTAACAACTATCTCTATATCTGGCCTATCAATAGGCTTCTCAAGTGCATGTGACCCTTGTACCATGTCTTCTTCTTGTCTAATCTATTCAACAACTCCATCATCAAGATAAAGACCATGTTCTTTAGCCACATTGGTCTCTAACCTTTGCTCATCCTCAAGAACCTTTGCCATATAAGGTTCCTCTTCAACTCTTTGCTTCTTACTCTTCACTTCAGCATGCATCTGCTGCCCAAACTCAGTGAATGGACTATCTACCTCTTCAACTTCACCTTCTATGGTACTTGGGGTCACTTCTTCCACTAAACTTCCATTATGTACTACCGCACCATCTGCTTCTTCAACATCTTCCTTTCTCTTTTTCTCTAGTTCCTCTTTAAGCTCCCTCAATCTTGCTTCATTCACTTCTAAATCCCTTCTTAAACTTCTCAACTCATCTCGTGTCTTTTCTTCTTCTTCTCGCTTCGCTCTTTCGACTTCTTGTTTCCTCAACTCTTCTTCCTCTTTTCTTCTATCCACCAAACATTAGTTCTTTCCACTTCTTGTAAGAACCTACTATCTCTTTCTCAAATTTTGTGAACTCGATCTTCACCCCTATATCCCAAACCTTTCACTTTCTTTGATACCACTATGATAGGGAGGGCTTGGTAGGTAAGCACTCACAAGGCTAGTTGCTCAAAATGAACAATTTATTGGCTAAGGACTTGTAGAGTCTGTTGTGTTTGAATATCCAATCTGTCCTATTGTTGTCATGTCAAATTCTCAATGGTTGGCTTGCCCAATAAACTCCCTTCTAGGTGATGTCTCTTGCCCATGCACAAAACTACTCAAAATACTTAACCTTTCCAACTATACTTACTCAGCCCCTGCTCTTGGCATCTAACTTGTTGTTTCCAAATGCATATTAGAAAATCCAACATGAACATGTGGGGGCAGCAAAGTTTTGCTCAAGGTTTGTTAGTCAAACTTGGTTTTAGACTCATAGTCATTTGCTTCTTCAAGTTACTCAAATCCACTATTCTAAGTCCAAACCCCCAAATGTCTAAACTAGTGTTCTGAGAGCTTAAAAAGGTTTCCAAGGTTGATTTGGACTGATTTCAAAAGGTTTTACAAGGTCACCAAACCTTACTCCAATCGGATTCTTAGTTTTTCCCAAAACAGGGCTACAAGGAAAGAGCCCTTTTTAGCCCTCCTGAAACACTATTTTACTCATTACTCACTCCCAACTTGGAATATTTGAAAAAGGAAAATAGTTTTGAGTACCCTTTTGTCCAAAATCATGAATTAGTTCCAAGAGAGGTCTTGGGAAGGTCAATTTATGACTGTCCTATTTTGTAGCCTCAAAACAAGGGTTTTCAAGAGGGTTTGGGTGCTTCCACCATGGATTCACTCCATCAAACTTGTTTCATCATCCCATACTTCTTGTAGACCTCTACCATAGAAATTTAGAGCTTCCCATACCCTTTCCATACAAGCATTTTAGCAAACACTTGGCAAGCAACTGAAAATGGAGAGAAATGTCATTAAGACTGTCAATTTGCTGCCCTTTACCAGTCAGACTGTTGTTGCACTCTTTGGACCTGTTACACAAGAAATATTAACTTGTATAGAGCCTCAATTTAATGAGGTCTTCAAACATTTAGCAAACCTCCTATTACAATTCCTTCGTGATTCAAGACTTGGATTATGCTCTTAAGGCATTCCATGAGCATTTAGTCAAATACAACTCATAAAAATAGTGAACTCACTGTTTGCTTACAAAATGATAAAGTTTGATTGGATCAAGATTAATCAATGAGTAAATTTGATCTTACACACCATTGGCCATATGTCCATACCTCTGCCCCATGTATTTTCTCACCCCAAATTAGACTTTGGGTGCAAATCTTGAGTTTTAAACACACTACTAGCCGAGTAATCAATACTTGCCTAGTATTTACTCAAATCCTTCTTCCAACCACCATTTCAGCTTAAAAAAAAGCATATGTACAGTATATACATGAGTTAAAACTTGAATGAATCCATATTGTGGGATCCCAACCATGGATTAGTCAAGTGGAGTCATTTTGGAGCTTCAAACCCTTGACAGGGCAGCAAGCACCCAGTTTTAGAAATAATTTTGTAAAATCAAAATTTTTGAAGAAACCAATGCCACAATCAACTAAAAAGAATTAAAAAAGTACCATGGACACTTTCCCAAAGGTACAATATGGATTAAGAAGGTACAGTATGGACCATTGCTCTACAAGATACAAAAACCAATCATAAAGCCATTATTTTCTAATTTTATTGAAGAACCTTTTGTTTTAACAATCACCAACCCTTTTCAAGGAAAAGGGAGGAATTTTATAGTTTTTCCAGTTGGTTATCAAGCCTTAGTATGGACATGAGGCTTTCATAACTTTAATTTGCAAGAAAAACCCAAAAATGACAACTTTTGACAACTTTTAAAGCCAAATGACAACTTTTCTTGCTCCAAGATGCATTTTTCACAACCTAACCTTATCAACTTGTCTAAACCACTTAGAAATGTCTAAAAACACCTAAAAAACATGTTCCAATTCTTTGGAAAGCACTATAAAACTATTTTTGGCAATTTTGCACATTTTTGCCAAAAATTGTCAACTTAAGGCCTAAAAGGCACAACTTGATCTCTAGAGCCCAAAATGAGATCAAAACCACTAAACCTGACCCTAAACAACCTAAAACAACATAATTAACCTAACACAAGACTTTACAAACATTAAAGCATTAAATACTCAAAAATGGGAGTTTTGCTCAACTAGGTGCTCCTGCACTATGGGGCTCTTCGTGGCTATTCTTTGCTGGATTGGTGGGTGGAGGAATTTGGTGCAGAGGAAGGAGTTGAAGTTGGGGTAGTGATGGAGGCATTTTGGCATGGGTTTTTTGTGGCCTCTATTTTTGGTCTTTAGGGGTGTGCGATGGTTCCTGTCAATGGCCTTTTTTCTGCTCTTTCTTTGGTGGGTGGTGTTCTCCTGCTTGTGTCTGGGATGGTGTCTAGGCAGATCTGGGACCCTAGTGGATGTCTTGTGGAGAGTCTCTTTCTATTCTCTCCTTTCCTCTATGCTGAATATTTGTTGTTGTTCTGGCCTTTGATGTTCTGGTTCTTCGAAGGAGCTTCCTTTTTCGGTTCTTCTTTGTTGGGCTACTCTACTATTGAAGTGGAGAGTTTTCTTTGGTGTGAACCTTTGAGAGGGGTTTCTTGGCTCTTTCTCTTTTCTCCTTCTTGTCTATTAGAGGTGACCATATTTCTTATGGAGGTGGACATTTGGTGGAGGGGAAAGGGCTGGTTTTTGCTTGTTGTCTTTCTACTTCATTCTTCGTCCTATAGAGGTGGAGCTCTTTCCTATTGAGGTGGAGAGATGGAATGTTGGGGATTTTTGACTTTTGGTGCTCCTCTTGCTACTCGCTATGGATGCCTGTTTCTTCTCTCATGGGTGTCTCCTTGGGTGGGTCTGGAAGTTCTTTTTTCCAAACTCCCAACTTGTCTCCTAGACTGGTTCCTTTTTGTTGTTTCTTGGTTTGGCCTCCTTCCTTCTGGTTTTTAGGGTCTTTGTTCCCCCTTTTTTCTAGTTGTGGGTTCCTGGTTTATCCTATAGATAGGTTGGTTGCTAATAGTTTTAAAGGGCGTAGTCTATCTTTCTGTTGTCTTTGGTTTGGGGATAATCTTGTGTTTGGAGTTTTGAGCTCATCATTTAAGGTTGAGGGTGCTTAGAAAAACCCCTGGTTGCTAGTTTTGGGTTCCATTTTAAAACCCAGTTTGAAGGTGGAGGGAGCCTTTCAAAACCCCTACTGGCCAGATTCAAATTGTATGAATATCTATTATAATCTAGTGTTGTTATTGAAGGTTAGCGGTACCTTTCAAAACCCTGAAAGTTGGCTGAGGGTGCTTGTTATACCCTCGATTACTACTCTTTTGTGCTATAGTTTGGAGTTGTAGCTTTGTTGGGTGTGGCGTGACTATGCTAGTTGTTGCTGGTTTTAGTCATCTTTGCTAGATTTTGGCTGCGGTTTTTCATTGTTTACTTCTTTCAGCAGTCTTCTTTGTTGGGTTCTAGACTCCGGTAAAATCTATTGGGTTTCGGGTCCCTCCAAAACCTGTTTTATGGGGTTTCGAGTCCCCTCAAAACCTATTTTTCCCCTAATAAAAAACATTAGGTCCAATAGATGTACAAGGAACTGAAAAAATGGTGTCCATAAAGGTACACACACATGAGGAAAGAATTACAAAGATCCATTTAAGTAATGGAAAATCCAAGGCACTACCCAACCCCCCATTCTAGTTTATAATTCTATTTAACTACAAATTTTCCTCCCTAAGGAATGTAGAATAAGCTTTTTGGAACTTTATATGAGTATATTTATGGACTTATTCATTGTTTGGAGATTTCTTACAAGTTTATGTCATGAGGTGGACAATGAAGAATATATTAAGTATGCCTTTTATTCAAAAAACATGAGCCCTCCTTGAAATGTTATAGGGATATATGGCACTTAATTTTAGTGTATTACATATTTCACAAAGTGGAAATGATGTACAAATCCTCAAAAGAAGGATATTAAAAATTTGACATTTTGAAACATAGTCATGAAAAACTAAGAAAAGCATTCTATAAAGCTCAAAAATTTATGTAGGTTCAAATAATGGGCATCCAAAAAGGAGTTTATAGGAGCCCAAATAAGCCTTCTAAAGTTCCAAAAATGAGAACTATGTAGGTTTTCCTTTAAGAATATGAAATTTTGAAAAATCGATACAACATTCTGCAAAAAAACTACACCATGGGAGAGAAGGAAAAAAAATACACATAATTACAAAAAACTCACCTGAAAAGACATATGTTGGGTGGGTGGGAGGACAATTACAAATCCCCTTCCACCCTACAGGAAGTCCCCCACCCACCAACTAAGATGGCTGTAATAACTGTGGGGCTACTAAAATTGAACCAAAAAATTAGAACAACCCAATGATGAGGGGTCAAATTTGGGGAAGAAAATGATAATATCGTGTGTTTATGTCAATAGTAAAATTTTGTAATATTCTATCAAAACATTCCTCTCAAAAGAAATATTCCAAAACCACTTTTCTTTTCTCAAAAAAAACACCAAAAAAGTCCAAAATCAATGTCAAAATATTGAAAAACCACCACATACTAGGTGTAGGTATTTTTCGCTCGACAATATTGATGTTAGCAGAGTATTGTGTCGAATAAAGGAAAAAGGAGCACTAACCAAAAATGTTGTTGTGTGGACCAAATACGTACTTTCACACCAAAAATGTGCCTAGACTTACCAAAAAAATGTTTTGTTTCTAGTTTCCTACACTTCTAGCCTTATTTATGATTAAATAAATGCACAATGACAACAAATAGGCGATGTACTTACTAGCTCACCATAGTCCTCTAGTTGATTGTATCTCCACACATGCTCAAATCAATGAAATCACTTTGGAACTCCTACCATTTGTTGGAAGAATGTTGCAAATATGTGCTTGAGAGATATTTGACAGATGTGTTGTCATTGATGTCGACATATTTCTTTGTCTGAGATAGTGATGCAGTGAATTTCAATGATTTAGTTTATTCTACGTAGTAAGTATGATGAAGATTAGAGTTTGCGGTTTAAAGGGTTGTCTGTAGTTGATTTAGCTCAAGTTTCAGAGGTCTACATGGAGATCTGATTGAGTTATGGGTATCTGTGTTGTGGATAGTTTTTCAGTTATTTAGTGCTGACAGAGTGACAATATTTTGATCTACATTGCTTTGCATTGTAATATCTTTTATTGTGAGGATCCAGTTAACACTAAGAGGGGGGGGGTGATTAAGTGATAACAATAAATTGAAATCTTACACCAATCTGCAAAATACTTCACAAAATAGTTCATAACCAGTACCAATAGTTGATCAAATAGTATTCAAATTAGATTTACCAAAACATTACTGGTAGCTACTAAAGTGTTCATCATTAAGCAAGTATAGCAAGGACGTCAAATCAATAACTCAACAATCCATCTAAAACATGAACACAAGGATTTTTTACGTGGAAACTCAAATGGGAAAAACCACGGTGGGAATTGGTACCCACAAAATTTGCACTCTTTCAGAATGTGCCCTATTAAAGGCCTATCACAATTAGGAGCTTTACAATAATGCTTAGTTAATTGCAAACCCTATTAGGAGTCACCCGATGAAGGGATTTCAACCTCAGCTCTGTTAGGAGCTCTACCCTATTAGGAGTAACCTCACTAGAGGATTTAAACCCAAATTAATGAGCCACCCGGTGAAGTGATTTACAAGATCAGGCCTATTAGGACCTACCTGATTAAAGGATTTTAATACTACTACAACTGTTAGGAAATAATAGATAAATGATCTGATCAATGTACTCTCTGCTTGCTAGTATAGACCCATTTCAGCTCCAATCTTCTTCACACATGCAGACATCTCAATTCGGTTCAGCACACTCTCCTTCTCTGATCACCGACACAATAAACCTTCTAAAAGTTGACCTAATTAGACGTCACAATTAGGTTAGTTACATAACCCTAACTTACAATGAATTTACATCATAGATCATACCATATCATTACAAATCTTTACAATTCATCCTACAGATCATTACAACAAATTTCAAGACAATTACAGTCGTTGAATGATCATAACTCATCACTGCACATCAATCTGATAAGTTGTCAAACCCTTAACACATTCTACTAAGCACTCAGTTGCTTCCCAGTAAATTTGCTCCTTGTACATGCTTAAATGCAATCTTATCATCACACACAGTTTATTACACGTCATCATCAACTTATGAACATGAAAAGAATCACCGCCAAACTATAAAACATCACTGGTCAAAGATCTTGTTACCAGTTCTCAAACCCTACATTGAATAAACAATAGTCAATTATAAACATGACTTCCAATTCTCCAAACATGATGCGGTTCAAGTCATAGAATCATTACAATTTCATAAGCATACATTCCAAACCACAAGACCTAACTCAACACGGATCACTACCGCAACCATCTCCTTCACTATTCCTTCTTATTGGTTCACTATCACTTGGCATTTTTGCATTCTAACTCAATCCATTTCAATCTATTACTGGTTAGACTTAACTGATAGACTTAGATGACATACCAAAACATAAAAACACATGGTTTCCATCAATGACAACACAAATAACTGATCATTAAGAATCATATCATAATTATATCATCACCAACAGTCCATCAATATATCATCACCAACAGGCCTTTACCGATACACCATCATCTCCATCAATTATGTCAATATGCCAACAATATCTTGTTTTGCGGATTTGGAGGTAAGTTTGGGATGTTGGTGTGTATCCTCAATTCAAGTGGTTTGTGGTTTGAAGGTCCACAAGTGATTTTTCAAGGTTGACAACCATTGCAGTTAGTGTTTTTGTGGTTCAATATTAAGATGCTAATTATTCTAGTAATTTGTGTTGGTGTGGATGTTGCTATGGTAATTCAAGATGCTTGTGGATGTCTCTAGATCATGTGTCTTTTGTGTTGGTGGTCCGCATTGATCGTTGAGCTCGTAATTAATGATTTTCTTGGGTATATTGGTGTTCTTCATGTTCTTGGTCGATTGTATACTTGTAATGCGTTGTGGATGTTTGAGGCGTAATTCTTGGAGGTGTAACATGTTTGAGGCAAAAGATTTGGGTTCGTACTATGTCTTGGCCAACATTTCTTTGTCCACATGTAATATTGTATTGAGTGTGGTTGTATTTTTGTAATTAGGTGGTGAGTGTTGAGCCGACCTTGATGATTTCTCCAAGGTTGATGTCATGTATAAATAATTGTAATAATATTGTATTCGAGTGTGGTGGTGTGTGGATGAGTTTGAGTATGTATGTGTGTTGAATGTATACATCTTTTGAAGGTAGACAAGAAGTACGAATAACTAAGTTGTGTTGTGCTTCAATTGAACTAAATTGGGCATTAAGGAGATGTTATTTCTCAATTCATAATTTTTGGAAGTGATCCGTGATTGTTTGTACAGGTAGTGATCCTTCCCTAGGCAGTAAGCCATTTTATTTTGAGTAGTGAGCTCTAGGAAGTGAGCCTAAATGCATGTGTATTCCCCATTGTAATACTTCTAATAGAGTATACCTATATTATGGGTGTATCCCCACCATGGTTTTTCCCTTAACAGAGTTTTCCATGTACAAAAATCTTGGTGTTATGTGTGTTTATAATGTGTTGTTGATTTATGTTTTTACATATTTAATTATTAGATCAGAGAATAAGTTTAAGTAGTGTGATTTTTTTGTGATAACTGATTCAGCCCCCCGCTCTCAGTTGTCTACCCTATTTCCATTAAGAAATAAACTTACCAAAAACATGTTTTCAATCCTATTAAGTTTCTAGTTTCCTACACTTCTAGCCTTATTTATGATGAAATAAATGCACAATGACAACAAATGGGAGATGTACTTACCGGCTCACCATAGTCCTCTAGTCGATTGTATCTCCACACATGCTCAAATCAGTGAAATCACTTTGCAACTTCTGCCATCTCCATTGCTGCTATGCCCTCTTTCCCTATGCTCTGCTTTGGGATAAATTTCTAAATGTGGATACAAATGATGAATGTGACACTCAAAGCTCAAATATATAGGTGTTGTAACCATAATCTTGGTCATATCCTTCACTAATTTGATCCCATTTTCTATTGTTCCTATCAAGCTTGCCCTTCTCTTCCTATCGAGAGATTTTCCAAATCTTTTTTCATTTTTTCACCCAATCTCTCGACAGGGCATACCACCTTCCCTACTAGGGAAAACTGGGCCATGTATCAGTTAATTCTATTCTTTGAAACAATGTGATAAACTACATTTTCTCAAAGAGGGGAAAAATGTAGACATCTAAACTTGACCTTTAATTAAATAAATGTGTATTATTTATTTAATCATTTTATACTAGTGTCTTCTATTAATTAAATAAATATTTTTATTTATTTGATTAATTCATTAGTCTTTTCCACTTTAATTAAATAAATAGTTTAATTTATTTAATCTCACCTATTTCCTTAATTAATTTAAATATTTTTATTTATTTAATCTAGCCTCCTTTCCACTATTAATTAAACAAATACTTTTATTTATTTAATTAATTTGTTACCTTTTTCCTTGTTAATCCTAGCCCTCTAACTTGTTCACATGGATCACAATCTAAAATCATAAGAATGTGACAAGTGTCAATTGTCTCTTCATTCACTTTCTATCATAATTGCTAGGATACCAAAGTTTACTAGGAATTCTCCTTTTACTATGTCCCAGGTGGTTGCATGGTTAGGGTAATACTTAATGTACCATTCAAGTTTCTCCTTCCTTAGTGACCATACGAAGTCCAACAGTTTCTCTTTATCTACAAACTTTTCTTATTTCTCCCAAATTGACTCTAACAAAAATAGTATTACACTAATTCAATGGTGTCTATTCCAAATACCAAGATCCTGATTGTTGTATCCATATGGGAACTTTGTATGGGATTTGGTGTTGTCTTAAATCTTGATGTTGATTGTCTTACCAATTTTTATATTGCAGGTTTCTTCTTCTTTATAATAGTACTTTGGGGCTTTGATTCTTTAAACTTGTCTCTTGCTAGTCTTATGTCAAAATATTCATCTCCTAATATCTAATTCCAAGGGATGTTTTTCTTGTTGCTTTCTTTCTTCTACTCTTTTTATTCTTGCTTCTTTTCCTTATTTACTTCTCTTTGTTTTGGTGGTTTTTGTATCACAATTCTCTTACTTTTAGACCTTAGGGGGGATGGGTCCAAGTCTAGGGGTTGTGAATCTTCAAAGCTTCCTTTTCTCCTCACATTATTAAACGATGTATCATTGGGTCACACCTCTATTCTTAATGCTTGACTAACATCCTCTTCCTTATTTTCTTCTTCATTTAATTTACTTATATTTCTATTTACTGTTTTCTTCAAATATTCATTAGTTACATATATGAATTTATCGAGAGTTTTCAAGATCTCCTTAAACTTGTGATCCAGCTTGATTATGACATTAGGGTATGTGCGCAAAGTTGAGTCCCACTTAGGGGGAAGCGTGTGCATTGGAATACATACCACTAGGAATGGGTCCTCATTATTTTATAAACAGGGCCATGTTATGCTTTGGGGACCTGAGCTGAAAAACATAATGGGACCCCACTATTAATAGATCTCAAACCATAACAGGGCCTCATTTAGAAACATAATGAGGCCTTGTTATTTTCTAAATAGGGCCCCATTACATGAAAGCAATTTATTTTTTAATAGCCTGCTATTTCATTTTTTTCCAGCAACAATGGAGAACTAAAATGGACCACCGAGTTCTCTTGCCATTTTCCACCTCCCACCAACAAATTTATGGCCTCCTAGGTATGTTATTTCTTATATTTTGACATTTTAAATTTTTTTTGTGTTTTGTATTTTGTTTTTTTTTCTATTATTTATGGGTTTTTTATTTAAATTTAGGGTTTGTATAATTCTTCTATTTTCAATGTTATTTGCTTATATGTTCATAATCACTATGATGATATGATGAACTATGAACAAGCTAAGTGCCCAAACATGAAAATGAAACTTTTTAAAAGTTACTAGTAAATATAGGATCAAATATTTTCAATAAGCCCCCCACCCTCATATCATACATCCATTATGCATAAAATAATTGTAAGAAAAAGTTACACATGTTGACCTATAAAATCACCAAACTATGATTATCATAAATCATCTTTGAACAGTTTGAATAAGATAAATTGAAGCACCCAAGTTACCAAGATAATTATTATATGTTATGACAAGTATAAGGAATATGTTTTAATTAGCACGATGAATATTCTTAGGATTTGAGTGTCACTTTTTAGTGCTATTATCCCATGATATTACGATTCCCCTTTGGCGGATTTTCATTCATTAGTTTGTCTATTTATTGGGTTCATGGAATAGAATTTGCATAAATTATTTCTATATGTGTTGTTCTACTATTAGTATTACTCAACATCTAAGTACTGGTTTTGTTTCCTATAAATACTTCTTGTGTATCTATAAATATCTTGTCACACTTTTTGTTAATTTAATGAAATTGCAAACTTGTTGATGCCATGAACTTTTATCTCTTTTCCACTTTTCTTCCCATCTTTTTCTCCATCTCTCCATTATTCTTTAGCTTTGTCATTATTTTGATTAATTCACAAACCTTGTCAATATTTTGCACCTATAGGAAACTAGTGCAGGAGCACCCTTCTAAGGTCTTCCTCCATGTGACTTTTGTTGGAATTTTGCTTCTTTAAGAATCCATGTAAATGTAATAAGAGCCAAGAGCTCATTGGTCTTGTTTAGGTCCTAGGTTCACAAGTCTAGGTTGAGTTTTCTTGTGGAGTAGAGGGTATGTGTGCCTTTGTTGAGTTTGGGGTCCTTTTGGCATGGTTGTGTCCATAGGATAGCCCAAGGTAGGCCCAAAAGTCAAGAAAAGCAACACTGTAAAAGTTGCTCAAAAGTTGTAAAAAGTTGCATGACAACTTTTCAAAGTTGTCATGTAACTTGTCCACCAAATAGGTCATAACCTTAGCTTGGTATTGGGAACCCTAACCATGGCACACAAACCGAGGTAGAGACACTATAAACTATTGCAAATCCTAAAATTAGGGGTTGGATGCCAGATTGTACGGCCCAAGAGAAAAGACCTTGACTATAACTGTGTTTTTGTTGCCAGTCGGCACAAGTGGAGCATTAACAGGCTGATAATGAATTGTTTTGCAAACTGAATGGTGTTGAGAGTCTTGCATTGTGTTTATAATTTCATTTTGAGCACTTAGGTTAGGTTCTTGTGTAGGTTTTTGAGTGTTTTGTAATTATTTTGTGAAGTTACTCTTTCACTGTCCAGTTTTGGACTATTTTGTGTAAATGGGTTGACAACTCCTATCCCCATTGTGGAAACACCATGAAACCATGGGGAATAGGAGTGAAAACCCTATACAATACCTCAGAGGAAGTAGGGCCCCTGAAAATGTAGGAAAGCTTTTCAAAGACCCACTCCTAGGCGAGACTGGACTGTGCCCAGCTAGGAAGGGTTGAGGTTGCAGAGGTCCATGAGAGCAAGGTAGGACAAGAAAGGAGGCACCCTTTGGAAGAGTTGTAGAGGGGTGTGTGGAGCACCATTGGTGAGAAGGAGGAGCTTCCACCAATCCAGTTAAGGTGGTAAAGATAGCAAACCATCACTGTGACCTTGGCAGGCCTTAAAACCCTCATAAAAACCCTCAAAAACCTAAAAATTCACCTAGGGTAGTGTACGGACACTTGGAGGCCCAAAACTAGGAAAATATTTGAGCCCTTGCCAAATGATTAGCAGTCCCTTTGGGAAGTTTCACAATTTTGTGCATCATTTACAAGAGGGAGCCCTAAAAGTCCAAAATGGAGGCCTAATTGGGCACATTCCTTGTAGCCCTATTTTGTAGGAAAGAAGCAAAATAGTGAGATCAGTAACAAAATGGAAAGTTAAAACCTCTTGGGGGCACATGAATGGATGGAAAACCATGTCAAAGACCTATCCTATCCTTGCTAGGACCTAAGAAGTTGTAGGAGGAGCTAAACCCTTATTAGCCTATGTGAGGGTTTTTGATGCTTGTGAGTAGGTGTGACCTTAGGAGAAGTATCACAGGTTGTTGGTGGGTGGATTGGGCAAGGTCAAGGGATTCCATAGGCAAGGGAAGTCCTAGAGACCCTAGGGTGTAGTTGGAACACCTAGTGATCCAAGGAGAGGATCAAGGAGCATAGACTAGGCTAGTCTATCCCATACCCATTCCCATCAGATTGGTATCAGAGCAAGTTAAAGATTTGGTGGATCGTGCATGTCTCTATATTCTGGTGAATCAGTAGGGGAGAACATAATGGTCACTAATGTAGAGCTAGCTAGGGAGGTAGAAGAGAAAAAGGAGAAAAATAGACTCCTTGAAGATGCTATGAGTGAGATAAGGAACAAGCTGCAAGAAGTGGTTGATCAGAGAGCACAAGAACTCTGGGGTGCAGAAACTAATGACAGAGGCAAGAAAGCTATTGATATTGATGACATCATACCTGAACCAGACCCCTTAATCAATGAGGAACCTTTTGTAAAGGCCATTAAGGCTTTGAATACAAAATCTTTTGAAGGATTGCCACATTTCAGTGGAAGGAGGGACATTGACAATGTCATGGAATGGATTGAGGGTATGGAGAACCACTTTGAGTTTGAAGGTGTGACAGAAGCTCAAAAGGTTAAGTTTTCCAAATCAAGACTAAGGGGAGCAGCCTTGACATGGTGGAAGTACTTGCAAGAGGAGAGAGTTAGCATGGGAAAGCTACCTATTGCAAACTAGATGGCCATGGTGAGTAAGATCAAGGAGAACTACTTGCTAGAGGATTATGAAGTCCAACTTCATAAGAAGAGATAGGGATTGAAGCAGAAAGACCTTGATGTGACCTCCTACACAAAGGAGTTTCAAATGCTTTGTCTTAGATCCAAAGTCCAAGAAGAGGAATCTATCAAGGTGGCTAGATATCTAAGTGGCTTAAAGTGGAATATCCAAGAGGAGATAAGCCTATGGACTCCTACCACTATCCAAAAGTGTCATCAACTTGTTGCTAAGGTGGAAGAGAGGAACAAAAGGAAGGGAGACTCCAACAACAGGGGTAGAGGTAGAGGTAGAGAACAAATGAGTCACCGAGGTGGTTACCAAAGCAAGGCAAATGAGCAAAGGAATCAAGGAGAGTCCAAGTTGATTGAACATAGCAGTGAAACCAATCTTAGAGGAGGCTATTCTAGAGGAAGAGGTGCACAAGGGGGCCCAAATAGGGGTAGAGGTACCGACAGGGGTAATTCCTACTTTGCAACCATGAAATGCTACAACTGTGGTCAATTGGGACACCCAGCCTATAGATGCCCTGACAAGCCTACCTCATCAAACAGTGGAAAAAGGGTTACTTATGCCCATGAAGACACATCAAGTAGCAAAACACCTGAGGTGGACCATATTGAATCAGAGATTGGAGAGAATCTAATGTTCAATAGAATCTTGATAAGACAACCGGTTAAGGATGAACCTAAGAATAGGAGACCATTGTTTAGGGTGAGATGCAAAATCTTTGGTAAGGTTTGCAAGGTGATAGTTGACTCAGGGTCAACTAATAACATCATATCAGGTGAGGCAGCCAAGAAGTTGAAACTTACAAAGATACCCCACACTATCCCTTACAAGGTGACATGGTTAAATCAAGGACAAAGTGTGCTTGTCAATGAATAGAGTTGGGTAGAGTTCTCTATTGGAGGATACAAGGACAAGATCCTTTATGATGTGTTACCCATGGATGCTTGTCATCTGCTACTAGGTAGACCCTGGCAATTTGATAGGAAGATGATCTATGATGGAGAGGAGAACTCCATTTCCTTCAAGAAGGATAGCAGAACCTATAAGATTCAGTCTCTGACAGAGAGTGGTGAGGGAACCTCAAGAACACCTAGTGTCTTACTTAATACTGGTAAAGAGTTCTTACACCTGCTACATGAAGAGGAGATAGTGGGATGTGCCATCTTTGTGAAGCCAAAGGAGGAGGAAGATAAGTTGTAGACAGAGGTACCTAAGGATGTAAAACAAATGTTGCAAGAGTATAAAGATATAGTGAGTGATGGAGCACCTGCAACACTTCCACCAAGAAGGTCTATTAGCCATCAAATAGACTTTGTACCCAGTGCATCCCTGCCCAATAAAGTAGCATATAAGCTCACACCTGACCAAAATAATTAGGTGGCAAGGCAAGTGTAGAAGTTGTTGGATCAAGGACTGATCAAGAATAGCATCAGCCCATGTGCAGTCCTGGTAGTACTAGCAACCAAGAAGGGAGGCAAGTGGAGACTTTGTACTGATTCAAGGGCAATCAATAGAATCACCATAAGGTACAGATTTCCTATACCTATAATTGAGGATTTGATGGACTATTTAGGAGGTGCCATGTATTTTTCTAAGTTGGACCTTAAAAGTGGTTATCATCAGATTAGAATTAAGGAGGGTGATGAGTGGAAGACCGCTTTTAAGACCACGGAAGGGTTGTATGAATGGCTTGTGATGCCATTTGGACTTACTGATGCCCCAAGCACCTTCATGAGGTTGACGAATGAGGTGTTGAAGGAATTCACAGGCAGATTTGTGGTGGTGTACTTAGATGACATACTCATCTATAGCAGAACCAAAGAGTAGCACCTAGAACATTTGTGGTTAGTCCTAGAGAAGTTGCATGAAGAGAAGTTGGCAATCAACCTAGAGAAGTGTGACTTTTTGATGCAAGAGTTAGTCTACTTGGGGTTTGTGGTGTCTAAGGGAACCTTGAAGATGGATCCAAGCAAAGTGGAGGCAATCTTGAATTGGCCTGCCCCTAAAACAGGGACTGAAGTTAGGAGTTTCCATGGTTTAGCCCAATTCTATAGAAAGTTTGTGAGGAACTTCAGTGGTATATGTGCACCAGTACTTGATACCATAAAAGGAGGCCTTAAAACTAAGTTCAAATGGACTGAACAAGCTGATAAAGCATTCCAATTATTGAAGCAAGAAGTAGCCACAAAACCCATCCTACTCTTACCTACTTTTGACAAACTATTCACATTGGAGTGTGATGCAAGTGGCATTGCAGTAGGGGGTGTATTGAGTCAAGAGGGAAGGCCTGTGCCATTTTTTAGTGAGAATCTTAATGAGGCAAAGAAGAGGTATTCAACATATGATCTAGAGTTGTATGCACTAGTTCAGTCTCTCAAGAAGTGGAGGCATTACCTACTCCCAAAGGAATTTGTGGTGTTCATAGATAACCAAGCTTTGAGTTACATCAACACTCAAGAGAAGCTTAGCAATAGACATTTGAAGTGGATGGAGTACCTCCAATCCTTTACCTTTACCATCAAGCATAAAAAGGGGCAGCTTAACAAGGTGGTAGATGCTTTGAGCCGGAAGTTGTTGACTATCCAAGAATTGCAATTGCAGAGCATAGGGATAGAAGGTTTCAAGGATCTCTATGAAGAAGATGAGGACTTCTCATCAACCTACAAGATCTGCAAGGAGTTTGAGAATAATTTTCATGGTGAGTATTTAGACTACACCCTTCAAAATGGTCTCTTGTTCAAAGGCAATCGGTTATGTGTACCTAGAGGATCCATGAGAGAAAATCTCATACAAGAGAAACACAATGGTAGTCTAAGTGGACACTTTGGAGTCAATAAAAATATGGCTCTAGTGCAGAGGTACTACTATTGGCCTAGGTTACCAAGGAATGTGAGAAGGTATGTGGAGCGATGTGGTGTGTGTCAAAGGGCAAAAGGAGGATCATGTAATGCATGCCTCTATCAACCAATACCTGTCCCAAATAGGCCTTGGGAGTGTGTGAACATGGACTTTGTGGTAGGACTCCCCAAGACAAAGACAAGTATGGATAGCATCTATGTGGTGGTAGACAGATTTTCTAAGATGAGCCATTTTATTCCATGTAGAACTACTCATGATGCTAGTTATATTGCACATCTCTTCTTTAAGGAGATTGTAAGGATTCATGGACTCCTAATAAGTATTGTTTCATATAGGGATAGCAAGTTCATGGGCCATTTTTGGCAAACCTTATGGAGAAGACTAGGGACTAATTTGTCATTCAGCTCAGCTTACCATCCACAAACTGATGGTCAAACTAAAGTCATTAACAGGGTGTTAGGCAACTTGTTGAGGTGTCTAACCAAGGAGTATGGGCAGACATGGGATCTAGTTATTCCACAAGCTGAGTATGCCTACAATGACAGTGTAAATAGGACCACTAGAAGGAGTCCTTTTGAGGTTGTCTATGGCAGACATCCAAGAGGAGTGTGTGAACTAAGAGAGCTTGGTTCCATGGAGATGAAGAGTGGGCAAGCAGAGGACTTCACTCAAACCATCAAGGAAGTCCAAGAACAGGTCAAGAGAGCCATCCTAGAGTCTACTCAAAAACTAAAAGCAAAAGTGGATGAAAGAAGTAGAGAGGTTCAGTTCAAAGTGGTTGACTATGTGATGGTCCATTTAACCAAAGCTAGAATGCAAAGCGGTAAGCCTACTAAGCTACAAATGAAGAGGGTAGGACCTTGTAAAATTCTATCCAAATATGGTGAGAATGCCTACAAGGTGGATCTTCCTTCAGATTTGGCTATATCATCAGTCTTCAATGTTGCTGATTTGATACTATACAAAGGTTAAATAGTAGGGCAAACTGAGAATCAAGCCATGGTCTTGTAGGACTTGGATTTGAATGCCTTACCTCTAGTGAAGCAACCCATAGCAGAGGAGATCTTGGAGTCAAGTGTGAAGAAGTCTACTAGACACCAGGTCTACATGGAACACTTGGTGAAGTGGGTAGGTCAACCTAAGTTTGAAGCCACTTGGGTTGAAGAGAGCAGGTTCAAGAAACTTGATATTGACCCAGCTCTCATCTCTCCCCTAGTTCCTTAATTTTGTGTAGAGGGGGATTATGGTGTAGGAGCACCCTTCTAAGGTCTTCCTCCATGTGACTTTTGTTGGAATTTTGCTTCTTTAAGAAGCCATGTAAATGTAATAAGAGCCAAGAGCTCATTGGTCTTGTTTAGGTCCTAGGTTCGCAAGTCTAGGTTGAGTTTTCTTGTGAAGTAGAGGGTATGTGTGCCTTTGATGAGTTTGGGGTCCTTTTGGCATGGTTGTGTCCATAGGATAGCCCAAGGTAGGCCCAAAAGTCAAGAAAAGCAACATTGTAAAAGTTGCTCAAAAGTTGTAAAAAGTTGCATGATAGCTTTTCAAAGTTGTCATGCAACTTTTCCACCAAATAGGTCATAACCTTAGCTTGGCATTGGGAACCCTAACCATGGCACACAAACTGAGGCAGAGACACTATAAACTATTGCAAACCCTAAAATGAGGGGTTGGATGTCAAATTGTATGACCCAAGAGAAAAGACCTCGATTGTGACTATGTTTTTGTTGCCAGTCGGCACAAGTGGAGCATTAACAGGTTGATAATGGATTGTTTTGCAAACTAAATGGTGTTGAGAGTCTTTAATTGTGTTTATACTTTCATTTTGAGCACTTAGGTTAGGTTCTTGTGTAGGTTTTTGAGTGTTTTGTAATTATTTTGTGAAGTTACTCTTTCACTGTCCAGTTTTGCACTATTTTGTGTAAATGGGTTGACAACTCCTATTCCCATTGTGGAAACACCATGAAACAATGGGAATAGGAGTGAAGACCCTGTATAGTACCTCAGAGGAAGTAGGTCCCCTGAAGATGTAGGAAAGCTTTTCAAAGACCCACTCCTAGGCAAGACTGGATTGTGCCCGGCTAGGAATGGTTGAGGTTGCAGAGGTCCATGAGAGAAAGGTAGGACAAGAAAGGAGGCACCCTTTGGAAGAGTTGTAGAGGGGTGTGTGGAGAACCATTGGTGAGAAGGAGGAGCTTCCACCAATCCAGTTAAGGTGGTAAAGACAACAAACCATCACTGTGACCCTGACAGGCCTTAAAACCCTCATAAAAACCCTCAAAAACCTAAAAATTTACCTAGGGTAGTGTACGGACACTTGGAGTCCAAAACTAGGAAAATATTTGAGCCCTTTCCAAATGATTAACAGTCCCTTTGGGAAGTTTCACATGTTTGTGCATCGTTTGCAAGAGGGAGCCCTAAAAGTCCGGAATGGAGGACTAATTGGGCACATTCCTTGTAGCCCTATTTTGTAGGAAAGAAGCAAAATAGTGAGATCGGTAACAAAATGGAAAGTTAAAACCTCTTGGGGGCACATGAATGGATGGAAAACCATGTCAAAGACCTGTACTATCCTTGCTAGGACCTAAGAAGGTGTAGGAAGAGCTAAACCCTTATTAGCCTATGTGAGGGTTTTTGATGCTTGTGAGTAGGTGTGACATTAGGAGAAGTATCACAGGTTGTTAGTGGGTGGATTGGGCAAGGTCAGGGGATTCCATAGGCAAGGGAATCCCTAGAGACCCTTGGGTGTGGTTTGAACACCTAGTGATCCAAGGAGAGGATCAAGGAGCATAGACTAGGCTAGTCTATCCCATACCCATTCCCATCAGAAACCTAACACCTTGTCATATTTTTTGAAGTTTTGTGACACACTAAAATTACTCTTCTTCTACTATACTTTCATAGAGTCTAAAAACTTGTGAGCTTTGTGAAATGTATAACTTCTTTGATTTTTTCCCTTTTCTTTCTTTTTATTTCAAAGTTTGCAAACTCGTAAAATTTGTGACATTATGAATTAGTTGGATACCCTCTTTTCTTAATTTTTGATGTCTTTGGATATAAGTTCATTATGCAGTAACTCACTTAAGAGCCTTGTAACTTGTGGTGGGGCCCATTTGTCCTTTCAGTAAGTTACACTGTAGGAACAACTATACCCAAGGCTACAACTTTCACTCACACCTGATTTCTATAGTAGCTCAAAGGATTTACCGCACGAGGTCGTTCCCAAGAGTGATGTGTCTCTTGGAAGGCCTCTCTTAAAAAGATAAACTTTGAGTGTTACTAACACTTTTCTCTTGCACCTAGGACCACGAAATCCAAGGGATAGGATAGTGTGTGTTAGAAGTAGGACCACTCGACAAACCTTTTTTTTGCACAAGTGTGCCAAACATGAAATGCACTTGTTCTTTTTAACTTGTCATTGCAATGACGTTCTATCTGATTGGAGATGTTTCTCCAACAGTCATGGTGTTCTTTTTATCCTTCAATGGAAAAATGTGTTGTAATCTAGGAATTGGAAATCCTGGTCAACTGAATTAAGAGCACATTTTGCTTGAAGTAAATCGATTTGAGAACAACTTTGACAAATTGGGGATTATTTTTTTAACTTGCACAAAATGAAGTGTTGATTGTGAATTTTAGTTTGATGCAAGAAATAAAATTTGCCTTATTAATTTTAAGCACAAAAAGAATTTGTTCCTAACTTTGCAAAAAAAAAAATTTGTGTGTTTGCTTTTGTGATTCTTTTTAGAGCTCTAAACGAAAGATGTGGTTCTTTTTAAAACTCCAAATGAAAGTGTAGTTGATTTTAACCCAAAAGGAAAATGAATTTATTTTATCCTAACTTGAAAGACAAAGTTAGCAATATGAACAAATTTATTTCCTAAGCTAAAATTGCTAAAAAAATTCCTATTGTAGGGGTTAGTTAAAACTTGCACAAAAGTTAATAGGTTAGAAAAATCCACATGTTTTGGTGGGCTTCTACAAGCCTAAAAATTTTGGTTTTCGGTTACAAGGAATTTTCTTACAACTCTTTGTTACAATAGCTCTACTTTGTGTGAAAACAGAAGGGCTATTTAACACGAAAGAGCAACAGTATAGACAATAGCACTAAAGTATCAATTTGCGAAGGCGCTAAACTAAGAACAAAAGCGCAAGAGCATGACCTGTGTGTCAATTAAAACATTCAAAAGTCCGTAGTCTTCAAAATGGTTTCTCTTTGATTCACGTCGGGTTCACCAAATATAATGCCATAAAACGGTTAGTCCAGCGGTTAGTCAAATCAACATAAAACTAAACCATTAAAAAGCATTATCAAGAAAGATTAAGCATATAAGCATATTAGAGATAAAAATGAATAAAAATTAAGACTTCACTCATGATGCTCCCTATGCCATTAGCTCTCCCTTGTTCCTCTCCTCTCCAAGTTCCCAAATGAGTGTAGCTCTCAGTAGCTTTTTGTACTATTTTTGGATGTCTTATGGAGATTCAAGAGTATGAAGTAAATGCTCATGAAAATGCAAACATGAACAAGCTAAGAAATGAGATATTATGTAACTAAGTAAGACTAATTTTATACCAAAGTGAATTATGCTAAATACTCTCTAGATTTTTCTATAATCTAGATGCATACAAGTTTTCAGGATCTGGATTATGAAGAAATGGGCTCTATTTATAGGAAAAATGGAGCAATGGATGGTTGAGATTGAGTAATCTCAACAAGGGTCAGGATTGAATGATATTCAATCCATGTGAGGGCTTTCAACCCAATCCCAGGATGACAAGTGTCAATATGAGATGGGTTGAGAGGAGAGGGAATAAGCATTAAATGCTTGACATGACCTGAGAGTTAACCTGGGAGGTAAGGTTAAGGTTAGGTTAGAGTTATCCATTGGATAAAGCTTTTATCCAAGGGGTAAACTCTTCTACAAGGGTTAAAGGGATAACCATGGTCAAAGAAATAAATGCTTGAGGAGACACATGGGTTACATGAGGGTTAAGTTAGGGGTCAAAGTCTTTAACCATGGGTGCAAGTGGAATTAACCATTAATGGTCATGTAAGAGCCATAAGTGGTTTGGAAGACTTTAGAGGTTAATTTTTTGAACACACAAAGCATTAATTGCTTTTCAAAGACTTTGGAGTCTTTGAGAAGTGACTCCAATTTGCTTAGGAATGTGACAATATTTAGGGGATGGATTAGGCTAATTAGGAAGGGTTTAGAAGAATCTAGAAGGGGGTTAGGTTTGCAAGTGGATTTGGTGGGTGAGGGAAAATAGGATTTTAATTAAAATAAAATTAATTTATTTCAACTTGTGGTTGCAACTTGCATTTGTAGGAAAATGCAATTGGGGGGGGGTATTTATGATTTTAATAAATGTTTTATTTAATTTATTTAAAAGAGGAAAGGGCATTAAATTGAATAAATTGAATTTATTCATTCAATTGAGTGTGAATTTGGTTGAATGAATTAATTAAAATAAATTGAATAATTTATTTAATTAATAGGAGAATGTTTGAAGATGAATTAATTAAATATTAATTTAATTAACTGATGGCTTAGTGTATTTTTAATCAAATAAACATGAAATATTCATTTAATTAAAATGGACAGATTTATGTGACTACAACTACTATATAAAAATTGTTGCTAAAAAGGATAATGATTTTCTCTCCTTATTCCTTATATAGGATCTAGCAACATGATATACTTGTCTAGATAATATATCAACTAACATTATTGTTGATTAATACATTAGTTTGGATTTTGGAGGCTAATTTTTTTTTCCAAAATTGTTTTTCTTAAGATATACCATTGCATTATGGTGAGTCATTTTATTGAATTGTTTCTTTCTTGCAAATCATTTTACAATTAATTTTATGTTCATCTCTACTCTTAGGTTACTGTAGAAATCAATTTTTCACCTTTTTTTTATTTTATTTGGTACGAGAACCTAGTCATCAAGTCTTGGGTGATATGAATATTTATATTGTCTAATCTTGGTTTGAGTGGGAGTATGCATAGAGAAGGAATTTCATTTATAAAAGATGGAAAGCACATCTAGAGTACACAAGCATGAAATATAAAAGATTGAATGTATTTTTGTTGACATTAGTAGCTCCAATTTGTATGCTACATTGCTAATCGTTTGTAACAACTTCTGGGTAACATAATACTTGGTTGTAAGATTATTTTATTTCTTACTAGATAATGTAACTTAAAAACTTACTAGATATTTTACTTCAATCATTGGTTTTGTATGTGTTTATTTGTCATGTATTTGTACAAGTGATTTGCATTTTAAATCCTTAAAAATAAATGTAGTAGTAAATTTATATAGTCAACTTTGATCACATGTGTTCTATCAAATTGTGCATGTTTTTACTTATAAATACCTTTTTTATAATATGTAAATAGATTCTTGATCTTGTAATTTTGTATATAATTTATGTATATTTATATATATGAAGATGTTATCTTTATCATAGATTAATTTGACATTGATGATCTATTACATCAAAACGTCCCACCTCCACCCCTTGGATTAGACGAGGCTCAATTTAATGAAAACCCTGAGATCATACCAAAATGAGCCTATCGCCCCCCCTCATCTTATATAGTTTGCAACTACAATGCAAGCTATTGTACAGTATGTTTGATCTATTGATACAAAATTAAATGAATTCCATGAAAGGAGAGAGTGGATGCATTAGTTTTATGCTAATGGATAAACTTATTAAAAAAATGATCTTAAAATCACCAAAGGACATATAGCCCCATATTTCATTAACCCTTAAATAGGACTACCCATTCCTGCCACCAAAACCATAATTTTAATTAGGTAGTGTCAACATTCATAGATATTATCCATACATTTCTGGGATAGGTGGTGGATGGTTTTTGATCATCCACCACATCATAGTTATGAGGTGCCTTTTTATTTCACTTTTATCTTTTAAAGAATTTTTTTGTGAGTTTATATTGGATATAAAACCTAATTATTTTGACATGAGGTCATTTCAGGGTGTTGCTAGTGGCATGCCACAACATAGATTAGGGGCACGTACTGTTACACCCTTACCTAATCCACCCATAGTTCCTCATGTTTCTCCCACTATTCTTGCACCTATGCAACATAGAGTGGTGGTTTTTGCCTTAGGTGCTTTGAGTGTCCTCTTGGGTAATGTCAATGATCAAGCTTCCCACATAATAGTTGCTCTGCAATCGATGCCATATATGTGTACACGTTGTAATCAAATATGTGTATTGTTGGCAATTGACACTCAATTGGTTGATTTCAATATGTTGTCATTGATGGCAACATGGTATCTTGTTTCGGCTTCATGTTTTGGATCAATTGTGTACCAACAGGCACTTCATAGACACTTCATCGACACCGGCACCGACAGGATGGAAGGATTCTTTGGTTACCAACAATGCATGCCAACATGGTTTAGAATAAGGTTATCGGTATTGAAGGCCGACATATTTTGGATCCGGCATCAGCAATTATTTTTGATATTCATGTATTTATGTTATCTAGCCCACACACACACACACACATAGATATATATATTGATATTGTAATTATCTTTGTAAGCTGACATAAGACATGGTAAATTGTATAGGGTATATAGGTCAATTGGATTAGATCATTTTGATATATGAAGATGATGATAAGGATGCGAATATGGATGGATAGAAGATGCAAAATATATGAGAGAGATTATGTACGAGAGGATATTTTTGTAAAGGGTTATTTCGGTAAAGGGTTTAGGGTTTCAAACTAGAACAAACATAAATTAATTGAAACTATATTTAAGCATAGAAGATGCTATCTTAGCAGTTCATTCATTTCTTCAGATTGTAGTCTAGATTTATATGTAGTCAGTGAGGCACCTTTTGTGACTAAGCAGTGTGCTCTAGGTTGTAAGCCTTCCTGCAAGTGCAGGCCCATATATTTTGTAATATATCTTCATATGGCCAATGGATTGTGATGAATAATGATGAACAATAAATACCCTAACTGGTACTGAGAGGGGGGGTGAATCAGTACAGACAAAAACTTCTCAACAACTTATCAAGTTAAAACAATGATAATCGGTTGTCTTCATCACTGAACTTAACCATGGCAATATCGGTTAAACACAGTAAGACTTCAAACATCTAAACCAGTAAAACTAGATACTTCAAATATCATTCAACACTTGATAACTACTTCACCAATATACTCATGCATGTGTTGTATCACTAATACCATAACTATTAGATTTTCATGCATAATCATATAAACAAAGAATACTCAATCATCACATGAAAAATGCACAAGTCATGACACACAGATTTTTCACGTGGAAACCCAAATGGGAAAAACCATGGTGGGGATGAATACCCAAAAGCTTGTTTTTGAACTCTTTTGAAGCTCGCTCTATTAGGAGCCCTTTCCAGTTAAAGACTTTACAATAAGGTTCTGTTAGGAAACGATCCTGTTAAAGATCACCTGATCAAGGGATGGCTATATACCTCGTTAAAGGTTGAAACCTTGTTAAAGGTTACCTTGCTAGAGGATTTGAATAACTCAATGATCTTGAGTCACCTGGTTAGAGGATTTATAATAAGCACGTTAAAGCTACCCGACAAAGGGATTTTCCTACTGTTGAAATGGTTAAAAGACAATAGGTAAAGCTCTAATTTGATAACAACACTATATGCTAAGGCAGATCCTTTTCAATTCCTCTACTCTGCAATCACATTCTGAAGTTTTCCACTCATTGGTCTGGCAAGTATCTCATCACTCAGATACAAACACAAAATTTGCCAACACATACAATATCAAAACCCATCGACCTTATAGACAACAATTAGGTCGGTAGCATAAACTCTAAACCCTAAGCAATTTATGTTTACAATTGCAAGCACTCCAATCTTGACCGTTCAAACACTTTGCATAGAATAAAACAATCTCAAATAGATCACAAGTCATTATGCATCATCCATTCTTTACCACACATAGAAATTAGTAACCCATCATACTTTCTTCTCATACCACTAAGAAGAATGTTCATTCCTGAGGTAGACATCTAATGCAATCGATCTTCATATGCAAGATCCTCAAGGAAATCCTTCACGTGCACAAAACCGATGTGGCATCTCGATCTCATCCTTATTTCTTAGCTAACTCATCAAAGAATATCACTGGTTTCATTGCATAAGCTAGATTGCCAAACCAGAAACCCTAGAGCTGAGACTACCAATATGTAGTCACGGTTAGTGAAACCCCGACACCGGTTCACTACATCTCTTCATACTGGTTCTCCAACTTGAACATCAATAACAACTTCTTCCAATCTTCATATCGGTTCACCTATACTTATTGACATCAATGACAACATATATTATCATCATATCATCATATTGATTCATCATATGCCAACAGATTGATATTGTGGGTCACAAATCCCACCGTGGTTTTTCCTCTTTGAGGCTTTCCACATATAACTCTTTGTGTTTTGGTATTCATTTATGTGATTGGCTTATTGGTTTCTTTACTTCTTTCAATTATATATGTACCGCTATACCGGTTGTTTCATGCATGCTTTAATAAGGTTAAAATTGATCATACCAGTAGAACACTGATTCATCCCCCCCCCCTCTCAGTGTTCTTGGATTCCAACAATTCGTATCAGAGCCCTGTGCCTCGAAGGAAGTTTAACATCTTGAGGGAGATCCTAAATCTGGAATTCATGGATCTATGAGTTTGGAAAAGCAACTTGAGGTGACACTTGAAGATTATGATTTTGAAAGGATAAATAGCTTGAAGTTACAAAATGAATTGAATTCTACTCAGGAATTCATTCTTGTCCTATAGGAGAGGTTGTCATCTATTCAAGCTAGGAGGAAGGAAATTTTACAAAATCAGGATGATGAAGAGAAAGATGCACTTAAGGATTAATAGTGTCAGAAGCTGAGTCAGGAGAACATGGTCATGTGAAATGAAATGCAAGCTATAACTATGAGAATGTCTAAGGAGATTGAAGATCGAAAGAAAAAGGAAGAAAATTTTGTTGTATCTCTGAAGAACAAATTTTAAGAATGTGGTAGGTTGGCTCATGAGAATGATATGTTGAGAACATATTTAGTACAATCCCAGAGTAATGAACAAGAGCTTGAGAGACAAATGATAATTCTAAGAGATGATCTAACTATTGCAAGTGAGTATAGAGAAAAATTCAATATTAGTTCAACACAGCTAGATGAGTTATTAAAGAGACAAAGGTAGAATGGAGATTCCAATGGATTTGAATTTGAACAAGGATAGAGTTCTAGCATTGCTAATAAAGATCAAAACCATAAGGCACTGGTAAGGTAGTTAAACACTTATAAATTTTATGGCAGATGATTTGTTTGCAATAAATTTGGTCACATGACTAGGCAATGTAGAAATAGAGCAAATCAGAACAATAATTCTCCTCCTGGTCAATGTTCTAAATGCAATAAGAATGGTCATAAAACAAAAGATTGTAGAATGAATGTAAAATGTTATGGACATGCAAAATTTGGGCATATGGCTAATCAATGCAGGTCAAACAATTATACCGGTTTTAGCAAAGCAATTCAAAAGAACAATGTTACATGTTATGCATGTAATGAGGTTGGACATATTGCTAAATTTTGCAGAAGCAGAAATTCATCGGTTGGTAATGGAGGATCAAATGAGAAAGGGAAAGAAAAGGTTAATAAAATCCGACAAGATCATACCCAGAGATGGGTCATGAAGACTGAAGAACAATCAGCACATGGGAATGCACTGGTTACTTATCTGACAGAGGAGGTTGCTCCTGCATCGACAAGAAGCTCATCTGGTAACTGAGGCCGATGCCTTAGGGGTAGTAAAAAATTCATGAAGATGTTGCATATGCCCCGGGAAGAGGTTCTGGAAGATGTTCTAGATAGTGGAGATGCTTATGTGGCATGGAGATGTTTTATCGAGATCTGGTATCTTCCATTGGAAGTAGTTTATATCGATGACATATTAGGGTTTTTCTTGGAGGATAAAAGGTTGAATCTACTTCATTTCTGATCACCTTGCATTCAAAAATGATTAAGAGTGATTTAGAGCGATTAAGGCTGATTGAGTACAATCAGATATCTTCTGGAGTGATTTCACTAGCAATTGCAATAAGTCTTTAGGGTTTTTCATTGGCAATGATTTATAGGTATTTATCTTCAATCATTGAAGTAGGATCATCATTTGTACCTATCTTTGTTGCAAATCCAACTGCTCTTGAGTTCAAGGACCGTCCCAGGTCGACTTTCAAGTGATAAATGGATGTTGCTACCCTGGACGATTCAGTTGGCGCTTTTTCCCGTGTCTCAGAAGGAGTTGTGTATGTCAAAGATGTAAGAGCTTACATCCACTATCACATTGAGGATTTGGGAATGATTGATATCAAGAGAATGTACATGAATGAGATAATGGGATATTCTAGAAAGATTAAGACTGAGTACAAGCACACTGAGGATTTAGGGTTTACCGACATTTTGGACATTCCGGAATTCAAAGATGAAATCATTAGGTATGTTTTGAGCAGAGTGTATAGAGATTTTACCTGGTTAGATAGACCATATAAGATTACAAAGGAGGCCATCAGGGCAATCATCGGTTTACCACAGGTTGGGTAATGTCTGAATAAGAAGGTTTCTAATGATCATGTCAACAAGATTACTGACACAACTTCAGATAGCTGATTTATGAGAATCAACACTATCACTGACATAGACATCAAATTCGGTAGCATGGTCATCGGTTACAAAGTAACTCAATCAAACTGACTGAATTCTATTTCTAGCT
This sequence comes from Cryptomeria japonica, assembly GCF_030272615.1. Taxonomy (NCBI): domain Eukaryota; kingdom Viridiplantae; phylum Streptophyta; class Pinopsida; order Cupressales; family Cupressaceae; genus Cryptomeria; species Cryptomeria japonica. The sequence goes on along the minus strand of NC_081405.1, from coordinate 700,604,401 downwards.
CCTACATTTTTGTAGCTTATATGATGATGAGAGAAAATGAGAAATTGGATATATATGGTTGGATGTTGGATGAACTGCTGATAAACCTAGGAAAGATTAAAGGAGAAAAGAAAGGGACTTTCCGATATGGTAGCCTAATTGTCTGTTTAAGGCTATTTTTCATCAATGAGACTCTCGGTTTTGGGAAGAGACAATGGTCATTTGATATCCCAATGGCGAGGCAACTGAAATAGTAAATTGCTACATTGGGTAGTCAGAGAGATGACAAAGTATGGGGTTATTTGAAGGCATTCCAGAAGGCTGTGAAATCTAGAGAAAGGATTACTAAGTACATTGTTGAGAAATAATCAATTGACATATGCTTCATGGTGAAGAAAGATGAAACACTCATGGAAGCGGTCAAACCCCAGAAGATCTGGATTGAGGAGATGGGCTATGAAATTGATACACGGATTTTAGATGCTTATGCAAAGATGTTGATTGATGCATCTATTGATGAAGATGAGAAACCCTATGGTACTACTAAGCAGAAGACACAAGAGGTTGAAACTAAGTTCAACCGGAAGAAGAGAGAGAAGCGGGAAGGAAAGGTAAGTAAATTTGTTGAAAAGGTTTCATAGGATATCAAAGCATTGATTGATGTTGTCCCAGAGAAAGGCAGAAAGAGAAAAGAACCAGAAGTATTCATTAAGCCTATTGTAGCAAAATCAACATCTGAAGATTACACACCCCTGGCATTAAAAAGGGTAATAAGGAAGAAAACAAAAGAAACCAAGGTAGAGGATAAAAAGCAACCGGTTAGGAAATTTACATTCAAGTTATCGGCACAAAATCAAGCTCCAAAAGAAACACCTTCTGCTCCATTCGGTACTGGAAGAAGGAAGAAGAAGGGTGGCATTGATCTGGCAATTGAATCTAGTAATGTAACTATCATTCCACCAAAGACTTGTGTAGAGTTAGTTAATGAGATTACTAAGGATGGTATGTTAAAGAATGTACAATTTTATTATGAACATTTAGAGGATGATGAACAAAGAGAGGTAGAGGAAGCAGTATTGTTATATTTGGATATTTATAAGAAAGCCTTGATAGAAATTGAAAACTAAAAACCAACAGAATTGAATGATATGTTAGATGCTAGGAGACTATCAGCAATGCAAGAGGAAAAGCATATAAAGATACAAGAGTTGTTATCTATTTGTGTTTCTATTGCTCCAGAGGAGATGGATAAGACACTTGAGGTTGCAGATAGGAAAATATTTAATAACAAACATAGAATAATTAGTCTTATGTTAGGTAGAGTAAATGAGATAATCAAGGAGACCCACAAGGCATGGGTTAAGTTCTTTGAAGAGAACCGTGGTTTTTATACTTCATCAGAATAAAAAATAGATATTGCAGACATACCGGTTGAAGGAAAAGGAAAGGGCATTATGGGTACTTCACCCTCAATTTTGAAAAACATTAAGATAGTGAAAAGTAAGCCCCATGTAGATACAAATGTACAGGAAAATGTTGAGATACCGGAAAATACAAAGATTGTAAAGGTTGATAATATACATGATACTAATGTTAAGGACAACAATCCTCCAGATACAAATGTATAGAATGAGGTTACAGTTTCTAGGGAGAAACTGCCAGTTACTGAGATTTCACCAAGTGGCAAAGCCACCGGTGCAAGTAAGGAAGCTATAATGGTTAAAACATTAGAGGAGAAGAAAGGGAAATCCGACAGGGAACCGATAGTGAGTCCATCATTGTTGTCAATTGACACCTTGCAGGTTATAAAGAAAATCATAACTAAGATGAGCTCTACTGAACTCATGATGATGGTTGCACAGAAAATGATGAAGGAGGGATCTATGGATAAAGGGATTATTGATCAGTCTATCACCATTTTTCATAGGTTAGTCCCGGAGTGCAAGTTTGATAGAGAAGTGAGCCCATCCGGCAAGCTTAAGATAATTACATAGCACATTTCAAAGGATTTTCAATCCTTGCAACAAATATCAAACCAGCAAGCACTGGAGTGGTTCTCACAGGCAAAGAGAGCTGATCAAATGACTGAGTTTGAAAGGAAGGAAATCAATAATAAGTTGAAATTGATAGATAATTCTTTAAAGCAGTGTACAAATATTTACAGAGTATGTTATAACACAGATGTTCTTATATTTAATTTGGATAAGAAGATTAAGGAATCTCAGGAGAAAATTGCAAGTATAGCCAATTCTTTTGATGGATTGAATTCATTGACTACATCCATTGATGACCAAATTTTGGTTTTGGAAGCCCAAATTTCTTCTCTTGAGAAAGAAAAAGAACAAACATAAGAAGAGCCAGAAGTCTTAGAGGTTTGGTGAGTCCTCGGTTGAATTCACTCAGTGTACATAAGGAGTGTATAGATATGGTTGGTAAGACCACACCGATAGAGTTAAAAGAGAAAGAGTCATTTGCCCATATGCTAAATGAACTTGTATCTATTTCTGGCACTTTCAAATCTGGTTGGGATACTTAGCTTGAGCTATTGCAGAAGGCATATCCGGATATTTTCAAATATATTGAGCTCTGGTAAGGTATTTTTGGGATATTCATTGTACATTATCTTTCATTCTTCGTCACGATTTTGGAGTTTTGGTATTCCTTTTAGAATTTTTGATGGCATTGATGTCAAAGGGGGAGAGATATTAATGTAAAAAATAAAAAGAGGGAGTTGTATGCATTAGGGGGGTATATAGATGGAAAACTAAGGAAGTATGGAGTATTTTGTATTGATGGATATTCAACTCAGGGGGAGCAAGCTCGGGATGAAACTAGCAGATGAAACCATGATCATTTTTCACATGAGTGTTGCCATCAATGCCAAAGGGGAAGATTGTTGGAAGTTGACACTCAATTGGTTGGTTTCAATATGTTGTCATTGATGGCAACATGGTATCTTGTTTTGGCTTCATTTTTTGGTTCAATTGTGTACCAACAGGCACTTCACAGACACTTCATTGGCACCGACACTGGCGGATGCAAGGATTTCTTTGGTTATCGGTAATGCAGGCCGACATGATCTAGAATAAGATTATCGGTATTGAAGGCCGACATCTTTTGGATCCGGAATCGGCAATTGTTTTTGATATTGATGTATTTATGTTATCTAGCCGACATATATATATATATATATTGATACTGATATTATAATTATCTTTGTAAGCCAACATAAGGCATGATAAATTGTATAGGGTATATAGGTCAATTGGATTAGATCATTTTGATATATGAAGATGATGATAAGGATGTGAATATGGATGGATAGAAGATGCAAAATATATGAGAGAGATTATGTATGAGAGGATATATTTGTAAAGGGTTATTTTGGTAAAGGGTTTATTGTTTCAGACCGGAACAAACAAAGATTAACCAAAACTGTATTCAGGCATAGAAGATGCTATCTTAGAAGTTCATCCATTTCTCTGGATTGTAGTTTGGATTTATATGTAGTCAATGAGGCTCCTTTTGTGATTGGGTAGTGTGCTCTAGGATGTAAGCCTTCCTACAAGTGTAGACCCCTATATTTTGTAATATCTATTCGTATGGCCAGTAGATTGATATTGTGGGTCACAAATCCCACTGTGATTTTTCCTCTTTGAGGTTTTCCACATATAACTCTGCGTGTTATGGTATTCATTTATGTGATTGGCTTATTGGTTGCTTTACTTCTTTCAATTCTATATGTACTAGTATATCGACTGGTATATACATGCTTTAATAAGGTTTAAATTGATCATACCAGTAAAACACCGATTCACCCCCCTCTCAGTGTTCTTGGATTCCAACATGTATGTCTTACTCCTGGTCCTGAATCCACTTCAAATGTACCTGCACCTGCATCAGATGATATCACATAAAGGTATACATGTGTGTGTGTGTGTGTGTGTGTGTGTGTGTGTGGTATAAATTAAGTTTGGACTTTTTTAATACAATCTAATGTTTAATTAAAATTGTTTGGTGTATGTAGATGAGGGCTAAACCAAATGTTTGATTCAATAGTTCATCTACACCTACACAACTTGGCAATCCCTTTGGGGTAATTTATAACAATTTATGTAGACATTGAACTACTTAAGTTATCATGTTAAATATTGACAATTAAAAATTAAATCAATAAAATTAGTGTAGACACATAAATATGACCACGAAATCAAATAAATATTTAATGTTTATTTAATTCACTAACAATTCTCTTATTAATTAAATTAATATTTAATTAATTCACCCACTTCCTCTAGTGATAAAATAAATTATTCATTTTATTTGATTCATTTGGCCAAATTCTAACTTTTAATTAAATAAATCATATTTATTTAATTAAATACATGTTTCCCATTTATTTAAATTTATATTTAATTAAAACCCCTTTTAGCTTTAAATAATTCAATATTTATTTAAATCAACCGAATGCAAGTTGCAACCCACTTTTTGAAATAAATTAATTTTATTCCAATTAAATCCTTAAAATCCTCCCACTTGCATTCTCCTACAAAATCCACTTGCATGTCTAAACCCCCTTCTAGATTCTTCTAATCAACTCCAATTTAGCCTAATCCCCCTCATAATCATTTGCACATTCCTTAAGAAAAAGGTCACTTCTTAAAAACTCCCAAAGTCTTCATAAACCATTAAAGGCTTTATGTCTTCAACAAGTTAACCTCCAAAGTCTTCATAACCATTAATGGTTAATTCACCTTCTACCCTTGGTTAGAGACTTTCCTCTAGGTTAACCATACTTTTAACTCATGGGTCTCTTCAAGCATTCATTGCTTTGACCATGGTTATTCCTTTAACTCTTGCACAAGAGTTTATCCTTTAGATAAAATCTCTATCCACTAACTCAACCCTAACCAAACTCTCCTAGGGTAACCCTCATGTCTCCTCAAGCATTTAATGTCTCTTCTCTCCCCTATCAAGCCTTCTCATATTGACACTTGTCAACATGGGATTGGTTTGAAAGTATCACATGGATTAAAGATCCTTCAATCCTAACCCTTGTTAAAATTACTCAATCTTAACCATCCATTTGTCCATTTCTTCTATAAATAGGCCTCATTTCTTTCATTATCCATCATCCAAGTTTCATGCATCCAAATTATAGTCTATTTTATCAAGTCTTAAGCTTTTCATCTCTTTGTTTAATCATAATCTTTAACATTTAGAAGCATTCCATATCATTAGCATAGCATATTCATGTTAGTATAGCATGCTAGTATACCATGTTAATATAGCTTAATATCCATATCATAGCATAGTTAGTTTCATTACCATAGCATAATATCTCATCTTAGCAAGCTTTGTTAAATCATCATATAGATCTTAGTTGTTTTGCATATAGATCATCTTATCACACATCACTCATTCTTGGAGTTGTCATTCTAAGAGTTAATTGCTCAATGATCTAAGAGAAATCATGACTCAAGGAATCCTATGAGATAGAGAATAATGGAAGGGTTTTGAGAGGATGTTGGCATAACTTGATTTTCTTAGGTCCTAGAGACAACTGAGAGGGGGGGGGGATTTAGTTGTCCAATAAATTCAACCAAAACTTAATGCTTAATACCGGTAAACCAAACTTTATGCCGGTAGACAATTTTTATCAGTTAATTGGAGTACCGATAAAGATTAATGCATGAAACAAAAAGACAACAACATCCACAACACATAACACAAATATTTGTACGTGGAAACCCTGTAAGGAGAAAAAATACGGTGGGAAGCCTTACCCACAATCAAATGATACTACTGTAGATAGTATGTGTGTACAATATGGATTCTGCACATGCAGAATGGCCAGCTGCCTAGAGCTCACTGCTCAATCACAAAATGAGAGTCACACTGACTACAATTGGATGGTTAAATCCAATGATAATGTACTACATAAAATAGCATCTTCATATGTTGGATTCAGTACCGGTTTAATTCTGATTACCTTCACAAAAACCTTCCTTCAACCTTCAAATGATGTTTGCGTGTATAGCTCTACTTATTTTTGCATATACCTTATTATAATCCTTTTCCCAATCACATAATAATCTCACAAATGAGATCTTACATTTATACCATAACCTAAGGCCAACTGAATAGGTCGGCTCACTAAAAGATATTACAATAAAATCAATTACAAATAAATCAATATTTGATGCATGATGTCAGCTCAAATGCATTTACAATAATAATAAATCATCTCCATAATGTGTCGTGCTCACCTGGAATAGATATGCCTATTGGTGCATATCCTAGAACTATTTGCCGGTAACAACAAATATGCAAACCCGAATAAACAAATAATCAAATCTCTAGAACCAAGGATCAAATAATGTCTTTGACATAACCAAGTAGTCTCCAAGTCATTCCGAGTGCTGGTGAACAATATAATCTGTCGGTGAACCAAATACCGATGACTATACATAAGTCTCTGACTTACCGGTGAACATAACCAAAGATCTCCAAGTGCTGATAAGTGTTGACAAGTGATGATAGGTGTTGACATCAATGACAAAACCATATCAATATATCCAAAATACCAACAATCTCCCCCTTTGGCATTGATAGCAACATGAGATGGAAAAACCATCAAAGTGCCAAAACAGAAATGCCAAAAAACTAAAAACCAACAATCTCCCAAAAAGATCATTAACCAAAAATCAAAATATAGATACAGAGAGTAATCAATCTCTCCCCAAAGTAATAATCTCTCCCCCAAGGGATAATGTGTTTTTCCATATCAATCTCTCCCCCTTTGACATCAAATGCCAAAGCATTACAATAACCAATTTCATATACAAAATACCAACTCATTCAATATACCAACTACTCCCCCTAAGAAGTAGCGCTCTCCTCATCAAAGCCAGAATAAAAGATTTCTCTATTAATTCTATTGGTTGATGACAAACATCAACTGTCTAAGTCTCCACTGGTGGGGGTAGGACTTCGAGTTTCTCTCTGAGATATTCAAAAGTCTCCTTAGGCAAAGGCTTTGTAAAAATATCTGCAAACTGCTCTTTAGTATTCACATAAACCAATTTCACTTCTTTTGCTTCAACATTCTCTTTTAGAAAATTGAATTTGATAGAAACATGTTTAGTCTTAGAGTGAATATAGAGTTCTTTGATATATCAATTGTTGCCATATTATCACAGTAAATAGTTATAGGTTCCTTGCATTTTACCTTTATGTCCTTCAACATTTGTTTGATCCATAATACCTATGTACAGTTAGTTGTTGTTGCAACATATTCTAATTCTACTGTTGATAGACTTGTACAACTCTGTTTCTTGCTCAACCATGAAATTAGTCTGCTACCAAGAAAAAATGATCTGTCGGTGGTGCTTTCTCTATCATCCACATCTCCTACCCAATTAGCATCTGTGTATGCACATAAGTCAAAATTTTCATCTCTAGGATACCATAAACCAAGATTTGTAGTGCTTTGTAGGTACCAGAAAATCTTTTTCACTGATGATTCATGATTTTCTTTAGGATTACTCTGAAATCTTGAAAGAATAAATAGTGCATTCATAATATCAGGTCTTGTTTGTGTCAAATATAGTAAACCTCCTATCATAGACTTGTATCTAGTCGGATTAACAGGTGTTGATTAATCCTTCAAAGATAATTTATCAGTTGTAGTCATAGGTGTGCTTACCAGTTTAGAGTTTTCCGTGCCAAATTTCTTTAGTAATTCCTTCAAGTACTTAGATTGACATAGGAATATACCTTTATCAATCTATGAAATCTATAATCCTAAAAATAATTTTATCTCTCCAATCATAGATATTTCAAATTCTTGCTACATTTTGTTAGAAAAGTCTTTACACAATCCATCTTCGCCTCCAAAGATTATATCATCAACAAAAACTTCAATAACCAAGATGTCATCATTAGTCACTTTGTAGTATAGATTTTTGTCAGCATTACCTTTAGTGTATCCAAGCTTTAAAAGATATTTGTCCAATCTAGCATACCAAGCTCTAGGAGCTTGTTTTAGACCATATAAAGCTTTCCTTAACCTGCAAACCATGTCTTTGTTATCTATCAAAGAAAATCCATTAGGTTGTTCAATATAAACTTCTTCTTCAAGATCTTCATTCAGAAATGCACATTTAATATCTATTTGATATATTTTATAGTTCTTGTGAGCTACAAAAGCCAATAAAAGTCCGACTGCCTCAATTCTAGCTACCGGTGCAAAGGTTTCATTGTAATCAATTCCTTCTTTCTATGAATATCCCTTACACACTAATCTTGCTTTGTTTCCGATTACCTTACCATCTTCATTAAGCTTATTTCTGAAAACCCATTTAGTTCCAATTACATTTTTGTATTTAGGTCAAGGAACTAATGACCAAGTGTTATTCCTTTCAATTTGTTCCAATTCATCTTCCATAGCTTTAATCCAATATTTATCTTCACATGCCTCATTAATTGATGTAGGTTCAATTTGAGAAATAAGACATGCCTCTTCATTTGCCAATCTTCCTCTATTCATAACTCCTTGAAATTTATTTCCAATTATCTGATCTTCAGAATGATTTAGTCTTACATACCAGAGTGTTTTTACTTGATGTTGTTCTTCAGTAACTGTTGAATCTTCAGATGATGCAGGTGTAACTGGATCACTATTTTGTATCGGTGTGTTCAAAGTAGGTTCATTTGTGATTATCTCTATTACCGGTTTAGAGTATGTGTAACTTGAATTTCCTCTAAACTGTTCATCAATCTTCACATTTGCACTCTCAACAATTTTTTGCAATCTCTTGTTAAAAAATATATATGCCTTGCTCTTAGATGAATAACAAAGAAATATTCCTTCATCACTTCTAGGATCAAATTCGCCAATATACTCATCTCTTCTAATATAGTATTTACTTCCAAATATTCTGAAATATTTAAGAGTAGGAGTATTACCAGACCATAGTTCATGAGGGGTCTTACCAGTTTCACCTTTGATGTGAACTCTATTGAATGTATAAACTATTGTATTGACCGCTTCTCTCCAGTATATATGAGGTATATTTTCTCTTGATATCATACTTTTGGCTGCATCCAAGATAGTTTTGTTTTTCCTTTCCACAACTCCATCCTACTGAGGTGTCTGGGGTGTTGATAACTGTCTTCTGATCCCATTCACTTCACAGAATGTATTAAATTCTTTAGATGTGAATTCACCTCCTTGATCTGATCTCAAACATTTGATTTTCTTGCCGGTTTCATTTTCTACCATCACCTTGAATAGTTTGTGATGCCCTCCTAAATGACACAATGTTAGTTTAAGATCAATCAACACAAAACACACAAGACGTTAGAGTTAATCAATCAAAAACCAAACACAATGAAGGCATTCCAAAAGAGACACTAAAAACAAACATGCTAATGAATCTTAACTAAAGAAGTAAAGACAATGAGATATCTCCAACTATCTCTCAGCATGATATTAGCTCCTTCTCCCTTGTTCCTCTCCTCTCCAAGTTCCAAAATAGTGTAGCTCTCAGCAGCTTTTTGCACTATGGATGCTTATGGAGGATTGAGATTGTAGTATAGCTCCAAACATGAAATGAAAAGCTATTTTTAATGCTAAAATGATATATTTTAACCAAAAAGACAAGATTTAGTTATGCTATGCTAAATGCTCTCTAAAATGGCTATAGTCTAAATGCTTACAAGTTTTCAGGATTTGGATTATGAAGGAATGGGCTCTATTTATAGGAAAAATGGAGCAATGGATGGCCAGGATTGAAAGGTTTAATCAAGGGTCAAGCTTGAAAGTTGGGGATCCATGTGCACAAATGGCACCAATGAAATGGTGACAAGTGTCAACATAGGGTTGGGTTGAAAGAAGAGGTTGGAGGCATTAAAGACCTGAGAAGACTTCATGGTTATCTAAAGGCTAAGGGTCAAGTCTAAGTTAAGATTACCCACTGAATTAGGAATTAATTCAAGGATAAACCTTTGTGCAAATGATTAAGAGATAATCATGGTCAAAGCATTAAAGGCTTGATGAGACCCTTGGGTTGGATAGAGGTTGAGTCAAAACAAATGTTTTAACCATGTGGAAGGGTTTGGATTAACCATTAATGGTTTTTGGAGACTTTGGGGTTTAAGTGGTTGAAAGTTGGAAGCCTTCAATGGTTATCAAAGACTTTGAGGAATTCACCGGTTTCTTCGATAAGAATCGTTGATCGTTCCTGTTGTGTACTAGCAGGGAGAATGTCAAACCCTTCATCCTCAAGTGCCTCAGAGAGGTTTTCACCGGTGGATACGCTCTTTCTTTTTACTTTTGTCGGATCAAACAGTGCCACAGTGTGGTTTTCACTGGAAGATCCATGTTTTAATGTTATATTTTTGCAGCTGAAGGGTTTGGCATCCACCCTGAAGTATTCTGCGCTATTAAGTTCAATGGCGAATCCAGCTTTGTGATCCCCACTTGGTAGATTATCCCTTAATTCCAAAAATTCAATGATAGCCTCATCGTTTTGGAAGAGGTCAAGACATGGGGGATTTGGTTGGTTCCATTCGATGAGTTCAGGGTGGATAATGGGCATTACTTCATCGATTAGGTTAAGTGCGGGAGATGTATTAGTGAGGGTTAAGACAGTGTGGTGAAGGTCATTGATGGTACTCTCCCTGTCAGAATCAGGTGTAGGATGAGACGTAGGGTCTATGGAAGATGTTTCCAGCTCAGGTACCCAAGTGGTCTTTATCTGTGCTTCTCCATAAACAGGGATGTCTTTGCGGGGTGGAAGTGGTGATGTGTCTTCCTCATCTGAAGTGTTAAGCTGTACAGAATCAAATTCCCACTCATGTGAGTCGGTCTCTGAATCACTTTCCAACATCCGATTGCTATACCATACTGGGATGTCACTGGAGTTGAATACTGCAGGCGTGATTGGTTTATGTACCTTTGTGGTGATCGGTGCTGCAGGAACCGTGATGGGATTTAAAGGATTTGTCACTGGAAGTATCGACAGTGTTGATTTAGTGGCTTCTGTTGGAACGGCTGGTGCCATAGATGCTGTCGCGGGTTCCAATATAGTTGCTGCGATGAATGGTTTTATTGATGGGATGGCTACTGTGGATGGGATTACTGGTTTGATTGGTGGGATGTTTGGCACTGGTGAGGGTTGCGGCGGAGTTGTGAGCCTCGATGGGGCAGTGGCAATATTGCTTGATGGTGCTTTGATTATGAAAGGTGTCCTCTTTGCAGTAGGTGGGCAAAATGGTTTGCTAGGTTTTCCTTTGAATCTGAGTTTAGGAAGGATCTCTTTTTCAAAGCCTAGGCCAGTATTACCTTTGGGCTTGAACTCTGGCAGCAGCGGTTCATGTCGTCCTTGTTTGCAGGATCCCAAAGCACTCTGACCATCATACCCCATTCTTTGCATAATGAGGAGGCCTTTACCATACTATTCTGTAGGAAGTGTAACTTGTGGTTTGTCAGTGGTGATGGGATCTTTATAGATCCATTCCGCTAGGTCCTCATCTTGTGTCTCTTCCTCTTGACTCTTTCCAAGGATGAAAGGCGTTAAGGCACATGCAGGCGTGATTAGTGGTTGCTAGAGTAACTGTTGTGGTTTACCATGTGTTCTAGGAGAAGTGGCCATTTGTCCCACACAAAAGAGCTGACTCAAGTTGTATTCTCCAGGACCTTCCTCTGCGACTTTCATCTTAAGCTTTTCTTTCTTGGGTATAGGAGTGTTTGAACAGGCAAGAGAGGCGGGATTTACATATGATGTGGAGGAAATGGCTTCTCTATTGTTAGGAACAGTAATCTCCGGTTGATGGCTGATATTATGGCAAAATGCAAAGGGATTTGCATCACCCAGGATTGTGATCTCTACACCGTTATGTGGGAACTTGATACATTGATGGTAGGTAGATGGAATGGCTTGCATGGCATGTATCCAAGGTCTCCCTAATAATAGATTATATGGCAGCGGAAGGTCCAGAACCTGACAAATGATGTGCTTTACCACAGGGCCCACTCGGATTGGTAGTACCACAGCTCCTTTGGATGAACGCTTTGCATCATCATAGGCCTTGATGGTGATCTTCTTGCGAGGATCCACTGATTCTATTGCATATCCCAATGCTGTGACCAACTGTAGTGTACAGATGTTTAGGCCTGCTCGATTATCTATCAAGACTTGCTTGATCCTATGTTGGTTGATAAAGCCTTCAATGTGTAGCGAAGCATTATGAGGTTGTTGGAAAGAAGAGTTGTCACTTTCGGAAAAAGTGAGACAAGGTGATGACTTTAGATTTCCAACCATGGCTTGAAACTGGTCCGTATTAAGGTTTGTAGGGACTGACGCCTCTTGGAGTGCTTGATCCAAGATTGTTTTATGAGATGGTGATAGGCGTAATAGCTCTAAAATGGATATGAGCGCAGGCATTTTATCTAATTGTTCCACAAGATTATATTTCTTTGGGGCGGAGGTGGTGCCTTGTGGAGCTGCCTTGATGATGACTTTTCCGCGACGCGTAACAACATTGCAATTGGAGGTGGGATTTTTGAAGGTTATAGTTGCAATTTGTTCACTGGCATCATATAGGTGATTTACAGTGTAGTTATACGCAGCCTGCGTATAATCAGTGGTATCAGTGCCTCACCGAGAAGTGGAAGGACCCCTTTGATCTTGTGATGGAAGTGGATTCTTGAACATCAGATGATCATTATTTGTTGTTTTTGGGTCATGTCCTTCAATCTCAATTTCTCCTTGATCCATAAGATCTTGAATGAGATCTTTCAATCGGTGACAATTACTTGTCTTGTGTCCTCTTCCTTGATGGAACTCACAGTGTTCAGTATCTCTCCACCATGCCGGTTTGACCTGAGGCTCATAGTTTGATAGCTTAGGTAGAGTGATCAAATTTTGAGGAATGAGTTGTCGCAACACTATTTCAATGGGTTCCCCTAAGGGAGTTTATGTGCATTTTTGTTTTTGCTGACGAGGTCTAGGTTCATCGTGAGATGTGATGCGACCTTGATTAGAAGGAACATTTGTGTTGTTCTACGGTGGAGGATTTTGTCCTGCAAACCAAACCACAGGTTGTGCATTTTGGATAGTTCGAGCATCCACAACCCCATCGTTGACGATATTCTTATTCTTGTTCCAGAAGTTTGGTTTATCACTATTGAAGCGCGGGCGAGGACCATCTTTTGGTTCATTAAAGATTTTGATGAGTCCTTTCTTGATGAGTGCCCTTTCACATTTTAAACCCTTGGTGATCATATCGTTAAAAGAGTCTGTGTCTTTGACATCCAGGTGAAATTCCATTTCTTCGTTTAAGTTGGAAATGAAAATTTCCACTAGTTCTCGTTCAGGTAACTGAAGAGAACGTCTGCTAGACATTTGGTGCCATCGTTGCAGGAATACTGAGAATAGTTCACCTGGTTTTTGTTTGGTATTGCATAGATCAGCCATGGTGATGTCGTGTTCAATATTATAAGAGTAATGAGATAGGAACTTCTGGATGAGTTCCTCAAATGTTCTAATGCCACCTGGTAGTCGGGAAAACCATGATGTGGTTGTTCCTCCCAAGCTTTGGGGAAAAAGGCGCATTAGGTATGTGTCTTCATATGCCACTTCAAGACAAGCAGAATGAAATTCTCTGATATGATCACGAGGATCTCCCTTTCCTCTATATTTTTTGAATTTTGGTGTTTCGAACCCGCGTGGAAAGGGTGGCATATAAAGATTCCTATCAAAAGGATAGGGATAGATGTCGTTAAGTGAAAATTGATTGGTCTTAACACCACTATGAAGTTGTTGGGTGAGATTCTCGACTTGTTGCCGCAACATCTCCATTTCATTTGGAGGAGGAGGTGGTGGGTTACCTCGAGGAATATTATATCTGATTTGATTTCTACCCCTTTCCTCCTCATGGTGACTTTTTCTTTCTGATGCTTGTCTTAATTGGGCAAGATCAAAGTCAAAGGGGAGTTTGGCTCCTTCTTGAGCGAGTTTTAAGAAGTGAGCGTCCGCATTGCTCCTGAGAATTTCATCAAACAATCTGTTAAAGTGAGGGTTATGCTGAACCCTTTCGATTGTTGAAGGAGTGGGACTACTTGGGTTTTCATCATTTACATTTCCTCCAAGTGCTTCTTGAAATTCATTGAGGTTGTCCTCTTCTTCCTCAATTTCTATTTCTCGTTGCCTTGATCACGATCGGGTTTGAGCCATTTTGTTTGCAAGTTTGTGTTTGAAGTTGATTGAAGATGATGATGAGTTGTTCGATGAAAGATGGATGATTTAGTGTTTTGTGTTGTATGGGGATCTCTAGCACTTTAAGGTAGATGTAACCGAAATTCCTTCTTTGAATTGCTTGTTTGTTTTGATGATTTTTGGATGTGATAAGGTGTAGAGAAATCTGAGATGTGTTACAGATTTTGACTACCTAGCAATGAGAGGATTCACTCATGAACTAGTTTTAACCTGCATAGATGTGTCTCTTAGGATGAGCTTATCCTAGATGTAGTAACAATCTAAAAGTGATGTGATGTGTTTGATTTCAAGCAATATCTGAAAGAGAACTTGGGACAAGAACCTCTTAATGTTTTGAGATTTTTGGGATGAATTGATGATGGAGTGATGATGTATGAGTAAGATGATGGATGCTTTGTTTTCAACTTCAATAAAAACTTTGTGTTACAAATGGGACAAACTCTATCTCTTCCCTTTCAGGCATTGGTGGCACTTCTCGAGCTGTGTTGTAGGTGATACAGATGTTTGGGAAGAAGTTGGGATTAATCTTTCCTCCTTGATTTTTGTGATAACTCAGAGCTCTATATTGCATAAAAGCTCTACGGTTCAATGATTCGGAATCAAACTCGTTTGTTTTACCTTGAAGATAGAGACGCATGCGATGTAGAAAGACTCTATGTGAGACAAAAATTTGTCTATTGAGATAGAAGAATTTCCTCCTTTTGATCAAAGCCTTTGAGCTTAATGGTCTTCTTTTCAAGGTAATATTCTGATGACACTTCTTCTTTCGCAAGATGTGAAGAATGGTCATAAATTTTGTCTCTTTGTTGTTTGCACTTTGTTTTTGATGTCTTTGGTTGTTTGGAGAAATGTTGGATGAATACTTTGTTTTTGGGATTGATCTTCTGACTTTTCTTTTGACAAGAAAACAAAGCAAGCACACAAACACAAGAATGTTGCCTAAAAGGCACAAATGAGTATGGGTCTAGATCAACCCAATCCTTGGGCTTGTTTTTGATCCTTCCTTTAGATTTATTTTAAGGTGTAGTTCCAAAGCCTGAAGTCAGCTCAATTTGCACTAGGTCTGTAAAACGAACACACTTCAAACACTTTTTTATCCCTAAGGTCAAATGGCCAGTTGTGATAAATTTAGCTCACATCTTGATATTTCTTCGACTTTGGTACTACATACCTTATGAATCCCACCGTGGCAAGTAAGGATGTGATATACTAAGTCTTGCACGAGCATAACAAATAGATGATCCCTATGATGGGGGAGTCACCACTTTTATCAAGCCACAAGTGACTTTTCAAAAAGCTATGTTTCTACACAAGGAAATATGTATGGTGAGTATCTTGGGAGCAAAACCATCTATGCTCTTGCACTAAATTATATCGCAAATATCCTCAATCAATAGAATGGGTGGGCTACTACTTAAAGGTGTTTAGTCATGTTCGATGGCTTTGGACATAAGTTCATTCTGTAGTGACTCACTTAAGAGCCTTGTAACTGGTGGTGGGGCCCATTTGTCCTTTCGGCCAGTTACACTGTAGGAACAGCTATACCCAAGGCTACAGCTTTCGCTCTCACCTGATTTCTATAGCGGCTCGAAGGATTTACCGCTCGAGGTCGTTCCCAAGAGTATCGATCCCTTGGCAGGCCTCTCTTAAAAAGATAAAATTTTGAGTGTTACTAACACTTTTCTCTTGCACCTAGGACCACGAGAGCCAAGGGAGAGGATAGTGTGTGTTAGAAGTAGGCCCACTTGACTGACTTTTGTGCACAAGCGTGCCAAATACGAAATTCACTTGTTCTTTTTAATCCATCATTGCAATGTGATCTAACTATTTGGAGATGTTGCTCCAACAGCCATGGTGTTCTTTTTAACTTCAAAGGCAATGTGTTTTGTAATCTAGAATTTGGAAATCCTGGTCAACTTAATGAAAAACACGTTTTGCTTGAAGGAAAATTTGTTCTCAAAAAATCAAAAACAAGTGAATTGTTCTTTTTACTTGCCCAAAATTTGAAGTGTGGATTGTAAATTCTTTAGTTTGATGCAAGAAAATGGAATTGTTGATTTTAAGCACCAAATAAAGTGTGTTTCCTAACTTGTAAGAAAATAAATGTTTGAAGTTGTTGTTCTTTTTATCTTGCAATAAAGAAAGATGAATTTTCTTTTAAGCACCAAAAACAAGTTTGAGGTTCATTTTATGCACTCCAAAATGAGATGTGAGGTTTATTTTATCTTGTACAAGAAGGAAAAATGGATTCTTTTTAACCAACTTTTGTTTGAAAGAAAGTAAAAAAGAAACTTTTAAGCATCTAAACTAACTCCTTCCCTTGCACAAAAAAAGATTAGAACCTGCACACAGTCAATGATCAAATGTTAGTGTGGGCTTACACAAGCCTAAGTTCTAATTTTGGTTACAAATTTTACAAATCCTGATTCTGAAATACCCTGAAATTTGACTAAGTCTGAAATTTGGAGGATCTTCCAAAAACTAGATTTTGCATTTCAACTCCTAGAGGTCGGAAACCCCTCTCCAACACAAAACACACAAGACGTTAGAGTTAATCAATCAAAAACCAAACACAATGAAGGCATTCCAAAAGAGACACTAAAAACAAACATGCTAATGAATCTTAACTAAAGAAGTAAAGACAATGAGATATCTCCAACTATCTCTCAGCATGATATTAGCTCCTTCTCCCTTGTTCCTCTCCTCTCCAAGTTCCAAAATAGTGTAGCTCTCAGCAGCTTTTTGCACTATGGATGCTTATGGAGGATTGAGATTGTAGTATAGCTCCAAACATGAAATGAAAAGCTATTTTTAATGCTAAAATGATATATTTTAACCAAAAAGACAAGATTTAGTTATGCTATGCTAAATGCTCTCTAAAATGGCTATAGTCTAAATGCTTACAAGTTTTCAGGATCTAGATTATGAAGGAATGGGCTCTATTTATAGGAAAAATGGAGCAATGGATGGCCAGGATTGAAAGGTTTAATCAAGGGTCAAGCTTGAAAGTTGGGGATCCATGTGCACAAATGGCACCAATGAGATGGTGACAAGTGTCAACATAGGGTTGGGTTGAAAGAAGAGGTTGGAGGCATTAAAGGCCTGAGAAGACTTCATGGTTATCTAAAGGCTAAGGGTCAAGTCTAAGTTAGGATTACCCACTGAATTAGGAATTAATTCAAGGATAAACCTTTGTGCAAATGATTAAGAGATAATCATGGTCAAAGCATTAAAGGCTTGATGAGACCCTTGGGTTGGGTAGAGGTTGAGTCAAAACAAATGTTTTAACCATGTGGAAGGGTTTGGATTAACCATTAATGGTTTTTGGAGACTTTGGGGTTTAAGTGGTTGAAAGTTGGAAGCCTTCAATGGTTATCAAAGACTTTGAGGAATTAAGTGGTTGAAGGTTGAAAGCCTTTAATGGTTATCAAAGACTTTTAGACTTTGAGAAGTGACTCCATTTTGCTTAGGAATGTGACAATAATTAGGGGATGGATTAGGCTAATTAGGAAGGGGTTAGAAGAATCTAGAAGGGGATTATATTTTTGCAAGTGGATTTGGTGGGTGAGGGAAAATAGGATTTTATTAAAATAAAAATTCATTTATTTCAATAAATGTGTGCAAGTTGCATTTGTAGGAAAATGCAAGTGGGGGGGGGGGGATAATGATTTAAATAAATGTTTTATTTAATTTATTTAAAAGAGGAAAAGGGGATTTTAATTAAATAAATAGATTTTATTTATTTAATTGATTGAAATTTGATTTAATGAATTAATTAAAATAAATTGAATAATTTATTTAATTAATAGAAGAAAGTTTGGGGATGAATTAATTAAATATTAATTTAATTAATTGATGGCTAGTGGATTTTTAATCAAATAAATATGAAATATTCATTTAATTAAAATGGACAGATTTATGTGACTACAGTTTGAATTTCCCAAATGCTTCAATTTTTTCCCTAAGAAAAGTAACCCAACACATTCTAGAATAGTAATCAATGATTAGTATAAATTACCTATCCTCTTGTATACTTCTAGTTCTTGCTGAACCACATAAATCAATATGAGTTAAATCAAGAACATTGTTAGATTTCTCTGGAATACTCTTCAAAGTTGCTCTAACTTGCTTTCCAAATTGACATTCCTTACATACCGGATTGTGAGGTTTAACAATCTTAGGTAAATCTCTTACTGCCTTAGTAGTACTGATTTTCACAATGCAATCAAAATTTACATGACAAAGTCTATTATGCCATAACCAACTTTCATCAATATGTGCAATCAAACATGCTTTCTCAATGTTGTTCAAATGAAAGATATTACCTCTAGGTTGATTACCGGTCGCAATTTCCAAACCAGTTATGTTTAAGATTTTGCATTTACCATTCTTGAATTGTAACTGAAATCCTTTCTCAACTAATTGACCAACACTCAAAATATTATGCTTCAAACCTTCAACATGGTAAACATTGTTAGTATTGTGCTTACCATCAGAAGATATAATGCCTTTTCCTTTGATTAAACAAGCTTTATCATCTCCAAATCTTAATAGACCTCCATTGTATTCCTGAAAGGTTAAGAATTTACTCTTATCACCAGTCATGTGATGTGAACATCCTGAATCAATAATCCATTCATCCTTATCTTCAACTTTAGCTATCAGGGCCTCCTCTATCGGTTGAATACTAGGTGTCGGTTGATCTTCTGTTATAGCAACAAAAGTCCATCCATTGTATGTTGGATCTTCATCAGAATTATCAGTAACTCCTTCATCAGTATACTACCAAGATTTGTCTCTATTCTTCTTAAACTTGTATTTCTGATAGTCAGGGTTAGGCTTATATGTTCTTTTAGCTTCTTCTCTTAATCTTGCATGTCTAACAGGACACTTTGAATCCATATGACCAATCTTATTATAGTTAAAACATTTAAAGGGTGCTTTACCTTCATACTTACTTTGAATTGGACCTTTAGGCATTTTCCTTGCAAATAGTGCTTCAAGTTCTTCATTTTCTCTCCCACTTTCTTCAAGTTCTCTTGCATAGAAGGCTTTCCAATCAGATTTATCAAATGATGAAGATGATATTATAGATGATGATAATGCCTTGAAAGCTAGATCTGTCTTAATAGTAGTAACAAGACCAAATTCCTCAATCTCAAAAGTTGAAAGTTTTCCAACCAAAGTGTCAATAGATACTGATGCATTAGGCATTATTCTAAATTCATTTATAGTAGTAACTTTCATTTTATATGCTGATGGAAAAGCTCTTAAAACTTTAGAAACAATCTCATCTTCACTTAAGATTCCTCCACAACATTGTATACCCAAAACATTTTCATTTACTCTTTCCATAAAAGCAGAAATTCTTTCTTCTTCTTCCATTTTCAGACTTTCATACCTGACGCGGAAGCATTCAAGTTTTGAAATTTTGACTGTGGAATCTCCTTCATTCAATGTTTCCAGTTTGTCCTAAATGGCTTTAGTAGTAGATCTGTCTGATAATCCCATGACTTGTTGACCTGATAATGTGCTCAAAAGTGCTTCTATTGCTTTGCAATCATTTTCCTCATCTTTAGCCAAGTTAGGTGGATTAGGTTGACCTTGAGTAGGAGCAGTATAGCCATTCTTTGTAACATCCCATATGTCCTTTCCAATGCAATTCAAATATGTGTCCATCCCAATCTTCCATATGCCATAGTTAGTTCCATCAAGTTTCGGACTGTCCTTCCTAAAATAGTTAGAAGACATTGGATCTCCTCAAGTTGTTAAACTTCAATAAAAAGAGGACTAGGCTTTGATACCAATTGTTAGGTCCTAGAGATAAATGAGAGGGGGGGTGAATCAGTTGTCCAATAAATTCAACCAAAATTAACTTAACCAAAACTTAATGTTTAATACCAATAAACCAAACTTTATGCCGGTAGATAATTTTTATTAGTTAATTGCAGTACCGATAAAGATTAATGCATGAAACAGAAAGACAACAATGTCCACAACGCATAACACAAATATTTGTGCGTGCAAACCCTGTAAGGAGAGAAAACATGGTGGGATGCCTTACCCACAATCAAATGATACTACTGCAGATAGTATGTGTGTACAATATGGATTCTGCACATGCAGAAAGGCTAGCTGCCTAGAGCTCACTGCTTGTCACGAATCATTTTATTTAATAATGTGCAATTTAAAGATTTAATGTGATTTTGAAATTAAAATAGATTAGATCATTCATAATCTAGTGTGAGGAAATATAGTATGCATTTTTACTCCTGCAATTGATATGAAATTCGACATTTAATATTCTTTTGGGTTTGTCAATACTAATAAACTTTTGAGTGCAAGTAATGCAGGATGAGGTGAAGGAGGTCGAAGGTGAGAACACGAATCAGGTAGAATTGTTTTTAACTAAATGACTTCGATGGAAAAAGGGAATCTCACACACCACATTTGCATATACATTTATCTTTGCATTTATGAATGAAATATTATGTTAAATTCGACCATATAGAATCAAAAAAATTTATTAATGATTGAATTATATAGTGATTCCATGATTTCATTTGCTTTGTGTGAAATTATCAAAGTATCCTTGGTTTTCGGAATTTCATTTTAGTCGTACGAATTAGGACTCTATACAAACTTGTATATTCAAAAGTGAATAGTTCATGATTTATATTGAATATTTTAGTATGATTAATTAGTCGTTAAATAAATTGAATTATATGACCTAGTTTATGAAATGATTAGTCGTTTGGTAGACAACTTGATTTGGTCGATTACACGTATTCGTAAATATAGAATTTTAGGCAAAATTGTAAATATTAATTAAGACAAATATTGTTATAAGCTATAAAAATGACTATTCATAAAACATATTTATCTAACATATACGTAAATTATACAACTTTAAATATTTCTAAGTTTATTATTTATATTAAATAGTCGCATTTTAATGGGTGGTGGAATTAGTTTGAAAGGCGACTATGTCGCATGAACTAAGGAAGACCGATTAGACTCCAGTCGATAAATGCATATCAACTAACATGGAGTTAAAAACCACGACTAATATAAGTCGATATACATGGCATAAAACAAAGATATTATTAAAACGTAGAAGATAAAGGTTTTAATGCATGAATTAGAAGATTTTAATGTGGAACTTACCATGCAAAAGACATAAGACCATAGTTAACATTAGAAGATGCAAAAACCAACAACTAAATGCAGAAAATGGAGGATTTTAATGTGAAACATAGCATGCAACATCTTAAAACTAAGTTATAAATAAACATAGACTAGTGGCATCATAAAAATAGGAACGTAGAGACCTTGGATAGACCTGGCAGCATGGGCAATAGTCTCACCATGATAGAAGATAAGTCTTATATGCCAAACACTTCACATGAGTGATAAATTTGCTATAATGCATGATAACTACAGTTTTCCTTCTCCATTCCATGCAGCACATGTTGAAAACTTCAGTTTACTTCCCCATCCCACGCAGCAAGAAAAAGAACTGTAGTGGTGGCATAAACCAAGCAAAACGTGTGTAGACCTAGCAAATATAACAAGTAAATTGTTGAATGCAAACAAATAAGAGTTTGTTACATCTTCCCAACTCTCCATTCGACCGATAAGAACTGGAGGAAGAATGAGTTATAAGCTGCAGTGCACATAAGATAACCTACACGCAAGTGACTGTCATATCAAATCTGCAGATAGACTCCCCATCTCACGGTGTTAGGAGAAAGACCTGTCCAACGTAGAAGCCAGTTGAATGCCAAACACGCATCAAAGGATAACATATCTATTAGATGTGGAAGAATAAGAGGAAATAAAGGTAAAAGACTTCAAAACCTTTGCAATCACTGAGCCCTTAATAAAGGAGTAAACGTAGGGAAAAAGTGACTAAATAGAGATGGAGGACGAGAGGAAAACACATTCATTCAATAATTTTTCTCAAGCAGAGAAGGGCGATAAACTCTTGAAGGGAAGGATAGATTAGAAGAGAGGAGAAGATAATTTGATATTATCGAAAGAGAGAAATAGAATAGAGATAGATTTGATAGGAATAGCTTTGAGAGAGACTTGTGAAGAAGGTGAGGAACTATTGGATGAAAGAACATCAAGGTCATACAAATCAGATCAAGTTTTTTAAGAGGTTAGAATTCCTTTGTTTATGGTTTTTTTTTTTAATTTGTTATATTTGGTAATAAATGTATAGAAATGGAAATTTAGATAATAGGTACGAATGTCCAAATGGGTAGCAATTATTATTATTTTATTTGAAATGCATTGTAAACCATTGTGGAATAGAAGAAAAGAATTTAGAGAAAAGATGATGTTAATATCGTATTTTGTCCAAAATAATTAGTTCTAATTCTATTTTAAGAATGTGTTTGCATACTTTTGGTTATATATGAGATTAAATTCATACATGTATAACACCTTCTTTTGCATGTACCTTATTTAGTCGAAAGATTGATTTTAAGATTATTGCTTATGAAAGTTTATCGTTTTCCAAAATATGAAAGATTGTCTTTGATAGATATATTAGACAAGTAATGATTAGTAAAGAAAATGATATCTCTATTTTTTGTTGCAAAAGAAAGATTGTATTCTCAAAGAAATTTGTGTTTGAGGGAACCAAGCTAGGGTTAAGCTTGAGTTAGAAAATTACCTTTCGGGACGAGTGCCGAATGTGGATGTTTTTAGGGAGAATAGTTGCTTTTTCCAACTATTATTTTGTTGTGCATGGCATATACTCGACCAAGTTATTGTTTGAATTATCCATAGAAAATGATGGAAATTCCTTATTTATGCTCTCTGCCACATCCTAGTATGATAGCGAATGCTTGTTTCTTAGAATGAAGTAGAAATATGAAAATGCATATATTATCTAGGCATGCACCAAATTCCCTCTTGCTTTCGAATTCTTTGGTTAAACCAATTCATGCAGGGTCGAGTATTCTTGATTGACCATGAATTCCGGGGAAGCGTAAGCTTCAAGGTTGAGCGGAAAAAGCACCTTATTCTTGTTCTCATCTGTGTTGAAAGGACAGAAGGAAGTGACTCAAACTAAAGATCGACGGATGCATCTTCTTGTATATTCTTCAGGCAATTTGGAAGCCTAAGTAGGAAATAAGAACTTCTAAGTATGAAATTGTATTATTCATTTGCATTATAATAATATATCTATGAATGTTTTTATATCCATATTCGATGTTTTCTTATATCTTGTATAAAATATGCTTAGAGATTGAAATTTAAGTTTATTTATGAATAAAGAGTAGTTTAGGGTTAGATCCTAGATTGACGTCTTTACACTGTTCAATCACAAAATGAGAGTTACACTGACTAAAATTGGATGGTTAAATCCAATGATAATGTACTACATAAAATAGCATCTTCATATGCTAGATTCAATACCGGTTTAGTTCAAACTGCCTTCACAAAAACCTTCCTTCAACCTTCAAATGATGTCTACGTGTATAGCTCTTGTTATTTTTGCATATACCTTATTACAATCCTTTTCCCAATTGTATATCAATCTCACAAATGAGATCTTACATTTATACCATAACCTAAGACCAATTGAATAGGCCGGCTCACTAACAGATATTACAATAAAATCAATTACAAATAAATCAATATCTGATGCATGATGTCGGCTCAAATGCATTTACAATAATAATAAATCATCTCCATAACGTGTCATGTTGATCTGGAATAGATATGTCTTCCGGTGCATATCCTGGACCTATTTGTTGGTAACAACAAATATGCAAACCCGAATTTTAAAAAAAAAAAAAATCGCCAAAACCAAGTGATCAAATAATCTCTTCGACATAACCAAGTAGTCTCCAAGTCATTTTGAGTGTCGGTGAACCAAATACCAGTGACTGTGCATAAGTCTCTGACTTGTTGATGAACATAACCAAAGATCTCCAAGTGTTGATAAGTGTTGACAAGTGATGACAGGTGTTGACATCAATGACAAAACCATATCAACATATCCAAAAAACCAACAGTTTTATCCTTCATATGTAATGTTTCATTGGTATACTTGTTCATTTAGTTCTTAATTGATCACTAACATATTTTTAGGTATACAGTTATCATGTTGAATGTTAAATGTTTGTTGCTCTAGGGCCCAGGTTATGTAGCCTCTACGTTGTACCAACCAGAGGGTGTTTCAAGTGTAGCTCCTACATCATCGAGTATTGAGCATGATCCATCTACTGGATGTATTTTATATATATATATTTGTGTGTGTGTGTATGTGTGTACTTAGGCATTTGTACTAGTTCAATTCAACACAACTCACACACATATGTTCACTAAATATAATTTTAATATATACATGTTTTCAAGTGGACACTACTATTAGGATATGCTATCCTCATGACATTTATCAAAGCCAAAATCAAGGGCCATCAACATCATTTCAAGTCTAAATACAATATTTATTTATTTATAGGGATTAACAAAGTTCATACTTCAATATATTTTTTGACCTAATTTGTTCATGCACACTTTATTTGACCTTGTACAGGAGTTAGGTACTACAACTTTTGGTCCTGATTTGGGTGCACCTAGACTTCTAGATGCATAGGATATTGGTAGAGGAGATGAGCAACCTCATGTACAATATTTTAAATGTTGATCATTTAATCAAATTATAAATTAATTATAAATTTAAAAAAAAAAATTGAACATGTGTGTGCATGTGTTTCTTATCTTGTATAGGATGACACATAACCTAAGAAAATACTACATGTTGGGCAAGTTGTTGCAGGTGATAAGCACTTGCATACATTAATTTTACGAAATTTACATCAAACTTATGGCATTGGCGCGTGCACACAATTATTTGAAAAATATTTAATTTTTAATAATAATATGATTTGAATATTTTTTTGTCTTGTACAAGATGAGACTAGTTAATCCAGTACACGTGAATTGAAGAGGACACTAGATTTTACTGATGATAGCACATAGATTTTAGTGATGTTAGCTTGTTTTTACTTATCATATGTTGACATATATTTTACATGTATTGAATTATGCTTTGTATTTATTTATGGACTATTGACATGTCCTAGAACACATTTCATGCACTATATATATGTTTTTTTGAACATACGTTTATATATGGACAACATTTTTGGACAAATATATATATGTATGTATATATGTATGTATCTATGTATGTATACATATGTATTATATATATACATACATATATGTATCTATATATATATATACATATGTATATGTATGTATATATATATATATATACATATGTATATGTATGTATATATATACATACTTATATATACATATTTATATGTATGTTTGTGTATATATATATATATGTGTGTGTGTGTGTGTGTGTGTATTTGTATGTATGTGTATATATATATATATATATATATATATATATATGTATTTATATGTATGTATGTATATATATATATATGTATGTATATATATGTATATATGTATATGTATATGTATATGTATATGTATATGTATATGTATATGTATATGAGTGTGTGTGTGTGTGTGTGGATCTATAATTGGATCTTCAACAGGTGAAAGGAATGTAGTTGAAGGGCTATGGTTATCCAATGAATGCCTGAATAGATTAATAGCCACCTCCCAATGCACCAGAATTGGAATTGGATCTGAGTCTTCCATACCATCTTAGGCTAGGACCCATACCTAAACACTATGAATATCATTCCATATACAGTGTCAGATCAAGTTGTTGACGCTAGGCAACTAAAGTTCAAAGGGTGAGACCCATAAGCGCTTATTTCATCATTACCATCTTGATGAACCAGAATCCCTCCCCATTCCTTATATAGTTTCATCCTCCTAGCTATCGAGCCCCATTATATGTATATATATGTGTGTGTGTGTGTGTGTGTGTGTGTGTGTGTGTGTGTGTGTGTGTATGTGTATGTGTGTGTGCATGTGTGTGTATATATGTATGTATATGTATATATATACATATATATGTATGTATGTATGTATATATGTATGTGTGTGTGTTTATATATGTGTGTGTATGTATATATATGTGTGTATATATGTGTGTGTGTATATATATGTATTTGTATTGTGTGAGCTTGAATTTCTTCCTTATAATATTACCTGTAATAAGTTAGTTTCACAAAATACAAATGGAAATGCATACAGGAAATCCAAATTCAACCAATGAAACTACATGCAATACATACTAAAATAAAACATTATTTTACCTTCATGATTTATGTCTCATTGTGTCCTAACTCCACTGTTTCTGGTTGCAGATGGTGTGCTCTCAGACAATGCACTATTGGCTTCCAAGATGGCATATGAAGAATGGATTGATAACTTGTAGTTAACTGATACTATGATATGCAAATACTACATGATTATGCTAAAATGATTATGCTATATGATATTTGCTATTTCTATTGTTATTTGCTTCAAAAACTCATAGATGCATATGATTGATTGAAAAACTATTTTGAACTCTTGATTTTCTAACTCTCTCTCAACTAAAGCTCTTGATTTTATAGACTTTGAGAGGATGAGATGATGTGGCTCAAATCAATGATCATGATCAGATCTGCAGATTTGGATGGCTATGAGAAAAGATGAAGGTTGAGAGAAAGGGGAAGGAGAAGACAAGTGTCACTCATCTCACCTTGACTGGGTTGTTGACTGAGAGAATCTAGGGATGGTTGGAGGAAATTTAGGCATGAGAGGACAAGTGGACTCAAGTCCTTCCTAAGATGTAGGGGGTGTTGGAGAGAATATAGGAAATGGTTATGAAATATGTGTACGTACACAATTTTCATTAAGTTTGGAAGTTGGAGATAAATGATAAATTAATATTTAGGAAATATTAATTTCCTTAGCCACATGTTCGATGAGTTGGCAAAGGGAGATGAAGTGGAGATGGAGAGTGAGTTGGATAAGAAAGATTAAATAATTTAGGAATTATTTAATATTTGAGACTATAGGATAGGAGAATAACTATTAAATATTAGATATTTAATTGTTTGGAGGAAATAATTAAATATTAGATATTTAATTAACTTGGTTAGAGGAATAATTAAATATTAGATAGTTAATTAATTAGAAGAATAGGATAAATGAATTAATTAATAAAATATTAATTAATAGAAAGATATGAAAATTAATTAAATTAATTAATCTTTTCAAATTAACTATTTTAATAGACAAATAAATATTAAATAAATTATTTTTTGCTCATAGCCAATTTTAGGTGTATACATTTTGCCCCTCTTTGAAGCGAGGTGTGATGACGGGTTGATTCAAAGAATAATTTCATTTGATGATGATATTGGTTTGATAGGATACCCCAGACCTTGGTTGATAAATTGCAGTACGATGATGCCCCCTCGGGAGATCAATTGAGATAATTGATTGGCAAAGCGATTGGATGATTACGAGATTGATGTCTCGATTAGAAAAGGTTTGATTCTGTAACTTTGATTAATGAAAGTGCGAGTTCTTTGATCACAATGGTTTAGTTTTCTATTGATAAGATGAGATCGATAAGATCTACATATAGTCCAGTTTCAGGAATGACACCTCCTGAATAAGACAAAGATGATCAAGAGTGTCTGGTTTTAGTAAAGATATATCCTATATAAGATGTGACCAGAATGTCTGGTTTCAGGAAGGATACATCCTGTATAAGACATGATATGATAGATTAGATGTGATCGATTGATAGAATGGATTGAGATTGATTGGATAAAGAACTGATAGTTTGTTGATATTAGGTTGCAGGATCAGTAGATATGTTGATGGTGATTCGGTTGAGGGGGTGATATAAGATTGGCATTGGGTTGACAATATCATGAGAGAGATGAGTCATCAGTTTGATTGTGTATACACTTATGATGATGCTTTGATGATTCTTGTGATGGATTTAGCCTTGGATAAGATGAGCTTGTAGGATCTCATTCAAGAATGAAATGCAAGCTAAATGCAAATGTGAAAGCAATGATTTATATACAACTAAATGAGATGGATAATGATTAAAATGATTCTAAAAAAATGAATGCACCTATAATGATTAAATGCAAATTGTTTTTGTTGTCCAAGTATACTCAATCTTTATTTATGACCGTTGATCTATTAATGAAATGATATGCTTATAATGCAACTGATAATGAATGCTTATAATGCTGATGAATAAAGAGCTAATGAAATGATCCAACTAAAAATTGTACTGCCATTCTTCATGTGCTATCGGGCAACAGTGCTTGATTTCATCATTAAGCTGTAAATGTTGTAAGAAAATACAAGCAACTTGACATAATGATTCAAGATGACCTAAGTATTTCTTACATGGATTTTGATATAGAAAGTTAATACAAGCATCTTGATATAATGGATCAAGTTGACCTGAGTATTCCTTGCAAAACAGACAAGGATTATCCCCTTTCATGCATGACTTGGAACGTCCTCCTTGATCTTTTGCCGATCATATCCTGAGACACGTTCATACCATAGTAAGAGATAAACCACAGATAACAATCAAAGAAAATAATCATACCCCATCATAGCTTCTCTAGTCATGGACATCCTTGAGTTGCATAGAGTACATGGTTAGCAATAAAATCAAGATATAAACATTGAATCTTGTATGTCATTCACATGTTCTTATGGTCATTAACTGATATAATCATCTTAATGAATAATCTTTGATAATCCCATATTACTTGTTGATTGATTCTTTATTTTTTACGATTCAATTGTTATGAAATGCCTTGATTTATTTGTTGTTTTATTGCTTGTTATCTGTTTCAAAACCCTAGATGTTTTTGGTTTTTCTAAGTTTTTTTAATGTTTTGGGATTTTTAAAGATTCAAAAGATCACTTTAGCAAAAGGAATTAGGATTTTGCATCCAGTGGAAAATAAAATTATTATGAATGTATGAATTGATCAAGATCCAAACCATGGCGAGATACAAATGCAGATTGGTTGATGTGGATAAAATCTAAGACAGTGACTATGACGAGTATGTCAAAAGGTTATAAATGTTGGTAAGCTACATATTTCTTGCTAATGGTTTAGAGCAATGTATGTGAAATATGGAATGAATAAGCTAATATAGATGGAAGCAATAGGTGCAAGAGGATAGAGCGGATAGGTGCACAAAGCAATCTCATAGATGGAGGAACTCATGTTTTAGATAGCACCTGTTTACCAAGTTTTAACCACTTGTTTTTATTGCACATTTTGATTTATTTTTCTGATTTTTTTGTCTTTCCTGATTTTTGAGAGATGAAACATGTCCTGCCATCAATTGATAAAGATAAGACTACCGAGAATAGAATCCAGTAGTCATACTGATCTATGTCATTGTTTTGATTTGTTCGATGATTGATAAGAATGTCTAGTTTCAAAGAGTGAGTACCTCATGTAAGACCGATCTGTCTTGTTTCAAGTGTACCTATCGTTGTATAAGACATGTTGATGTTCATAGATGGATTGATTAACTAGACATGTGATCAGTTTGATTGCAGTATTTGATAAGTGCAAAAGCTAAAAATCACTTTGATGATTAGATTTAATGTGTTTGATGCACATGTATGATGAAATAAGGACTTGATTGATTGATTTGATTGATCGATTGATTGATGTTGATGGATAGATTGATTTGATTGCTTGATTGTGTGATTGGCTTGATTGCTCAATAGATTGCTTGATTAGCTTGATTGCTTGATTGATTGTTTGATTAGCTTGATTGCTCGATAGATTGCTTGATTGATTTGATTGATTTAATTGGCTCTAAGAAACTGATTTAGTTTCTAATGCAAGAGATTAGCAGAGTTTTGATTGAACTCAGTGATTGATAGAAAACCATGATTGATAGGTTTTTAAAAATGATTTGATAGCTTAAGTTGCTTCAATTTGATTTGATGGATTTGATAATTGATGATTGATTCAGTTTGATTGTAGACTTTGATAGTTTTCATATTGTTGATTTGATGGATGGGCCATGCGCTCATGCTTTGATTTTCCATTTTGATAATTGATGATTGATTCAATTTGATTGCAGACTTTGATAGTTTTCATATTGTTGATTTGAGACATAAGCCATGAAGTTTTGTTTGTTTTAATAGTTTTTGGACATTTTTATTTATTTTTTGAGCTTTTTGGATTAGAAGAAAGATGTATTTGGTTTCCCCAATGTATAGAAAGACAAGGAATAGATGAATTGTTAAGCTGAAGATGAATGGGTGAAAGATGGAGGTAGCTTATGAGGAGACACATCAAGAGATTTTTTTGAAATCATGTTTTTGTCCTTAGTTTTGATCAAGATGAAGGATAAAAAAGGGGATATGGATGGAGATAGGATATGTATAGGATAAACAAGATCATAGATAGTGATAGATGATGGGAGAAATGAATAGTTAGGATAGATGGTATAGATTAGCATGAAGCAAGATCGTAGATAGCACTAGATGAAATTAGATAGAGTAATGGATACAGGAGGAAGGATAATGGGAGATGTGATATAAAGAATAGAGTAGAGGAAACTTTGACCCAAAGTGTAGAAGTCTCCGTTTGTAAAGAGGTGATATGTAAGATCGTCACAGTATTAAGCACCATTTGAATAAGTGTTCCTAAACTTTTCAAAGATAGAGACCCAACCCACACTTAGAACCTCTGATAAATTCAACCAAACATATCTAGCAACTAGGAAATAGACTCAAAAGGGAAGAAGAATCCGAAAATGGATCAAGGTACTTAGTCTTTGATTACCCATGTGTGTGCAATTGGTTCATTCTGGCTCATATGATCATTGTAATCTTTAGAATCCAACGTAGCTAGCTACATGAGTTACCCTGACTTCAAAAGAATCCTGGATAGAGCCTTAGTGCTAGAAAGAATCCATAGCTCCAATAAGGTTATCGTTGTAATATCAAAAATATTACTCCATTGCTAGCCAGGCGTCCATAGCCCCGATGGAGTTACTCGCATTTTCCCATAGCCAAGCTTTTGATATTTCATTTTTTTTCTTTTCTTTTCTGGATATTTCTTTTCCTGATCATGCTTTGGATCTTTTGATATTGTCTTTTTCTTTTCTTATTTTGATTGCATTGACTTGTAAGTAATAAAACATACATGGGTCTGATAATTACAATGGCACTGAAGTAAGATTTTAGATTTTTCATTAGCCATGTCTTCGACCAAGAGATCACAATGATTTAGAGCAATTGATTAAGTGTATTAGATATAGTAATCAAAAGGTGTTCGTACCAAGATACAATAAGTGGTTCTTTTCTGGATTGAGTGTCTATCCCAACCAAAAGGTAATGTTGAAGAGGAATAACCTTGGATTCTGAAGTGTATCATGAATATATATCTAGGAAAAGGACTGAACATGATATTCAAGCATGGGCAAGCATGTGACAAAATGACACAAATGCCTATTTCACAGATGATGAATTTATGCAAAGGGTTGAATGAAAGGGATGGAAGGATAGAAAATATGTGTTAGATAATAGATAGAATGTTTGAAGATTTGTGTGAGGATAGATGGAAATGTATTCAAGATGAGTGTTGGTACACAACTTAAGAAGTAGTGAAGATATGGAGGAAATTAAATTTTGGGACATAAAAACCCAAAATAGATAAAGAAAATGATGGAAGAATAGTTTTGAAAAGATGTTTGGATATTTGTTTGAAAGAAGCTCAAATATGTGTTCCTTTGTTGATCTTTCTTATGGATCATTTGAGGTGATGGAATGGTGGATGGAGGGAAGTAAGGACCCAAGATGGATGGAGGGGATAGAGAGTTTGACTTTGGAATGAAAGGACCTAAAATGGATTTGGAGGATGAAGAGTTTGAATTTCGAATGAAAGGACCTAAAAAGGATTTGGAGGATAAAGAGATTGACTTTGGAATGAAAGGACCTAAAATGGATTTGGAGGATGAAGAGTTTAACTTTGGAATGAAATGACCTAAAATGGATTTGGAGGATGAAGAGTTTGACTTTGGAACGAAAGGACCTAAAATGGATTTGGAGGATGAAGAGTTTTCTTGATCTTGACTTGGAGTAGGATCATTTGAGCTTGTGTTTTCCATTGATTTTGAATTAGATTAGTGAAGGAGATGGAAGGGATGCCATGCTCTTTCTTAGGAGGTGGATGTTGAATGGGACTCTTCTCTTGAGATAAAATAGGATCATTGTGGATGGAATACCAAAATTTTAGGGGATCATCATAAGATTCTTGATTGGTAGGATCTTGATAAAAATTGGGATTAGATTGGAGAGCCATGATATCTTGATCTTGATTTAGGATAGGACTCATTTCCTTTGAATAAGCTTCTTCTTTTTCAAGTGACAAGGGATGATCACATGAGTGATCAAAGTTTCACTTTAGATAGGTTGATTTTATTGACTTGTTGGATACTTCGTTTCGGATACTCAAGCTCACTAAGTCGAATAGAGGGTTTGTTCGATAGGCCCCTATGACAAAGTATGTCAAATGATATGGATAAAGCCTCTTGATATAGAAATTTGACTTGACTAACTTGAATACCTATCTAGCTATTGTTGTCATTGAGATAGTTGGATGATATACTCTTGATCACTTGGTTTGATCTGGTGTTTCAAATGTTGGAAAGCCTTTGTATTACCCTTTTGATCAAAAAAATTTTCAGCAATTTGTTGGATTTTTGCTCACTCGTAGATGATAATATTCTTCAATTTTTGACCATTTGGAACATGTTACAGACATAGAAGACATAATGTTTAATAAACAAAATGCACAAGCAAGTACAATTCCTATGGAAGGCTAAGACAATAGTTGTTGAATCTCACATGGGGTTTCCCCCGAGGCTACGCTATTCAAAGTGGATATTTAGATGCTTGAACCCACTGGCTCCACCCTCGGCACTCACTTCTTTGGGGCAGCCAAGCACCAATTTCCATGAAATCTCTTCATGGCAAACTTTATATCTCTACTAGGAACTGTATGTATGTGAGCCGCTTCAGAGGTCCGACCTCCTGTGCCAACAACTAGAAGGATTTTGGCAACTAGTACAAGTGGTTTTTAGTAAAGGCTTCTAGTCATATGGCCATACATGTGGCACTTTCAGCTCTATAAATACAGAAGGTTCCCAGCCTATAGAGGTTACGCTCCCTAGGGTTTATGGGGAAACATAGTGTCAGTATGAACTTATCAGCACATGTTGTTGGGACTTTCGTCACAAACACGATTAATTTACAATGGATTGGAAGGACTCGGTATTAGCCTGTTTCCACTTTTGGCCGTTCCCCTCTCACTGGCCCCCTCAAGGCAGCTCAAGAAGGCAGGCCCTTTAAAGGATTAATTGCTTGAAAGTAAAGAAAGTGTAAAAAGAGTGGGTTTGGCTTTTTGGTCACCCAATTAAGGGGAGAGCATATACCTACCACTTTCGAGGCATGGAATACAAGTGTTCTTTTTAACCTTTTCAAAGCAATTTGCTAGCTAAGTCCTATTTGGAGATGTTGCTCCAACAAGCATGGTGTTTATTTTATCCCCACATAGCAAATGATTTTCTAAACTAGGAATTGGAAATCCTAGTCAACAAAATGAAAATCGTTGCAAAAAGTAACTTGCTTTGTAAAAATGGACAAGTTGATTGTTCTTTTTAACTTGCAAAAAAATAAGATTGATTGTGTTTTTTACCTTTGCAAGAAAATGAAAGATTGTTGTTCTTTTTAGAGCCCAAAATTTGAGGTGTGAATCCCAACATTGCAAGAAAGTAAATGTTTGATTTGTTATTCTTTTTACCTTACAAATGTGATTATTTTTAGAGCCCAAAAACAAGTGAGGTACTTTTTAGAACACCAAATTGAAAAATGAAGTTCTTTTTACCCAAAAGGAAACATGAGTTCTTTTTAACCAGCTTTGAAAAAAAGCTAGAAAAGAAATCACTAAATCCTAACTTAACTCCTCCAAATCTGCAAGAAATTGTTGGAAACCTGCAATAAAAAAAAAAGTTAGTGAAAATCCAAAACCTTAGGTGGGCTTCCACAAGCCTAATTTCAAATCGTGGTTACAAATTTTTCACTCCTGATTCTGAAATGCCCTGAAATTTGGAGGATCTTCCAAAAACTAGATTTTGCATTATAACTCCTAGAGGTCTGAAACCCCTCTCAAACATCCTGAGAATATATGTGGAATATAACTTAAAGTATATTCCATATATATTACCCTCGCACAAGCCTAATTTCAAGATTTGATTAAAAAATTTGCACTCTATTTCAAATGCGCTATCTTAGAGAACATATACGCTAAAACAATTGTCAAATGCACTAACCCCTCTGTCAAATGTGTTAACCTGCATTACAAAAGCGCTAACCTATGTTCAGTAGCGCTAACCTATGATGCAAATGTGCAGATTTTCAAACAAAAACGCTAACCTACATGATATATGCGCTAACCTGTGATGCATATGCGCTAATCTGTGATGCAAATGTGCTAACCTATAGAACAAAAGCACTGTCAGAATTCACAGATGCGTGAATTTGCATTACAAATGTGCTGATTTAACTTTTTGCGAGATTTTTAAAGGTATATGCGAGGTCCTGCCCCACGGTGGGTGCCAAAATGTGTGAGCTTGAATTTCTTCCTTAGACTATTACCTGTAATAAGTTAGTTTCACAAACTACAAATAGAAATGCATACAAGAAATCCAAATTCAACCAATGAAACTACATGCAATACATACTAAAATAAAACATTATTTTACCTTCATGATTTATGTCTCATTGTGTCCTAACTCCACTGTTTCTGGTTGCAAATGGTGTGCTCTCAGACAATGCATTGTTGGTTTCCAAGATGGCATATGAAGAATGGACTGATAACTTGTAGTTAACTGATACTATGATATGCAAATACTACATGATTATGCTAAAATGATTATGCTATATGATATTTGCTATTACTATTGTTATTTGCTTCAAAAACTCATGGATGCATATGATAGATTAAAAAACTATTTTGAAGACTCTTGATTTTCTAACTCTCTCTCAACTAAAGCTCTTGATTTTATAGACTTTGAGAGGATGAGATGATGTGGCTCAGAATCAATGATCATGATCAGATCTGCAGATTTGGATGGCTGTGAGAAAAGATGAAGGTTGAGAGAAAGGGGGAAGGAGAAGACAAGTGTCACTCATCTCACCTTGACTGGGTTGTTGACTAAGAGAATCTAGGGATGGTTGGAGGAAAGTTAGGCATGAGAGGACAAGTGGACTCAAGTCCTTCCTAAGATGTAGGGGGTGTTGGAGAGAATATAGGAAATGGTTATGAAATATGTGTACGTACACAATTTTCATTAAGTTTGGAAGTTGGAGATAAATGATAAATTAATATTTAGGAAATATTAATTTCCTTAGCCACATGTTCGATGAGTTGGCAAAGGGAGATGAAGTGGAGATGGAGAGTGAGTTGGATAAGAAAGATTAAATAATTTAGGAATTATTTAATATTTGAGACTATAGGATAGGAGAATAACTATTAATGAATAGATATTTAATTGTTTGGAGGAAATAATTAAATATTAGATATTTAATTAACTTGGTTAGAGGAATAATTAAATATTAGATATTTAATTAATTAGAAGAATAGGATAAATGAATTAATTAATAAAATATTAATTAATAGAAAGATATGAAAATGAATTAAATTAATTAATCTTTTCAAATTAACTATTTTAATAGACAAATAAATATAAAATATTTATTTAATTGCTCATAGTCAATTTTAGGTGTATACATGTATATATGTATATATATGTGTATATATATGTATATATATGTGTGTGTGTGTATACATATACATACATATATGTGTGTGTACATATATATATATATACATGCATATATGTATATATGTATATATGCATGTATATATGTATATATGCATGTATATATGTATATATGTATATACTAATGAATACTAAGAGGGGGGGGTGAATTAGTATACCAATAAATACTATAAACAAACTCTTAAATAGTTTAGCAGATAACCAATGCAACAGATTTACTAATAAACCAGTTAAGATTAATGCAAACCAAATAGGAAACAAAGCATTCACCCACAAGAGCACAATCACCATAACACAAGATATTTGACGTGGAAACCCAAATGGGAAAAACCACGGTGAGCATAAACTCACAAGTAACTATCTGCAAAATAGAAACCAGACCGGTTAAGGTCATACAATGTTCTTCACTAGAACAGATCATGTTAGGAATCTAGATCTCTGTTAGGAGATAAGTCCTGTTAAAGACTACCTTGTTAAAGGATTTCAGATCCACAGTTGTGAACCACCTTGTTAGAGGATTTACAAAGGCTTCGTTAGGCCTACCTGGTTAAAGGTTTCAGACTTTGTTGAAGATGTGACTAATCAATAAGTGAATGATCTAGATACTAGCACAGTATGTTTAATCAGATCCTTGACAGCTCATTGTTAATGCATTTCAACATTACTTCAATCTTCAATATCTCCACAATATAACTCTTCACACATACCTAATCTTCTGTGCAAAGATCACACATAACCTTATCACACTTCTCATACATAATGCATCTCTCTTACTTGTAAACCCTAGACATGATGTCCTTATAAAGGAATCTGATTTCATGTCGATCCAATAGGATTAGATTACAAGTTCCTAGATTCAGTGCATCTAAAGACATTTGGTAGCATGACACAAAATCACCGCCAAAGTGTCGGTGGATGATAACTCATCACACATTATAGAAATACCGGTTGGTAACTCATCACAGAGTAATACCGGTTAATAAAATATACTGATTACCGGTTGACAAAAATGAAGACTGGCAGAACATAGTATTCTGATCAGAAGTTAACAACCTCTTGGTTCCTTTGTACTGCTTGATCTCCTCAAATCGCTTGGGGTCTTCATACCGCTTGAGCTCTTCGAACCACTTGGGGTCTCCATACCTCTTGAGGTCTTCAGTCAATCTCTGACCGATAAACATCTTCTGCAAAATACTAATAGTCTAAGGACTATACAATCAATAATACATAATACCGGTTGGAACAATTACCGATTGAGTCATAACTCATACATAAAGAAAGTGTGTGTCCATCATCAAGAAAGTGTGTGTCCATCAATGACAAACAAAACATCATGAAAATGCCAACAATCTCCCCCTATGACATTGATGGCAACACTTAGGAAAATTTTGACATCTAAGTGTTTTTACAACAAAAAATGTCATAATCAAAATTACTCCCCCTAAGGATATACACTATCCCTTTTGCAAAAATTACAATATACACTATTCCCCAAAGTGGTAACATGAAAGTATACATGAAATGGTAACATTTACCAAAAATTTAATGTACACTATGTTGGCATTATGTGAACTAGCATGAAGACATAATGATATTGTATGTTTTCATTGATGTCAATATGAGACATGGTGAGAACCGGCACATGTTATAGGTGAAGAGAGAGGAACTGACATATGTATGAACCGGTTTATATGCCAAAGTGAAGTGGCACATTTGTTCAAGGTGAACTGGCATGTAGTTATGAGAACTGGCAAATGGAAGCATTGTATGGCTACTGGTTGGTAGGTAGCTTCCACTTCAGGGTTTTCAGTTGGAGTAACTCAAGTGACTCAATCGGTAATCTTCATTTGATGCATTAGTAGTATGATGGAGGATAGATCATGTTGCCACGTAAGCTCTGTGCGCATGAAGGATCTTGCATGAAGAAGACTATTCCTATCCACCTCGGGAATGTGTGAAGTTTGTCAAACGGTGATAATGTGTGATGGGTTATCAGCCACCATGAAAATGGTGGATAATGGACGATGGAGAATGTCTTGAGATCGATTCAAGATTGTTGCAATTAATGCAGTATGATTCAATGATCAGGATCAATTGCTTAACCTAACAGGTTTAGGGTTTAGGGTTTTTGCTACTAACCTATATGTTTCCTATAAGGTCGATGTTGTGTTTCTTTCTGAGGTTGTTGGCAAAAGTTGTGAATGTGTATCCAAGGGAAGTGATACGTGATTCTTGCCAGACCAAAGGAGAGAAGAGATATCTGCAAAGTGAAAGTGCAGAAGGTGAAGAGGAGCCAAAATGGATCTGCATTAGCATTGAGTGCTATTAATAGATCATTGTAATACCTATTGATCTCTAACCACTTCAACAGTTGTAAAATCCCCTAACAGGGTAGCCTTAACTGGCTTGATTCAAAATCCCTTAAATCGGGTGGTCTTAACCAACTTGCTTCAAATCCCTTAACTGAGTAACTCGAGGCTAATGAGTTCTAAGAAGCTAGAGAAGCTTAGGAGATCCTTTTAGCTATTGAGTTCTTAAAATCCTCTAACAAGGTGACCCTACCGGGTTTAACCCTTAACCGGGTGATCTCTAACAGGATCGGTTCCTACCAGAACCTATTGTAATGTTCTTAACCGGACAAGGCTCCTAACAAAGCCGACTTCTAAAGAGTTCAAAAAGCAGCTTGTGGGTATTCATCCCCACCGTGGTTTTTCCCAGTTGGGTTTCCACATGAAAAATATGTGTGTCATGTGAAATGCTTTTGTCTTGTGATGCTTTGTTTTATCTGTTATGCACATGAAGGTTCTATGTTTTATACCTATCTATAAAACATATTGAACTCACTGTTGTGAAGATTTGATGGTTAAGTCTACTAGTTCATGCATGTGAATATTATGATAATGTGGTATTGAGCTAAGAGAAAAGCTTATTGAGTGACCGGTTCATGACTGATTGAGCTATACTGGATGTTACCGGTATCTCTGTTTATCAGTCAATTGGAGTGTTTGCTGTCAAACCAGTTTTGGACTATATTTGTGTTTGTACTGATTCATCCCCCCTCTCAGTACCGGTTTGGTACTAGTGGTTCATCATTGAGTTATCACACTACTCCGCCTTTGCCAACAATGACAAAGGAATGCAGAATAACCCCTGTTTCCTTATATATTAAAATAGAGTAAATGTTTATGACAATAAGGAATGAAACTTATCAAAAATAGATTTAAAGTCCTGCATAAACATTTTCATGGCCAATGTCCATGATTCAAGTAATGAGGTAGCAACCTCACTTTCAATCTGCATCTAGAATACCAGTTCTTCCATTGCATCAATGGTACTCATCTCTTGAGTTACCGTGATGGCTTCCAGGTTGAGAAAACATTTCTGAAGAATCTGCAGTCTTGACAATATGACCAGTTGAAGCTCCTACAAATCTCTGGTCCAGTTGCAGATTTTTTATTCCATCCTAGCAATCTGAAGCTGATAGTGATGAATTGTTTGCCAATATGTAGTGAATGAATCATATGGCATCTTGAAGTTGCTTATATATGTCTATAACTCTGATTGGATTTTATCTTTTTGGGTAAGCACATCATCACAAAATAGATGGGGTTGGTAGATTTTACTCAATAGTAATTTGCCCTCATCCATAGCAACACTGATATCCTTCTGCCACTTCAGAAGTTGTGACCAGAGCTCATTCATTTTCTTGACTAAGGCATTGTTGAGTGCATTTTCATGATTCTTCTTCGCAGTGGCTTCAGGAACATCTTCCAAGCATTGTACCTAGTCCTCCACTACGGTACAAAGAAGTTTGAGCTTGGATAGAGAGGAATCAGTACAGGGGAGGTTAGTACGGGGAATCAGACTGGTAAGGGTGTCAATCGCAGTTTGAATGACATCTTGTTCCCTCTTCCTCTGCAATTCTTCCAGTCTCTCCTGTGCAAGTTTTATGCTTTGAAGCAGCTCATACTCATTTGTTGATTGAAGATCAATCGGACTGGTGGTGTCAACTAGTTTGACTTGACCACCGGTTGCCTTGGGAGTCTCCGGTTGTTTGGTCTTCTCTGCTTCCTTCTCCTCTTTTGCTCTTTTATTTTCCTCTTCTTTATTCTTTATCTCCTCTTCTTTTTTCTTCTTCAGTTCTTCCTTCTTCTTGTCTTCTTCCTGCTTTTTCTTCTCTTCCTCTTTCTTCTTCTCTTCTTCCTTCTGCTTGTCTTCTTCTTTCTTCTTCTCCTCTTCTTTCCTCTTCTCCTCTTCTTTCCTCTTCTCCTCTTCTTTTCTCTTCTCTTCCTCTTTTCTCTTGATATCTTCTTGCCTTGATTTTTCCACTTGCTCTTTCTCTTCTTTCTCTTTATTAACCTTTTCCTTGTCCTATTTCTCTCTCTCTGCTTTTTCTTTGTCTTGTTTTTCTTCCTTTGCTTTTTCTTTATCATGTTTCTCTTTCTCGTTGTCCAGAGTGACATCCTCAACATCTAATGCATCCACATCAATATTATCATTTTGCTCTGTCACTCTTTCCTCTTCGTCATCAAATGCCTCATCCAACTCGCCTGATGGTAGGTCAGGTTCTTGTTTAGCCTTCATATTGGCCTCAGACACTTGGTGTAGCCTAACAACAGCTTTAGCATTTAAATGTGTGTCCTTCTCCACTTCAGAAGCTCTGCCTTCTAGCAACCTGAGTCTTCTCCTTCTCATGAAGAAGAGGCCTTTGTTCTTATCCATTATCTCAAATAATTCTGAATTTGATGCATCAGGAAAATATTGTGCAAAAATTTTCTCCTTGATCTCTTGTTCTTTCTCAATGGCAATGTGCCATTTATTATCTAAAGAATTATATAAAGAATCTGTTGTAACCGATCTAATTTCTGATGGTGACTGGTCATTAACACATACAGATTTAATGATTTCCTGCTCTATTTCTTCTTTCTCATTATCATTAAAATTATCAAAATACTCCTTTAGATCATCAAGCACTTTTCTCCTAATATTCTTAATAGTCCTCTGACAATGTGTCATTGGTTTATAAGAGGAAATATCTATATTTACCGATGTTGAAGTTGTAGGAACATTATCGGTAGATTTTGCCTTCTTTCTTGATTGTCTTGTCTTCTTTGGTTGAATTTTTGACTCAATATCCTCTAACTCCAGTGACATGGTTTTGGTTTTCCGCTTCCTCTCAAAGACTTTAGCAAGAATAACCTCTGGTTTCTTCTTAGCAGGTGACCGCTTGGTTTCTTTTAGACTGGCAGAGGTGACCGTTGCAGATACTGATGGCACTGCTTTATCCTTTTTATGTTTTGTTTCTTCAATCGGTGTTACCCTTTCCAAGTAGGTACTAGTTCTCTTTTTCTTAGCATCCAGTGGTGAGGCAAGTAGGGTAGAGGCATACCCAATCAACATGTGATTCACCACTTCATAAACCATAGTGATAGGGAGTTTGCTAGGAAAGTGCTCAATAGGCCATAAAAGGAAACAAGATGTATAGTTTTTGTCTTCTCCTTTTGTTTGCAAACATCTAGTTTAGTCCTACTTGATAGGTCTCTCTCCAAGTCTTCACTAACAAACTCCCCTATTGGTGTTGGCTCACACCCATGCTCCAAATCTACTTAAATTGCTCACTCCATCCATCTACACACCCTCAATCTCTATTATTTGGAATTCAACCCTCTGTTTCAAAGTTCTTTAGAATTCTTTTACATGTACATGTAGGGGCAAAAAAAATTTGTTCAATTTTTGGTGTTCACAATTCAGTTGAAGGCTCATAGCCTTAGCCTACTCAACTCAACAACCAAGGGTCAAAACTCCAACTGAGGCCATGCACTCTCCAAGGTCCTATTGGTCATTTGATTTACTTTTTTAAAAATTTCACACCAAGTCTTAAGAGCCCCAAACTCCTCTTTGCAATCGGGTTCTAGAAAATGTGTGTTATGCAACAAAAAGGGCTACTAGCTCGTGGAGGCCTAATTGGCCTAGTTTTGCTCACCCTGCCCAACGATGGGCTTCTTGACCATGGGAGATGATTTAGATGGTGTGTAATAAGTCTAGGCTAAGAGACTTTTGTGGTTTTGGTCTTCCTCAACTTGGTTTACTGATTGTCCACTATTTTAGGCATAAGCATAGGGTTTCATGAGGGTTTTGAAGATGTAAGGGTTGTTTTGCCAACTCCTTGATGTATCAAGGCATAACACTGATTGAGTAGGTATGCCCCAACATAGAGACCACTATACAATTCCTTTCCTTTTTTCATATTTCCAAACACTTAGCAAACCTTTGTGGAAGTAGAAAAAAATTGACACTTTCACTGTCAAAAACTGCCCTTTAACCAATCACCTGCTGCCACTTCTTTCGACCTGCATATCAAGGAGTTTTTACTAGAGATATACCTCAATGAGGTCTGAAAAAAAACAATCAATCTTCCTATTACATTTCCTTTAGAGTTACAAGGCTTGGATAATGCTTTTGAAGCATCCGATTTGGCATTTTGACAAACATAGTTGCAAAAATAGTGAACTCACTATTTGCTTACAAATTGAGAATATTTTTAAAAGGAAAAAGCTACTCTAACAAACCAAAATGATTCTCAACACCCTTAGTCACATGTCCAGACCTCTGCCTCATTCATTTGTTCACTCCAAATTTCTTTTAGGTGCAAATCTTGAGTTTTTGTTCATGCTACTAGCCAAATAACCAATATTTGCC
This sequence comes from Cryptomeria japonica, assembly GCF_030272615.1. Taxonomy (NCBI): domain Eukaryota; kingdom Viridiplantae; phylum Streptophyta; class Pinopsida; order Cupressales; family Cupressaceae; genus Cryptomeria; species Cryptomeria japonica. The sequence goes on along the minus strand of NC_081405.1, from coordinate 700,561,569 downwards.
TAGTATTCACTCAAGTTCTTCTCCCAACCACACTCTTGGAACAAAATAGAGCATGTGTATAGTATATACATGAATTAAAACTTGACTGAATCCATATTGTGAGATCCCAAGCATGGATTAGTCAAGTGGAGTCATTTTGGAGCTTCAAACCCTTGACAGGGCAGCAAGCACCCAGTTTTAGAAATAATTTTGTAAAATCAAACTTTTTGAAGAAACCAATGCCACAATAAAATAAAAAGAATTACACAAGTACCATGAACACTTTCCAAAAGGTACAGTATGGATTAAGAAGGTACAGTACAGACCATTTCACTAAAAGATACAAAAAAACCAGTCATAAAGCCATTATTTTCTGATTTTATTGAAGAAACTTTGGTTTTAACAATCACCAACCCTTTTCAATGCAAAGAGAGGTGTTTTTATAGTCAACCAAAGGGGTTATAAAGTTTAGTATGGACAAGAAGCTTCCATAACCACGTTTTGCAAGAAAAACACAAAAATTGACAATTTTGACAACTTTTTGAGCCAAATGACAACATTTCTTGCTCAAAAAGGCATTTTTGACAATCTAACCTTGTCAACTTGTCTAATCAACTTATAAATGCCTAAAAACACCTAAAAAACATGTTCCAATGCTTTGGAAAGCATTAGAAGACCTTTTTGGCAATTTTGCACATTTTTGTCAAAAATTGTCAACTCAAGGCCTAAAATGCAAGAGTTGATCTCTTAAGCCCAAAATGAGATCAAAACCACTACACATGACTCATAACAACATAAAAAACCTATCACAAGACATTACAAACATGAAAGAATTAAAAACTCAAAAATGGGAGTTATACTCAACTAGGTGCTCCTACACCATACTCCCCCAAAAACAAAAAAGTCATGTGACTCCTTGAGGCAGCAAAGAAGAAGGAATGCCAATTGTCTGAAAGTTAGCTTCAGGTATCCATGTGGCCTCTAATATTGGTTGCTCCTTCCATTTTATGAGATGCTCCATGTAGGTGTGATGCCTTGTCTTTTTTAGAATTCTGGAGTCTAGAACCTGTTCTACTTGGGGAAAATAAAGAGAAGGGAGAGATAGATTAGAAAGGGATTTGGAAACATCTGAAGCTCTTTGAATCTCCTCAGGTGGCTTCCCTTTGAAAGCAATCAAATCTGCAACATTAAAAATGGGGGACAAAGAAACATTAGTAGGCAAATCAACTTTGTAAGCATTAGACCCATACTTAGCCAAGATATTGCAAGGGCCTATCCTCCTCATCTAAAGTTTGATTGGAACTCCCTTTCTAATTTGTGCCTTGTTCAAATGAACCATCACATAATCACCTATAGATAACTGAACATCTCTCTTTGTAGCATCCACTCTTGCCTTTACTTTTTGAGATGTATCCTGGAGAGCTTGTCTCACTTGCTCATGAACCTCCTTCATGGAGTGAGCCATGTCATCTGTTGTTCCACTCTTATGCTGCAAGTTAGTGATATCCCTCAACTCCATTATACCCCTTGGATGCATTCCATAAACAACTTCAAATGGACTTTTACCTGTAGACCGGTTAACACTATTATTGTAGGCATATTCTGATTGATGAATGAGATGATCCCAACTCTGCCCATATTCCTTTGTCAAACATCTAAGCATGTTTCCAAGAGACCTATTCACAATTTATGTTTGGCCATCAGTTTGTGTATGATAAGCTGAACCAAAAGAGAGATTAGTACCCAATCTCTTCCACAATGTTTTCCAAAAATGACCAAGAAACTTAACATCCCTATCTGAAACAATGCTAGTAGGCAAACCATGAATTCTAACAACTTCTTTGAAAAACAAATAAGCAATATGACTTGCATCATGTGTTGTCTTACAAGGAATAAAGTGAGCCATTTTGTTGAATCTGTCAACCACTACAAAAATGTTGTCAAATCCTGCTTGAATTCTAGGTAATCCTACCACAAAATCCATACTAATGCAATCCCAAGGCCTATGTGGAATGGGAAGAGGCTGATATAAACCAGCATTAGAGGAATTACCTTTGGCTTTTTGACATACCAAGCACTGCTCAACATACCTCCTGATGTCTCTCTACATCTTAGGCCAATAATAGAACCTTTGAACCATCTCTAAGGTATTATTGAGACTGAAATGTCCACTTAAGCACCCAATGTGCTTCTCTTGAATGAGGTTCTCTCTCATAGAACCCTTTGGAACACACAACTGTCCACCCTTGAATAACAAACCATCCTGCAAAGTGAAATCAGCATATGCACCATGAAAATTATTCTCAAAATCTTGACAAACTTTATAAGCTTCAGCAAAATCATCATCAATAGGATACTATAGCATCGTAAATTGTACGCACTTGCTAGGGTGGTACAATTTCACACCTAGTTTAGCACCCGCCTTGGCACATTTTGCATCTTGCATTGCATTTCCCCTTTAGCACTTAATTAATTAAATTAATTAGGTCTAAGGTCCTATTTTATCATCTCCCATATCATAAAGTTGGGCCCTTTCATTAAAGTGTGCCCCTTTCATTTTATTCCTCCAATACATCATTTAATCAAAAACCCTAATTAGGTCCTATTTCGAACTTGGGGGCTTGATTTCGGGGGTCAAAACATCTCGAAATCACCTGTAACTTTGGGATTCTCTCTAAAATCATCATATCCGACGGCCCTGAAAATTTGGTGAAAAGTTGTCGGGACCATGGCGCCCAGAGTGCACATGGTCCCGGACATTTTTCTCGAAATTTTTGGAGCGCAATCCAATCATAAAATAAGGCTTAACCCCAAGAAATTGGCGGGAGATTCAATCTCTAGGTTGGCCAAAAGATGAAATTACGACCTAGGGTTTCCTATATAAGAGCTCTCTTTCTTCATTTGAAAGGATCCGATTTTTTGGCTTTCAAGGACCTTCTATGCAGCGAAAGAGCAGATCTTTGAAGACTTCAACAAAATTCAACATCCATCTATCAAGCATTTATCAATTTCATTCATCCATTTAGGGCTTTGAAGACATTGAAGAGCAATAGGGGATTACTGACTGAAGATTGGCTTGTACCCCTCCCTTGGGGTTGGGTATGATTTCATGTTGTTTTCATGTCTTTGCATAAGCTTCAATATATCCTTTATTCATGCTTTAGATCACTTTGCATCTTGATTTAGAGCATTTACATTATCACTTACAAGCAATTAGGGTTTACTTTCTAGGTTGCTCTAGTTTGCTTTCTTGCATTTTAGGACCTTGCACACACACTAGGTCTGCACACACAATACATTTTACAATACAACTTGGCTATTCGTGGAGGTGGAAATCACCGAAGTGGGGGTTTGACTAAGGTTAAACCCTATATAGCCGCCCAAACACCTTTTCAAATATAAGTGCAGGTTTCGGGACTCAGACGACGCCGTAGGTTGCAGATCCGGGAGAAGCAGACTGAGACCGACCTTTCCCACCAAATTTTAGAGCAAAAGACCAGGACAGGGGCGTGGGGCACCCTGGTTCCTGGGACAGGGGCGCTGGGTGCCTTGGTCCTCCTGACAGATAGCATTTTCAGCATTTTTGACAGCTTTTCCAGGTTGCAAAACAACAGTTTCCGGAGCAGTTTCAGGGGCAGAATCAGGACAGTGGTGCCCACGCCCCCGTCCTGAACATTTTCACTCAGATTTTAACACCGGGTACGCATTTGCATTCTTTCCTTGTCCTTGTTTTTATAGCTTTCCATTGTTTAAGTTCAATTCTGCAATCTTGTTATTAGTTCATACTTGCACTTTGGGGTTAGGGATTGAACTTGCATCATTTTATCTTTCAATTGCAACAAAGGAATAGAAATCCTAATAGGTATCTCGTGGTTCTCTCTTCCACAAAAATAAGTAGCCAATTGTGTGATACCTCTAGGCTCTTTCGTATTCCACAAATGTGTGATTGAAAGTGAGATTAGGGCATGTTTGCTTAGTGTCACTTTTTCCCCCACACAGATACATGTCTTTGAAACTATCAATACCAATGCTCTAAACTTGAATCTCATGAATAGTTAACAACCTTCTACTCAAAGCATCTACTACTTTATTCAACTGACCCTTCCTATACTTAAGAGTAGAAGTGTAAGCTTGTAAGTATTCTACCCATTTAACATGCCTATGATTTAGTTTATCCTGTGAGTTCAAGAAACTAAGTGCCTGATTATCTATGTAAACAATAAATTCCTTAGGAAGAAGATACTGTCTCCATTTCCTAAGTGCTTGTACTAATGCATAGAGTTCTAAATCATAGGAAGAGTACTTTTTCTTTGCATCATTTAACTTTTCACTAAAGAATGCAACTGGTCTATTTTCTTGATTTAAAACAAATCCTACTGCAATATTTCTAGCATCACATTCAATAGTAAAAAGCTTATCAAAACTAGGTAAAATGAGCACTGGTTGAGTAGCTACTTTAGTTTTAAATAACTCAAACCCCTTATTGGCTGCACTTGTCCATTGAAACTTTACCTTTACACCCCCTTTGCTGGTGTCCAACATTGGAGCACAAATCTCACTGAATCCCCTGATGAATTTTCTATAAAACTGTGCCAAACCATGGAAGCTTCTGACATCACTGGTTGTCTTAGGAGTTGGCCAACTGATTATTGCTGTAACTTTAGATTGATCCATTTTTAAATTGCTTCCTAATACAACAAAACCAAGATAGACCAATTCTTGCTTCAAGAAATCACATTTTTCAAGATTAATGGTTAGTTGTTCATCAGATAACTTTCTCAAAACAATAGCTAAATGTTTTAGATGCTCTACTTTGGTCTTACTGAAAATAAGTATATCATCTAAATACACAACAACAAACTTGCCAATGAAATCATGTAAAACTTCATTCATGAGTCTCATGAATGTGCTAGGAGCATTAGAGAGTCCAAATGGAATGACAAGCCACTCATAAAGACCCTCATTTGTTTTTTATTCTTATTTGATGGTAACCACTCTTCAAATCAATCTTACTAAAATACTGTGCACCCCCCAAACAATCCATCAAGTCCTCTATCCTGGGTATGGGAAATTTGTATCTGATGGTGATCTTGTTTATGGCTCGAGAATCTATACAAAGTCTCCATGTTCCACCCTTCTTAGATGCCAACATTGTAGGTACTACACAAGGAATAATGCTTTTCCTAATCATCCCTTGGTCTAAGAGTTCTTGTATTTGTCTTGTTACCTCTTTGTTTTGTTCAGGGGTCATCTTGTAGGCTACCTTATTGGGAAAAGAGGCTCCAAGAATGAAGTCAATCTGATGGCTAATGGCTCTAGGAGGTGGTAAAGTTGCAGGTGTACCATCACTGATTATTTCTTTGAAGTTATCAAGGATTTGTTGCACCTCATATGGTATCTCAACTTTATTTTCTATCTTTTCTTCCTTAGGCTTCACTATGAGTGCAAATCCTACTCCTTCACCTTCTTCTAGTGTTTTTATGAACTCTTTCTCATTCACTAACAAGATGTTAGGCACCTTATTGCTTCTCTTTCCTTCTTTTGTGAGGGACTAAATCTGATAGGCTACTCCATCTTTCTGTAATGAATAGGAGTTTCTTTCCCCATCATGTTGTGCTTTTCGGTCAAACTGCCATGGCCTACCCAACAACAGGTGGCAAGCATCCATAGGAAGGATGTCACATAGGATCCTATCTACATATCCCCCAATGTGGAAATATACCTAGGCTTGGTCATTTACTAACACATTTTGTCCCTTATTCAACCATGTGACTTTATATGGCTCCTTGTGTTGTATCCTAGGTAGTTTCAGTTTGCTTACTGCTTCCTCTGATATGATGTTATCTGTGGATCCTGAATCTATGATCACCTTCCACACCTTTCCCATGATTTTACACTTGATCCTAAACAATTCTCTTTTCTGTGAGGCCTCTATACTATGTGGCTTCTTCATTAACACTCTCTGGATCATCAAGCTCTCACCATCTTCTGAAGCTAGGTTGTTCAGTGTTGAAGTTCTGGTATTACCTCCATCTTCTTGAACATAGTTTACTCTCTTTTCACCACCATAGGATGAACTAGGATTCTCTGGGCATCTATAGGTAGGGTGGCCCAACTTTTGGTAGCTATAGCACTTCATGGTTGAGAAGTAGGACCCTCTCCCTGGTCCATTAGATCTACCCCTACTCGGGTTGCTTGATCCCCTTCCCCTATAGTTGGGTTTGCTCTAAGAATCTCCACTTTGTTCTATAAGTTTAGACTCTCCCTGGGATCGTTGATCTATGTTTCTTCCCCCAAAACTACCTCTATGGCCTCTACCATCTCTTCCCCTACCTCTTCCTCTGTTGTTTTGTTCTTGCTTCCTCCTACCTTTCTCTTCCACCTTAAGTGCTAGTTGATAACACTTGTGTACTGTTTGTGGGCATAACAAGCTCATCTCCTCCTAGATGTTCCATCTTGACCCATTCAAGTACCTTGCCACTTTGATACTCTCATCCTCTACTACTCTGGATCTCATGCACAGTTTTTGAAACTCTTCAGTGTAGCTACTGACATCTAGGTCTTTTTGTCTCAAGTTTTGTCTTTTCTTGTGAAGTTGTATCTCATAGTCTTCAGGAAGGTAGGTCTCTTTGATTTTGGCTACCATTGATTTCCAGGTGGCTAGTGGTTTCTTACCTTCTTTCACCCTTTCCTCTTGGATTAACTTCCACCAAGTTAAGGCTGCCCCTCTCAGCCTTGATTTTGCCACCTTAACCTTTTGTGTTTCAGTCACTCCATCACATTCAAAGTGGTTTTCTAACCCTTCAATCCACTCTATTAGAGCATCTGGATCCATCTTCCCACTGAAAAGGGCCACTCTTTCTAAGGTTTTACCACTCATTTCTCTCAGGGCTTTCAAGAATGGTTCTTTCTCAATGACAGGGTCAAGTATGGGAACCTCATCTTCTATGGCCACCATATTACCCTTATCACCAACCTTATCATGGACCTCTTCAGTTTTGACTTCTACTTCAGCTAGTTTCATTGCTAGTTGATCTAATCTGTCTCTGAGTGCCCTATTTTCCTCTTCTTGATCTTCAACCTTCTTGGCCAATTCTGCATTAGTCACCATGTTTGCCTAATGTTCCTTTCCTCCTGAATCTTTTGTTCGCTCTGATACCACTATGATAGGGAGTTTGCTAGGAAAGTGCTCAAAAGGCCAATTTTCTCAATAGGCCATAAAAGGAAACAAGATGTATAGTTTGTGTCTTCTCCTTAAGTTTGCAAACATCTAGTTTAGTCCTACTTGATAGGTCTCTCTCCAAGTCTTCACTAACAAACTCCCCTATTGGTGTTGGCTCACACCCATACTCCAAATCTACTCAAATTTCTCACTCCATCAATCTACACACCCTCAATCTCTATTATTTGGCATTCAACCCTCTGTTTCAAAGTTCTTTAGAAGTCTTTTACATGTACATGTAGGGGCAAAAAACTTTTGTTCAAGTTTTGGTGTTCACAATTCAGTTGAAGGCCCATAGCCTTAGCCTACTCAACTCAACAACCAAGGGTCAAAACTCCAACTGAGGCCATGCACTCTCCAAGGCCCTATTGGTCATTTTATTTACTATTTTAAAATTTTCACACCAAGTCTTAAGAGCCCCAAACTCCTCTTTGCAATCAGGTTCTAGAAAATGTGTGTTATGCAACAAAAAGGGCTACTAGCCCGTGGAGGCCTAATTGGCCTAGTTTTGCTCACCCTGCCCAACGATGGGCTTCTTGACCATGGGAGATGATTTAGATGGTGTGGAATAAGTCTAGGAAAAGAGACTTTTGTGGTTTTGGTCTTCCTCAACCTGGTTTACTGATTGTCCACTATTTTAGGCATAAGCATAGGGTTTCATGAGGGTTTTGAGGATGTAAGGGTTGTTTTGCCAACTCCTTGATGTATCAAGGCCTAACACTAATTGAGTAGGTATGCCCCAACCTAGAGACCACTATACAATTCCTTTCCTTTTTTCATCTTTCCAAACACTTAGGAAACCTTTCTGGAAGTAGAAAAAAAATGACACTTTCACTGTCAAAAACTGCCCTTTTACCAGTCACCTGCTGCTACTTCTTTCGACCTGCATATCAAGGAGTTTTTACTAGAGATATACCTCAATGAGGTCTGAAAAACAACAATCAATCTTCCTATTACATTTCCTTTAGAGTTACAAGGCTTGGATAATGCTTTTGAAGCATCCGATTTGGCATTTTGACAAACATAGTTGCAAAAACAGTGAACTCACTGTTTGCTTACAAATTGAGAATATTTTTAAAAGGAACAAGCTACTCTAACAAACCAAAATGATTCGCAACACCCTAATTCACATGTCCAGACCTCTTCCTCATTCATTTGTTCACTCCAAATTTCTTTTGGGTGCAAATCTTGAGTTTTTGTTCATGCTACTAGCCAAATAACCAATATTTGCCTAGTATTCACTCAAGTTCTTCTCCCAACCACACTCTTGGAACAAAATAGAGCATATGTATAGTATATACATGAATTACAACTTGACTGAATCCATATTGTGAGATCCCAAGCATGGATTAGTCAAGTGGAGTCATTTTGGAGCTTCAAACCCTTGACAGGGTAGCAAGCACCCAGTTTTAGAAATAATTTTGTAAAATCAAACTTTTTGAAGAAACCAATGCCACAATAAACTACAAAGAATTACACAAGTACCATGAACACTTTCCAAAAGGTACAGTATGGATTAAGAAGGTACAGTACAGACCATTTCACTAAAAGATACAAAAAAACCAGTCATAAAGCCATTATTTTCTGATTTTATTGAAGAAACTTTGGTTTTAACAATCACCAACCCTTTTCAATGCAAAGAGAGGTGTTTTTATAGTCAACCAAAGTGGTTATAAAGTTTAGTATGGACAAGAAGCTTCCATAACCACGTTTTGCAAGAAAAACACAAAAATTGACAATTTTGACAACTTTTTGAGCCAAATGACAACATTTCTTGCTCAAAATACAAAAAAAAAAAAGTGGTTGTCTACTTGCTTTCATCTCATGTGTATGCACTTGTAGGTGAGATCCACAACAAAGCTATTTGGAGAAGAAAGAAGGACAATGGAGCCGCATGAAGGAGACATTTAGATCTACATCTGGTTTGCTTAGTTTTTAGCTTTGAATGTTTTGCTTTTCATGTCTTTATTGAGTGTGTTAGGATTGATCATTGCATTTGTGCTTTCGTGATTGAGCTAGATTAGTATTTTGATATTTGCTTTGATGATTCCTGATTTCCTAGCTACAAATGGTCAATGCTTGCGGAATCATACTTTAAATTATAGATTTCCCGATTTCCTAGCTACAAATGGTCAATGATTGGTTGAATTAGAAATTAGGAAAATTAGAAAATTGAAGAAAAAAAAAAAAAAAGAAATAGAAAATTAGAAAATGAAGGAAATTAGGAAGTTAGTGAATGAATTAATAATTTTTCATTTATTAATTAATTCACAAAGAGGGAATTTAAAAATTGAGGAATTTAGGAAAATAGGAATGATGAAAAATTAGGTAAATCAATTAATAATTTGTCATTTATTAATTAATTCACAAAAAGAGGAATAATTATTTAGCCAATTAAATTAAACATTTAATTGTGACACAAATACCTAGGATAAATAAATAAATTATTTAACCTAGAGGGAGAAATGACAAACAGGGTTAAATGAATAAAATCATGAAACCCTAGAAGATGAATTAGGTCTTGATGAAAGATAATTGACTCGATTATGATTCTGATTAACAAAGGACCAATCTGATAAATGATTTGATTGATAAATGCGCCAATTGATGAGGAACAATGACAAATTGATCCAAATTGACATAATTGAGACAGACAATGTTCGATGGCAAATTGATCACAAAATGACAAAATTGACAAGAGGACAAGGATTGATGACAAAATAGATTGCAAGATGACAAGATTGAAAATGACCACGATCGATGACAAATCGATCACAAAATGACAAGATCGAACATGACAACGATCGATGACAAATCGATCGCAAAATGCCAAGATTGAAAATGATAAGGATTAATGACAAATCGATCGCCAGATGATAAGATTGATAAGAAGACAAAACCCTAATTAGGATTGATGATGTCCAAAATGATGACAAATGAGCATGCACATTGATGCGACAGGATAAGATCGATCAAAATCATGACTGGAGAGTGTTGTCGACAAGACCAAATTTGAGAGCGAGATGAATGAAGAATGTAGAAGAATGACTCGATGCTCGCAAATGATAAAAATCAAGTGCGTGACATAGGAGAAATGTTAATGCGATGCAAAAACCTAAAATGAGGCAATGCGCAAATGTTAAAGTATGATTCCACAAGCGTTGACCATTTTTAGACGTCTACATTTTGCCCCTCTTTGAGACAATGCGATTTTAAGCGTTGTTTCAAAGAACTTAAATGAAAATGCCCCAGACAACTGACAATGACATATGCATGCCCCCTCGAGGAATTGGCTGGAAACATGCAGAAAAGAGGCCAATTGATCGATAAAAATGATAGGATCAAACGGACTAACAATCGGAGATCGGATGCATGAAGGACAAGCAATTTAAGATGCAAAAGACCATGACCAACATAAGATGGATAGGGTGCACATCCATCTATGCACTGACAAAGATCTATAAATGAGACCAAGAGAGCGAAAATTGCTCAGGAGGATTTGTTGCTCTGGAAAAGGACACTTGCAGAGAGATGGTGAACATTCCAATGGCAGATCACCTCAGAGAATGTGTACGCACATACAGACGATCGGACGACGCAGGAGCAGCGGTATGTATCTCAAAAACCCATGTTTTCAATTTGATGAATTTGACTTGCTTGCGAGACATTGCGGGGCCCACAGCAAAGGCAGAGAGGGACTTCTATGCTTGTGTAGGGTCTTCTGCACTTGTGTAGGGGAACACAGGCGCAGGTTATGTGACACGGGCGCAGGACTCATCACAAAAGCGCAGTTGTGCTCTAGGAACTTAATTTAGGTCAAAAACAACATGCAAATGATCCAAAAAGGGGGGATAAGGGTAGGATAGGTTAGAATAGATGAAAAACACCCTGATTTGGACATAAAAAATGAGGAAATGCAACCCATAGGAGCAAACCTAAAAACTGACAAAATGTGCCCCAATTGTGATGCAGAGTCAATAGTATCCATTGATCATGCGGGAGAACCGACTAGACTGCTTCATGTTATGACATAGACTTAGAAGCACGGATAGAGATACATTAGTAGGAATTGGGATATACTATGTCACATTCATGCCTGAGATTAGGGCAAACACAGGACTGCTTACCACATTGGCAGAGCGATGGTATTCGGAGACCTCCTCATTTCATCTAGCGACTGGAGAGGTGACGGTGACACTGGAGGATGTATGGTGTATCCTCCGCATTCTGATTCATGGAGAGATGGTAGAGTACGACCCAGTGACAGGGAGAGATGCACTGTGTAGATTATTTGAGTGCGACGCAAATGATCTGGATATCGTAGAGAGGGAGATTGGCTGGGAGACCATGGCATCAGAGTACGATCGACGATATGTGGTGATAGTCGTGGTTATAGCATGCCTACTATCAGGAGACAAATGAGGACATGGATTCCCTATTGGATGGGGAAGAGTGCTAGAGTGGATGGCAACAGAGGGGATAGTGTACGCATGGGAACCATGTGTACTGGCTATGCTGTATTTTCAGTTGCATTAGATAGCATATCAAGGAGTGCAGACGTTGAGCTGTGGAGTCACACTGCTACAGGTATGGGCATTTGAGCACATAGCCATATGTCGACCGATTACAAAGAGACAGGTAGTACCACACTGACCATATGTGTATTGCTATGGTGGAGCACTGAGACAGGGTCCTTCTGGATACATATTGTATTGGCGACACGAGCTAGACAAACTAAGAGAGTTCACATGGAGGCCATATCATGATTGTCCTGGATGGTCAGATGATAGTGAGGAGTTACCGTATTGTCGACAGGAGAGGTACCTGATTGGGCGACCAGTGAATCACCAGAGAGTGATTGAGATGTACCTGCTAGAGAGAGTCAAACAACAGTTTGGAGAGAGGCAGGATGTACCTAGGAGGACTGCACACTTTGCCCAATCTCACAGAGAGACGAGTCAGTGGGGGAGTATGATTCATCCACACATAGCATATACTGACTTCACATAGCTACAGCAGAGATAGTGGAATTGGAGATCAGATGTGGAAGACGTCGGGACGATAGAGGAGTATGAGAGATGGTTTGCACGACGGTGGCCAGTGCCATTGACAGATCCTGAGATTCCAGTACCGAGGAGACTAGAGGACTTCCCACTCACAGGAGAGGAGGAGGGAGATGATGAGGATGAGGAGGATGAGGATGGGGATGAGGATGAGGGGGATGACGATGATGAGCTAGATTCAGGTGATCAGGAGCCATTGTAGGATATACCCATAGAGCCGGAGACAGCTAGCATAGAGGAGATGGAGATGTGCAGGGCTACCATAGCGAGTCAGCATGATCATATTGCGACATTAGAGAGAGAGAATGAGTAGTTCAGAGCAAAGATAGCCAGGCTTACAGCGGCTCGAGATACAGCAATAGCTCAGGCACTGCGAGAAGAATAGAGATTCACCAAGTATATTGGGTCGATTAGGGATGTCAGTGCACGGGAGATGGCACAGATGCTGGTAGAGACCGGAGAGGAGATACGCCATTGGAGGACACTATATGAGAGTGCAGTTCCACCAAAGTAGAGAGCAACTTCATATCAAGAATGATCAAGGACAAAGAGCAGGGCACACTCTCGAAGGTCATTGAATAGTATGGGGGTGAGTGGACCGATGAGACCACCATAGCCAGGACCAGGAGGAACATCATCCGTGAGACATGGTAGGGATGAAGAGGATAGAGGGAGCACCCAGTGACAAAGGCACATGCTCCATATGACGGACAGTGGACATTATGTAGTTTGACATTTTGTAGTCAGCTTGTGGGCCATACTTAGGACAGGCAGTCCAATTTTTTGTACTCTGATATTATTGTGACATATGATATGATATGCATCGATATGATGGGATGCAATATGTTATGACTGATGCTATTTTCCATGTATGGATGACTTATGCACTGTTTATGTACCATTGTGGAACATGTATGGATGTATCTTTTTTTATGTGTTTTGTTGATGCATTTATAAAATGAAATGGATAAAATGCTTGATATGATGTTTGATGTAATGCAAATGTACTAACCAAATGGATGCAGGATGCAACATATGTTTTTGGAGATCGGAGCACTAGACCGAACTAACTATCCAAACGAACGGAAGAAATGTTAGTAAGAAGAAAATGAGACAGAGGATAGTTAGAGACGAAGAAAAACTTGCTTTCAGTATTGCACTTTGTAGGTGAGAACCTTTATTTTAATGTAGCAAAACGGATGCGTAGCATCATGGCATGGAAGGCCAGAGCTGAAATGCAACTCTTTTGGCAAAAGATAGACACATCACAGACAAACAACAATCACAACCAAAAAGAAAAGGATCATGATCCATCCTGGTCACTCTAAATCACTCAGTGACATCATCGAGCATCATAGGAACATGATCGAAGCCAAAGATAAATCAGTAAAAAGATAAGATGCACAAATTCCAACAAATCAAACTAACATCTTGATCTTCATTGTCAAAAGTTGAAAGTGCTGATAGGACGATCATGTTGTCTGGTTTTAGGACATGCGGTACCCCGTCTAAGACAGGACATAGTCTGGTTTCGAGTATACCACACCCTGTATAAGACCCATGATAGTGTGCCAAGGACCAATGATATTGATGCTGACGTTCGATCGAGAAGACAATTGTGATAAGTTTGAATGTCTGGTTTGACTGAAAAATTTCATCTGTTTATGCATGATTTCATTAAAGCACAGTGTGTGATTGCGTGTCGTTGGATGTTGTAGCGTCGTAAATTGTATGCACTTGCTAGGGTGGTACAATTTCACACCTAGTTTAGCACCCGCCTTGGCGCATTTTGCATCTTGCGTTGCATTTCCCCTTTAGCACTTAATTAATCAAATTAATTAGGTCTAAAGGTTCTATTTCATCATCTCCCACATCATAAAGCTGGGCCCTTTCATTAAAGTGTGCCCCTTTCATTTTATTCCTCCTATACATCATTTAATCAAAAACCCTAATTAGGCCCTATTTCGAACTTGGGGGCTTGGTTTTGGGGGTCAAAACATCTCGAAATCACCTGTAACTTCGGGATTCTCTCTAAAATCATCATATCCGACAGCCCTGAAAATTTGGTGAAAAGTTGTCGGGACCATGGCGCCCGTGCAACATGGTCCCGGACATTTTTCCCAAAATTTTGGGAGCACGATCCAATCATAAAATAAAGCTTAACCCTAAGAAATTGGCGGGACATTCAATCTCTAGGTCGGCCAAAATACGAATTTACGACCTAGGGTTTCATACATAAAAGCTCTCTTTCCTCATCGGAAAAGGATCGGATTTTTGGCTTTCAAGGACCTTCTATGCAGCGAAAGAGCATATCTTTGAAGACTTCAACAACATTCAACATTCCTCTATCAAGCACTTATCAAATTCATTCATCCACTTAGGGCTTGGAAGACATTGAAGAACAATAGGAAATTACCGACTGAAGATTGGCTTGTACTCCTCCCTTGAGGGTTGGGTATGATTTCAGGTTGTTTTCATGTCTTTGCATAAGCTTCAATATATCCTTTATTCATGCTTTAGATCACTTTGTATCTTGATTTAGAGCATTTACATTATCATTTACAAGCAATTAGGGTTTACTTTCTAGGTTGCTCTAGTTTGCTTTCTTGCATTTAAGGACCTTGCACACACACTAGGTCTGCACACACAATACATTTTACAATACAACTTGGCTATTCGTGGAGGTGGAAATCACCGAAGCGGGGGTTTGACTAAGGCAAAACCCTATATAGCCGCCCAAACACCTTTTCAGATATAAGTGCAGGTTTCGGGACTCGGACGACGCCGCAGGTTGCAGATCCGGGAGAAGCAGATTGAGACCGACCTTCCCACCAAATTTCAGAGAAAAAGACCAGGACAGGGGCGTGGGCGCCCTGGTCCTGCCAAGACAGGGGCGCTGGGCGCCCTGGTCCCTTCTGGGCGCCCTGGTCCCTACTGGGTGCCCTGGTCCCTGGGACAGGGGCGCTGGGCGCCCTGGTCCGACAGCATTTTCAGCATTTTTGACAGCTTTTTCCAAAGTGCAAAAACAGCAGTTTCCGGAGCAGTTTTAGGGGCAGAATCAGGACAGTGGCGCCCGCGCCCTTGTCCCGAACATTTTCAGTCAGATTTTAACTCCGGGTACGCACCTGCATTCTTATTTCATCCTTGTATTTACAGCTTTCCATTGTTTAAGTTCAATTCTGCAATCTTGTTATTAGTTCATACTTGCACTTTGGGGTTAGGGATTGAACTTGCATCATTTGATCTTCCAGTTTCAACAAAGGAATAGAAATCCTAATAGATATCCCGTGGCTCTCTCTTTCACAAAAAGAAGTAGCCAATTGTGCGATATCTCTAGGCTCTTTCGTATTCCGTAATGTGTGTCAAAAGGTAGGATTAGGGCATGTTAACCTAGTCTCGCTTTTTCCCCTACACATTTTGGTGAACCCGACGTGAATCTATCATTGCTTCCTCTTGCATTGCATTTGTTAGATCTAGATCTAGATTTAGTGTGTTTTCATTTCATTTTCATTATAAAAAAAAAAAAAAAAAAGTGTGTTTCTTTGCATTGTGTGTTTAAATTTTATGCAATTTCAAAATGTTAGATTTTTATTTGCAAGATGATCATATTTGTGATGATTATGAGTTAGATGAAGCTTTAGATGAATTTTTGAAACCTAAATATACCAAACCTTCATTTTACCAAAAACTCATAAACCTTGTTACTATGCCATTTAGATGTGATGAGAAAGATAAGTCAAATGGTTCCTCTCAAGGGTACATTCCTATCAACTCTTCCACTGAATCTAGTAACATGGTTGTGTTCAATAATCCCCTCTATGAGGAATTATCTCCTTTTGAATCAAAAGATAAACCTTTTAATAGATATGATCATGCATTATTGGATGATGACCTTGATGACTGTGTGGCTCTTAAAAAATGCTCCCTTCATGAGGATCCTTGTGTGCAAGAAGATGACATTATCCCTACATTTCCTAGTGATGGCCTTTCCTTTTCCAACAAAATTCCCACTAGAGATGATGAATTAATGATAAATGCTTACCCTTCTCCTAAAGTTTGTCTTACCCATAAGCATCCCTTAGAGAAAGAAGATGAAATAATAAGCACTTTCCTTAATTCTCTCTCCCCTAAAGATCATATTGAACATATTTTGAGGAAAGAGGATGAGTTTAACACATCTATTGATGCTCTCCCTTCTAAGGATGAGGAATTAATAAACAATGTTATCTCCTCTCCCGAAATTGACAATACTTCAAACATTCCTTTCAACAACCTCACTATTTGGGATGAACCATTAGAAGAAGGTATAGATTATTCTCTACCCCTAGCCAAAGGGGATAAAATCAAGATTGAAAACTCCCTTGATAGTTTCTCACCTTCCTTGAATCTCAATTATTCTCCCTCTCCTCAACTTGGTTCTACTCATAAGGATACCCTAGTTCAAAGCAAGATGGTTAACATTTCTTTCAAAGATCTCCCTCTCAAAAGTGAGACTTTAGAGAGTAGTGTTGATCCTTCTCCTAGAGAGTTTATTCCCCATGTAGATCCTTTGATGATAGAGGATGATATGACCTTTCCTCTTCCTACTAGAACATCAATGCTTACCCCTTGTCTCTCTCCTAAAATTGATTTAATCCGTGATAAGATTTTAGTGCAAGAGAAGACTATCAATAATTCTTCCAACACTTTTGTTCATTCCTCTAAACCATCCTCAATCAATTTGATACATGTGAATGAGACACCTAACAAACCTCTCTTCACTGTCCAAGGTGCTTGTCCTTCTCAAAATTCTCAACCTTTAAATAAGCCTATCTTAGTGGTTCAAGGTGGTTATGCTAATGATTCTTTTTGCACTCCTAAGAAACCGGTTATTACTGTGCAAGGAGGTTATCCCTCTAAGAGCCCTTATGAGTATGCTAAGCAATTAACTAGAGAGAGTTATCATGTGGTTGCTCATACCTATAACACAAGAAACAATAGGCAACCTAGTCCTCCTCCAGTTATCCCCACTTCACTTCCTCCTTCCCAACCTATTCTTCCTCAAGCGCCTCGTATTTCACAAATGCTTAGTAAGGACTATGATCTCATAGAACAACTTAAAGCTACCCCTGCAAAGATATCTCTTTGGGATTTGATACAAACTTCTTCTGTTCATCATGGAATGTTACAAGATGCCTTGAAAGATTTGAATGTTCCTCCACCTAATATATCTAGTAATATAGTGTCTTTGGTTAACTCTGTGATGAATCCTAAAGCTCAAATTGTGTTTACCCAAGATGAGTTGCCTACTAGTGAAATCCAACAACAATATGATCCCTTGATGATTGTGGTTATCATAAATGATACTGCTATAAGACGAACACTGGTAGATAATGGCTCTGGCCTTAATGTGTGTAGCATTAATCTATTGCATAAGATGAATGTGGATACATCCCTTATTGAGCCTGACTCTCGTCCCATTCAAGGCTTTGATAATGTGGCTAAGTCTTCATTAGGTATTATCACCTTACCCGTCACAGTGGGACCTGTTACTTTGCCTACTCCTATCCATGTTATGTCGGGAAATTTAACATACAACTTGTTATTAGAGAGACCTTGGATTCACAGTATGCAAGCTGTCCCCTCTACATTGCATAGACAAGTTAAATTCATTTATAACAATAAGACATATACCTTGATAGGCGATACTAATCTTCAGGCTTGTTTGCAAACATCTACTTCCAAAGGGAGTTCTTCTAAGCCTTCCTCTTCTAGTAATGACTCTTTGAACAAGATACCTATGGATAAATCATCACCCTCTAATAATCAAAATTATTTGGATGAGCCTAAAGCTCCTAAAGAAGATCCTTCTGGACTTGAGTCTACACATGAAAAGGCTTTTGATCCTGAGAAGGTTCTCGCGGAAGACGATTGGGGATCTCTTGATTTTAATCCCACCTTTGTAGGTGAATATAGGGTTCCTCCTAGAGATCTTAAAGGTAAAAAGAAGGAAGAAACTAGAGATCAATCAGTCTTACCTGAATCTATGAGCAATAATTTTGTGGCCGCTTCTCAAACTTCTTCTCCTCACACCTCTAATTATGAAGAGTTTGATTCTTTGTCTTATGAAAAACCACCTTCTCTTCCTGAAATGGCTGATCGTTATGGTCGTGGTTTTCGCATTTTTGCTAAGCATGGGTATCATGGAAATGGTTGTGGCGCTCATGAACAAGGGATAAAAGTTCCTCTAGAGACTAATTTTCACAATTATGCCTTTGGACTTGGCTATAATCCCTGCAAACGCACTAAAGCATCTAAAAGACCATCTCTCAACGTGAATGCTATATTTAGTAGTGATGATGATCTCACTTCAACTAAATCATCTTCTACTTCTATCAACTCTCATTCCCCTCATAAGGAAATCTTGGTGATGAACAAATCTCTTTATGACTCCCCTCAAATTTCTAAATCCACTTATGAATCTTTATCTCCTATTCATCATAAAGTCCTTTCCTCTAGGGATAAGGCTCTAATAAATTACACTCATCCCTCTTCTAAGATTTCATGTGACTTTTCTTCTTCAAATTTTATCACTTTATACAAGTTTTTGATCTCACTTATAGTTGAGCATTTAACATGTCATATTCAAATACCTCATTCAATCTATCATGTCTTTAAATAACATTAATGGCTATTATGTTGCTCATCATTATGTGACATGGGTAGCTCATTTACTGGGGGCTCATTGTCATTCATGATGGTACAATTTCAAGTGCAATCATATATTTTTTGAAGCAACATAATAGCCTAATTTTCTATGTTATCTCTTGTTCCTATGGGGGCAAGAGTGATTTCATATATCTCTTCTTTTGCTTATGTCCAAATCTCTCCCTAGAAGATTGTGTAAGTCCTTCTCATTGAGGCAATGATCTTTCCTTATTTTTATCTAAGGATCCACTTTTTCCTATTTTGTGGATGGTGTGAACTTTATTACTTGATGTTATTCCTTGTATGCATTTTTTGTTGTTTGTTCAAGGATTCTCTCTTACAAGAGGTGTAAGTCCTTGACTACAACCTCTTTTGCACTTGGTAAAATACATCTATAATGAATTCACTCTCCTAATTGCGTTAAAAGGAGCGTCATCCTTCATTAAGAATCACTTTCACCTCGCAAAAGAAGGAAGTATTGCATTCTTATTCTCTTCTTTGTCTTATTCTAGAAGATGTTATATTTGTCTAACTCATGGATCACCAATGTGTGTATTCATGCCTTTTTTTCCTTTCTTTTTCTTCTCTTTGCATTTTTGTTTCCATGTACATCCTTCATCTTGTGTTAGAGAACTCTCAAATCCTCACACTCTTTGTTGTGTTGAAATTGAGATTTAGTCCTCTTTCTTACCAAATGATTCTCCATTAGTTTTTGATCTCATATCAAATCTTCTTGTGAGCATTTGTCATCAATATTCTTTAACAATTCGAAGTGGTAAACATGATACCCTGTTTCAACTCACTAAAATTAGCAAGCCGAAACAGGGGGGGGCATATAGCTACCCTCGAATTTTCATCACCTTCCTTAGTAAGCATTAGGTGATTTTGTGATCTAACGTGTGTTTTGTAGGGTGCGGTTCCTAACTGTGTACTGCAGATACCGCTGGGGGCTTCGTTCGACAGACTTATGGATATATCCTTTTTCAAATAATGTTTACTTTTCTGTACTTTAGCTTGCATATGCACGTAGTGTTCATATGACCGCTAAAGTGGGGGCTAAATGTAGCGTCGTAAATTGTACGCACTTGCTAGGGTGGTACAATTTCACACCTAGTTTAGCACCCGCCTTGGCGCATTTTGCATCTTGCATTGCATTTCCCCTTTAGCACTTAATTAATCAAATTAATTAGGTCTAAAGGTTCTATTTCATCATCTCCCACATCATAAAGCTGGGCCCTTTCATTAAAGTGTGCCCCTTTCATTTTATTCCTCCTATACATCATTTAATCAAAAACCCTAATTAGGCCCTATTTCGAACTTGGGGGCTTGGTTTTGGGGGTCAAAACATCTCGAAATCACCTATAACTTCGGGATTCTCTCTAAAATCATCATATCCGACGGCCTTGAAAATTTGGTGAAAAGTTGTCGGGACCATGGCGCCCGTGCAACATGGTCCCGGACATTTTTCCCGAAATTTTGGGAGCACGATCCAATCATAAAATAAAGCTTAACCCTAAGAAATTGGCGGGACATTCAATCTCTAGGTCGGCCAAAATACGAATTTACGACCTAGGGTTTCATACATAAAAGCTCTCTTTCCTCATCGGAAAAGGATCGGATTTTTGGCTTTTAAGGACCTTCTATGCAGCGAAAGAGCATATCTTTGAAGACTTCAACAACATTCAACATTCCTCTATCAAGCACTTATCAAATTCATTCATCCACTTAGGGCTTGGAAGACATTGAAGAACAATAGGAAATTACCGACTGAAGATTGGCTTGTACTCCTCCCTTGAGGGTTGGGTATGATTTCAGGTTGTTTTCATGTCTTTGCATAAGCTTCAATATATCCTTTATTCATGCTTTAGATCACTTTGTATCTTGATTTAGAGCATTTACATTATCATTTACAAGCAATTAGGGTTTACTTTCTAGGTTGCTCTAGTTTGCTTTCTTGCATTTAAGGACCTTGCACACACACTAGGTTTGCACACACAATACATTTTACAATACAACTTGGCTATTCGTGGAGGTGGAAATCACCGAAGCGGGGGTTTGACTAAGGCAAAACCCTATATAGCCGCCCAAACACCTTTTCAGATATAAGTGCAGGTTTCGGGACTCGGACGACGCCGCAGGTTGCAGATCCGGGAGAAGCAGATTGAGACCGACCTTCCCACCAAATTTCAGAGAAAAAGACCAGGACAGGGGCGTGGGGCGCCCTGGTCCTGCCAGGACAGGGGCGCTGGGTGCCCTGGTCCCTTCTGGGCGCCCTGCTCCCTACTGGGCGCCCTGGTCCCTAGGACAGGGGCGCTGGGCGCCCTGGTCCGACAGCATTTTCAGCATTTTTGACAGCTTTTTCCAAAGTGCAAAAATAGCAGTTTCCGGAGCAGTTTTAGGGGCAGAATCAGGACAGTGGCGCCCGCGCCCCTGTCCCGAACATTTTCAGTCAGATTTTAACTCCAGGTACGCACCTGCATTCTTATTTCATCCTTGTATTTACAGCTTTCCATTGTTTAAGTTCAATTCTGCAATCTTGTTATTAGTTCATACCTGCACTTTGGGGTTAGGGATTGAACTTGCATCATTTGATCTTCCAGTTTCAACAAAGGAATAGAAATCCTAATAGATATCCCATGGCTCTCTCTTTCACAAAAAGAAGTAGCCAATTGTGCGATATCTCTAGGCTCTTTCGTATTCCGTAATGTGTGTCAAAAGGTAAGATTAGGGCATGTTAACCTAGTCTCGCTTTTTCCCCTACACAGATGTATACTCAGTGATCTGTCTATGCACAAAGGGGTTAAAAATGCTTGTTTTTGGATTTTAATATTTTTGAAAAAAAAAATTTGTTCATTTTTTTTTTTCAGGACTTTATATGATTTTTTAGGGATTTTTTCAAGACATTATTTGATTTTTAGAGATTTTTTTTCAGGACATTTTTCAATTTTTTTGGATTATTTCAAGACATTTTTCAATTTTTTTTTGATTATTTTTTTTTTTCAGGACATTATTTGATTTTTTTGGATTATTTCAGGACATTTTTCAATTTTTTATGATTTTGCCCCCAGTGTCTAGCAAGGCAAGGAATATGACAGGTGGATAAACAATCTTGCTGAAATGTTGGTGGATAGAGGGAAGACAAAGGCCTTTTATTATGAAGACAATACGGATGCAATTTCCAAGGGCTATTGCGTGATGGGACAAGAGACTGGATATGACAATGTAAAGTAGTGACATGGCATGAGGGACATGTCAAGAGGTATTTGAAACTATGTTTAAATTTTGCGTCCTTATGTCAGATCAAGATCAAGGGACAGAAAAAGTGTATGGATAGTGATAAGATATGGATAGGATAAGCAAGACCAAGAATGGATAAGGGACATGGACTAAAGGTTGGGGTAGGCTAAGGGATAGTGGCAGAAAGTTGCAATAAGCTAGGGAATATGGATGAAAAGTTATAATAAGCAAATGGATAAAGACCAAAAAGCTATGATGGACTAAAAGCTGCAAACAAGATACATGATGCTCATGAAGATCCTTAGCCTTGTCAAGATCAAAGGTGGAAAGAGGAAATGGACATGAGGGACAATAGGATATGAAGGGTAATGACAGGGGTTCGATAGGATAATGGAACAATGAAGGACAAAAGGATATGATAGGAGGAAACCTGCCCCCAAGTGCGGTATGCAAGAAGTTCATAAATTACACATGACACCTATTTGCCAGGTTTTCATCATGGTACTTGCCCAAGGTGCCTGTTTGCCAGGTTTTCACCAGTGGACGAATTATTTTTTGCGTTATGTTTTTTTCTTTTTCTTTTTTTTTCACTTTTTTTATTTTTTTGGATTTTGACTTTTTCAATAGAAGATAGACACATGATAGGGGATGGAAGAAGGACTCAAGCGTCTTTTTGTTTGGATAGTAGCCTTGAAGAAAATGGACCATGACCTTTAAAAGTATTCTCAAAGATGTTGGTAGGATAAGGACATGGAAAATGAGATGAAACTAAGGCAAGGATTTATGCAAAGGATGGGATCAAAGGGATGGAAGGATGGAAAATATGCATTGGATAATAGGTAGGGTATTGGAAGAATTGGGCTTTAGTGGATGGAAATGAAGGAAAGATCAACATTGGCACACACCTTGAGGGGTGATGGACTGATGGAGGACAAATGTATTTTGGATATTGAGATTTTGACGAAGTAACGACTATGGATTTTGGGACATAAGGACCCAAAATGGATGAAGAAGGTGACGGAGGAACAAATTTGAGAGGGTTGGATGGAGGAATAGAAACTTTGGATGCCAAGTTGGATGTTTCTTTAGGCTTTTGTGCTTCAAGGAGCCGCTTAGGAACCCACATTGTTTTGGATTTTTCATGCTTTTGTGGTTCCTTGGAGTGCATTGATTGCACAAGGGATTTAGGAACCCATTTATATTTTGACTTTTCTTTATTTTTCTCAGTGGGCCTCTGTGGCCTTTTGGATATATATTTTTCTTTATAGATCATATTGTTCCTTGTTTTGACCTGTCGATTATATTGGACATGTTGATCCTAGAATACATGTGGATTTTTAGACTTATGACTTTTATACTTGGCATCCAAATTGCTTGGAGGGGGAAAGGAATGCATGGATGGATAGGAATGAAGTGGACTTCTTTTGGATGGATGAAATTTACTCAAGGATGTGCGCCTTTGCTGACCTTGCATAGAGGATGAAGGAATATAAGGACCTAAGATGGATGGAAAGTATGATGGGGAAGGTGTATGTTTTGATTTTGATGGAGGGATACCAACGTCTTGAGAGTGAGTTGTGTAGACATGACCCTTAAGATCTTCCTTGACATGAAGGGATTCTTGCTTATGGAGATCTACTCCTTTTCCTTTATGAATATTTTGACATGTAGGAAACTCTTTTCTTTAGGAAGAAGACGCAAGTCCATTATGAGGTGGATATGATATGAGAGAAATAATGAGATCTTGAAGTGGATCGGATTGCACCAAAGTGGAAGAACCCATTATGCATATCGAGGGTTCATGAACATCTTGCACTGACACATTCAAATCATGAGGGGGATTAGGATTATGAGGGGGACTAGGATTGTGTAGTGGACATGATTCAATGACAGGCTCTTCAAGAGATGGAATGGGAGGAATAATGGGATCATCAAAAGAAATGTGATCTTGGAGTGTATATGGAGAATTAAGACAAGGAGATGGAGGAACAAAAGGGATAATTTGATCTTGAATGGGAGGAAGATCATTGGAATCCTCTTTAAAGGTGCTTTGCTCTTGAATTTTAATGGGATCATCGTAAAGGATGGAAGGGATATCTTGATCTTTCTTAGGAAGTGGAATGCCAATGGGATTTGAAAGGACATTGTGTTCATGAAATGGAAGGGGATCGTTTGGGATTGGATGAACTGGGATATCTTGATCTTGCCCGAGGGATGGAGTGTCAATAAGACTTTGGATAGGATGGACAAGAATAGGGGAATCATCATGAGTTTGTGGGAAGAGGGGGTCCTGGTCAACAATTAGATGGGATGATAAGGTTTCAAGATCTTGATCTTGATTTTCTTTATGACTCATTTCTTCGTGCTCTAAATTATCCTCTTGACATGGGGTTGGACTTCGGATATGCATGGGGGATTCTGACAAGGAATCAATGTTTTGGCATGAAGGAAATGCACTTTGAACATTTGTGATGGATTCTGGCAAGGAATCAATGCTTGAACATGAGGAAGAGGGACTTCGAATGGGGTCCTCTAAAATAGGTAATGGCAATAAAGTACATGATGGCATTGGGTCTTATATTTTTGAAACATGACAAGGATGTGCATCATGAATTGGATTATCTTGGCAATCAATTATGGATAGCTCTTGGATAATTGCATCCTTGGGTGTATTGTTTGATGAGGACAATATGGAAGGTTCTTGGGAAACTTCTAAAGGTGTAGGGATAGATGCCACTGGAGAGTCAATTTGTTTATGGGGGGATGAGACATTGCTAGACATAGTTGTATTATCTTGATCTTCCTCAAAGAACTCACTTGGTAGGTTCCTTAAGAGCCTTGCAATAAAGCCACCTTTCTTTCGAGGTTTTGACATAGTTGTATCTAGAATTTGAACTTGTTTGGAAAGGAGTTGGTTCTGGTTTGATGTTGTGTTTTGATTTCGAACTAGATGTTGATCAAATTGGTTTGACATGTTCAACATTTGGCTTGGTGTGTGTTGTGACCTTTGCTTTTGAATGTTTGGTTATGGTTGTTGACATTGATATGTTGATTCAACTTGTTGATATTCCACCATTGGTTGAATTATTTGTTGACATTGTATAGTTGGTTGTACATATTGTTGAAATTCGACCATTGGTTGTATTGGTTGTATATGTTGAACAATTGGTTGAACCATTGGTTGTATTGGTTGAAAATTTGATTGATAGTAAACACCTTCTTACTCTTGTTGTGGAGGCACATAATGTTGAAATTGATGTTGTCTCCTTTCTTGAAATTGTTTCATCATCTCTATTTGGGAGAGGAGACCTGGTATGTCTGATCGTTCAAGAAGAGATCTTACATCAATTGGCTCAATCTTTGGATTTCGACCTGGAAATTTTTGAAACATTTTGGACATTTGTGATCTATTCTTCTCAATGTTTTTCACTCTTTGTTCCAATATCTCCTCTTCTTGAGCTAGTTTCTCCTCTAGTTTTTGTATTTGGACATTTACATCATCATGATAAGTTTGATCTAAGTTTTGAGACATGTAGAGATTGGATTGACATGATTGATTGCTCAATTGTGATGACATGGCTTCGTAAGAAGGTTGAGACCTCATTTCAACAAACATGTCACTATGCAAATGCAACTAATGGGATTGACAAATGCAACCTAAAGGATGACAATGCAACTTAATGTTTTTGTTGTTTTTCAAGATTTTGACAAACTCATGAATGCAATTCTAAAAATGAGACCCTTAGGAAATTGAAATGATGTCTAGACCTCAAAGGACAAAAGGACCAAGTGACAAAAGGACAAAATGACAATGTCTCCCCTATATGCTTGGATACTAAACTAGGTTTGACCAAATGACATTGATGACAAAAAGAGAAAAGGTTTGATAAGGTCTAGACCTCCTAACAATGACTTAGGGTTTATCAAAGATTTGGATTACTCAAGTATGACAAAACCTAGTTTTGACACTATATGCTAAGGGACAATTACTATGCAAGTGACCCTAATATGATATGATAATGACCTAAGCTTAATGAAGAAACCTAGGGTATGCAAATGGAAATGTATGACAATATCAACCTAAGTTTGAATTATGAAATGGTATTACTCTAATGCAAGAGGACACATGCAAAATGGATGACCTTTATTGATATGCAAAGGAGTATGACCTAGGTAAAACCTAACCTTGGTAGTTGACAATGACTTTGCAAAATGGACAACTAGGATGAACCTAGATCTAAGTGACATGAATGTTGAGACAAGACTTTGAAAAATGTTTGACAACCATGCTTGAAGGTGTTTTGAACTTTGTTGGATGAAATGTACTCTTATGTTTAACCTTGTTTTGAATCAATTTGTCTTGCTTTTGAAATGAGATAAAATTCAACTTTTGACAAATAAAGAAGACAAGATATTTCAACTTAGACTCAAGACAATCATGCTCATTCACACATTTCTTATGGTAGGCAAAGACATTAGATACTTGAGAGGTAGACTTGTTATGGGATTCAAGGAGAATACATAGATGCTCGACCCCACGGGCTCCCCTCCATGACACTCACTTCTCAGGGCAACCAAGCATCAGTCCCCATGGAAATCTCCCCATGGTGAACTTAGTATGTCTTCCAAGTATCCGAACTTGTCCTTCTCAAGAAACTAGAAGGATTTTTGGCCTCTAAATACAAGGTGTTTAGTAAGGATTTTTGTTAAGCGTTACTCCTTGGTGTCACGCAAGAGTGATTGAGACATTAAGCCCACCAAGATACCAAACAAATGTAGTCGCGCAAGCACGATTTAGATCGTGAGGTCCTACTTAGATGTTGATATGAGAAAGAGTTCAAGGGTCATCACTTCCCAAGTAACTACAATTCCCACGTAACCCTTCCTTCAAAGCTTTCGCCCATCAGGTATTTGTTTATAGTGAGTTAGAATGCCAAGGTATTCTAGCCATACTCACTTTGGGTCGTTCCCTTCTCACGATTGTCACTTGCTTGCAAAAGCAAATGGTGGGGAAGGTAGGCCCTCTAAAGGTGACACACAATCAAAAACATGAGCATGGTATTGAAGATCTGGATTTCTGATCACCCTAAGAAGGATGAGAGCATACTCTCCTACTCCAATGTCAAACTCAACAATCAAAGCAAACATACATTCATTCCATCCTATTTAGAATTCATACTAGGTGCCTAAATATTAATTACAAACACAAAGTTTAGTTGTAGTCCAAGGCAACCTGCAAAACCCAAGTCAGAAGTTTGATATGTTTAGTCTTTGACTATCGAACCTGCACAAAAACGTGTTAGTAGTTTCATTTGTTGTCTTTGCCATGCGTATGCCAAGGTTCTGCACAGAGAATCAGTACCAAAAAACCAAAAAGCAGAAACAGCATGCAAAACAGAACAATTTGCAAGTAAAAACACACTGCCTTTTACCTCTGTTTCTATCCCTACACAGGCGCAAAAGTCTTGACACATGCGCAGAATGTCCTTGACACAGGCGTAGAATGCTTAACACAGGCACAGAATGCTTAACACAGGCACAGAAGTTCCCAGAAAGCCCTGCATTACCCTGTTTCTTGGGTTTTTAGCCTGCAAATCAACTCAAAGGCAATCAAAAGCATGGTTAAGTGGTTAGTTCACGTCGGGTTCACCAATTAATGTAGCTAGGAAATCGGAAATCATCAAATAAATTGAAAATACTAATCTAGCTCAATCACAAAAGCACAATTGCAATGATCAATCCTAACACACTCAATAAAGACATGAAAAGCAAAACATTCAAGATTAAGAGCTAAGCAAACCAAATGCAGATCTAAATATCTCCTTCATGTGGCTCCATTGTCCTTCTTTCTTCTTCAAATAGCTTTGCTATGGATCTCACCTACAAGTGCATACACATGAGATGAAAGCAAGTAGACAAGATTGTAGCGCAAGAATACTCAAAGCATGATTGATTCGACAAAATAATTATTAGTATTAGATTGAAGAAATTCATCCAATTTATAGGCAAATTGGAGAAATGATCAAATTAGCATGATTCAACTCAAAAGGAAATTGTAAATCAAAAATGTCAATTATGACAAATTATGACAAATTATGCACTTTCTATGCAAAATTTGATTGATTGATAATTTATGACAAATTATGACAAATTTCTATGTCAAAATTGATTGATTGTCAATTATGACAAATTATGACAAATTATGACAAATTGAAATGTCATTCCCATGAAATTAGAAGAGAAATAGGAGGAAATTGAAATTAGGAATTAGAAAATTAGAAAATTAGAAAAATAAGGTAAATCAATTAATAATTTGTCATTTATTAATTAATTCACAAAAAGAGGAATTAAGAGAAATTAGGTGAATTAATTAATAATTTGTCATTTATTAATTAATTCACAAAAAGAGGAATAATTAGCCAATTAAATGAACATTTAATTGCGATGAGAGGACTTAGGATAAATAAATAATTTATCCTAAAGGGAGAAATGACAAACAAGGTTAAATGATTAAATCACGAAACCCTAGAAGATGAATTAGGTCTTGATGAAAGATAATTGACTCGATCATGATTCTGATTAACAAAGGACCAATGTGATAAATGATTTGATTGATAAATGCACCAATTGATGAGGAACAATGACAAATTGATCCAAATTGACATAATTGAGACAGACAACGTTCAATGGCAAATTGATCGCAAAATGACAAAATTGACAAGAGGACAAGGATTGATGACAATTTGATCGAAGGACGAGGATCGATGACGAATCGATCACAAGATGACAAGATTGAAAAGAGGAAAAAACCCTAATTAGGATTGACGATGTCCAAAATGATGACAAATTAGCACGCACATTGATACGACAAGATAAGATTGACCAAAATCATGACAGAAGATTGTTGTCAACAAGACCAATTTTGAAAATGAGATAAATGAAGAATGCATAAGAAGGACTCGATGCTCGCAAATGATAAAGACCAAGTGCATGACATAGGAGAAATGTTAATGCGACGCAAAAACCCTAAAATAAGGCAATGCGCAAATGTTAAAGTATGATTTCGCAAGCATTGACCATTTTTAGATGTCTACACTAACCTTGTCAACTTGTCTAATCAAATTATACATGCCTAAAAACACCTAAAAAACATGTTCCAATTCTTTGGAAAGCATTAGAAGACCTTTTTGGCAATTTTGCACATTTTTGCCAAAAATTGTCAACTCAAGGCCTGAAATGCAAGATTTGATCTCTTAAGCCCAAAATGAGATCAAAACCACTACACATGACTCATAACAACCTAAAACAACATAAAAAACCTATCACAAGACATTACAAACATGCAAGCATTAAAAACTCAAAAATGGGAGTTTTACTCAACTAGGTGCTCCTGCACCACATAGGTTCAACTGCTTCCTTTGTCGGTTCCACTACTTCCATTATGCATTCATCTACCTTTATTGTGAAGCAGATGTCATCTTTATACTTCTTCACAATATCATCTGATATCCTCATTCTCTAGCTCATTTTCTACTTGAATTCATCAAAATACTTGTTAAGAACCTCAGGATATCTAGTTCCCACTATTTGTAGACTTTCCTTGATTTGACTGGAGACCGGTAAGTTAGCAGACCATTGCACATCATCTACTCCAAGAGATAACCTTGAAAGTAGAAGAATAAACTGACCAAAAGTTGTCCAAACCTGAACCTTAGAGCATTGTCCTGTTTGATGGACTTCGAGTTCAATAGCAATTGCTTATGCAAACAGGTACATAGATCAAATGTAGTGTCTTCCTTGATCACTCTATAAGCGGCATTCACCGCAACAGTAAGGACAAAATTCATTCTACTGGCATAGAATATCCGATAACCAATCACCATACAAGCATATTTCATCAGATCATCTTTGATGGTATTGACGGTCATCACCCGTTGGTCACTCAATGAACCGGTGAGCTTTGTCATTTCAGTCTTGGTGACCTTCCTTAGAGTTGGCACCTCTCCAGTATTACAGAAATTGATGATGGCATGAATTGCCTCTGGTGTGATATTATGCGTGCGCTTGAGGTACATCTTATCACCATGTACTCTGCTAAGGATTATGCAGATATGATCTTCTGTGAACTCTTCCAGAAAATATACCGCATTATGTAGTTTCATCTTCTCAAGGACAATGTACTCCGGTTTGATCTTCTTATCATCCCCGTAGAACAGAATTAGTTGGGAATGAATCACCAGGGATCCTAGGTCTTCCAATTTGTAGTTAATATACCATGAAACATCTTCCTTGACAATAACTCCAGCGGGTATTTGGGATAGGGCATTGTATTTCATTTTCCTTTGAATAAATTCAACTGAATCTATAGGTAAACTAGAACTAGAGTGTGATGCAGAAGCCATGTTGAGAAAGAAATTTGAGAAATACCTTCACAATCTAAAATTTAGGGTTTGCCAATGTCGCTCACAATACACCACTTCAGTTGCTAGATTACCGCTTAGTGTTCTTCACTTGATAGATTGAAAATGATCTCTAGATTCCTCTTCAAGATTTTTAATTCACTTTGAATCACTAGACGAATCTCTCTTTGTCTCTTTGCTTTTGAAAATTCTTCGCTCGAAAATAGATAAGTGAAAATGACAACCAAAATCCTTTTAAACAGGCTTTTCACCAATCACAATAAATGCATGATCGTTAGGGCACAAACCCTAATTTTACCTTTTACTACTTCCAGTCTTCTGCCGATTGATAGGTAAAATATACCAGTTAAGGTCTTTACCAATATAAACTGGGGGTTCGAAACATTTCACCGATATGTTCCCCCTAAGGTTTTCAAAGCTCAGTTTGTCGATCCAGAGACTTCCACCCTAGGTGTAGAAACCAGTTCATCCCATGACACTTCTTTAGGTTTCTTTTTCCAAGTTTTATTCATTCCTACTTGAACAGTTTCAACATCAATATTTCCTTCAAGAGTGATCAGTATATCATCCGATAGGTTCTTTCTCAGTCTGCAAGTTTTGGTAGTGTGTCCCGGTTTGTTGCAATGATAGCATACCATTCCAAGTGCTCTCCATGGTCCATTATTCATACTACCATTCTTCCTTCTGCATGTTGTGGTAGTGCGATCGCTACCATGACAGATCAAATAGGTTTCTCTCCAACTAGTTGTCACTTGATAACCACTTGATCGATGGTCATAGGTATTATACCGGTTGGGATTCCAGTTCTCAGAAGGTTCTGGGATAACTCCTTGAGTCCTTGGAGTGTATCTCCCAGTGTTGTGCAAAACAAACCTACATTCAAATGCTCTATGCCCAAACTTGTTGCATGCATAACAGTTACCATTGAATCTATTGGGTCTAGGCTTATTGTTTAGAAAATAAGGAAAATTGTTGTAGGCCTTGCTTCTACACACATTAGCAGTATGTCCTTCTTTGAGACAATTAAAGCAAACAAGTTTAAAAAATTTCTTACCTTTATCCTTGGATATCGGTTGCTTCTTTGATGCTTTAGCTTTTGTTCCAGAGGTCTCACCTTCCTCATACCCAGAGAAACCAAGTCCAGTGGTATTCTTTACCGGTTTTGCTGATTCTAGCTTTTGCTCTAGCTTAGCAGTACTTTGATTGAATTTGGCAAGTATCTCCTTTGACTCAGTAAGTTCCTTGGAAATAGCAACATTGGATTCCATCAAGATTGCATTCTCAAAAATAGCCATGTTTAGTTCACCTTGCATTTCTTCTTTTACCACTTTACTCTCTTGGAGATGAGTGGTAAGGGCACTGATTTCTTGCTTCAGCTTGGAGATCTCATGATCTTTGTCTTTTACCAGATCTTTATCTTTCCTTCTATTCTCAAGCTCTTGACACAATTTGATAGTCAGTCCTTCCAACTCCTTTCTTAGGTTGGCTTTAGATTCATTCATTTTTTCAACTTCTTCAACTAGGGCATCCATGTCTGCTTCATCAGAAGAGCTATTTTCAGTATGTTCCATTAGTTTCTCAGCATGCTCTCTTCTTTTGGCCAAAGAGGCTTTATACTTGACTTTGAGTTCATCATAGGCTCTC